>NC_140493.1:86101529-86469029 GCF_964271855.1 Acomys minous | reverse complement strand
GAAAACTCTTGCCTTTATTGTTTTAAATACAACCACTGAATGAACATTTTTGAAAACTCTCAAGGCTGTGTTCTCGGAAACATGAACTTAGACACTGTCAGATAGTGAGTTAACAGTCAATCTCAAGAACCAGTAAGTAACCAAAACTAGTGTGTTCCTTTGTACTTCTGGGACACATAGCACAACATATCACATGGAGTGATTTCACTCAGATTTAAGGGGTGCCACCCACCCAGGAGAGTGGCCCATGCCTGTCGTCTCAGCACATAGGAAGTAGAGGCAGAAGTTCAGGAGTTGAAGGTCATACCTGGCCACATAGTTAGCCTAAGGCCAGCCTAGGCTACATGATACTATCTCAAAAAAGAAAGAAAGAAAAAAAAAAAGAGGTGGTACTGGCATGGTTTTACGGATGCCTGTAGCCCCAGATATTCAGAAGCTAAGGCATGAGGACCACTTAGTTCAAAGCTACAACACAGTGATCTGTCCTAAGCAAACAAACCTACTAAAGTGGATAGAACACAACAGGCTATCATAGTAAGGTAGAGGCCAGGACATGGCTACTGTGTTGTCTTTAAGCTCTCTTCTTAGCCCCTTACACTCATCTCTCCAAAACTTTGTGTAAGCATTACTTCTTTTAAACTTATTTCTAGTTGAACACAGCAGATGGCTGCTTATTTTATATACTTAGAGCAGGTAACACTTGTAGGGATATATTTTCTCATATTCACGTGGGCTGACTGCACACTGTGCGAGTAGGAACTCAGGGTCACTTACCTGTAGCTGCATTCTTAGTCTCCTGGGCAGCCTGCACTTCTGTGTGCTTGCTTATCTCTGCTTTATTTGCTGTATCTGTGCCCCTCACAACTCCTTCAGGGTCTTCCTTTGAGGGAGTGTCAGGAGGAATTGCTGACACATCTGAATTTGCTGTAGAAGCCGGAGTAGTAGCTTTAGATCCACCTTGACTAATATCAGAAAGTTCATCCTACAAATAAAAGTAATTAAAGAAGAAAATTTTAAAGCAAGTAATTTACTCTAAGATACCTTAAATATGAGTTAAGAAATAAACTTTCCAAAGTTGTATTTTAAAAAAAAGAAGAAAGAATGAATCACTATAGTAGGGTAATATTTAAATAAATCCCACTGAGCCAGTGAGATGGTTTAGTGCAGTGGTTCTCAGCCTGTGGGCTTCAGCCCCTTGGGGGAGGTCAAATGACCCTTTCACAGGGATCACATATCAGATACTCATTTTGAAAAAATTTTAAAATGCATTCATTCATTCATTTATTCCGTATACAGTGCTGTCTGTATGTACACCTACAAGCCAGAAGAGGGCATCAAATCACCTTACAATGCCTGATGCCCCTGGCTCTGCCTCATGGAGTGCAGGGATTACAGGTACAAACTACCATGTCCAACCCTAAAGCCTTAGATTGGCAAGACAAAGTTGAGAGATGTTTTATATTATTATGAACATAGCTAACAATATACATAAAATCATATAGCTAAATATAGAGTTGGGGTGGTGGCTCATACTAGAAAGCTGAGGCAGGATGATATTTAGCTTAAGATCAATTTAAACTATATCAGCTTAAGACTAGTTTGACCTTGCCTCAAAACTAAAATAAATAAAGCAGGCCCAGCTATCTTTGAGTTTGAGACCAAACTCAAGTATACATAGCAAGTTCCAGGCCAGGAAAGCCTATACAATGAGACCTTGTCCCAAAAGTAAATAAATAGATAGGTAGGTAGATAAATAAATAACAACCAAATAAAGTAAATGTTATGTTGTTTTTATCACGAAGCCAAAAATTTAAGTGTCCTCATTTTTGGTCTTGTTGGGGCATCAGAGTAAAACCAATCTGATCTCTTGACATTGCCTACTGGATGTTTTTCTTATCAGTCTAGTAAAAGTCTAGGAACTGGAAAGATGGCTCGGTGGTTAAGAGCTCTGGCTGCTCTTCCAGAGGACCCAGGCTCAGTTCCCAGCACCACACGGCTACTAACAGCCACCTGTAAGTCTAGTCCCAGGGCATCCAACGGGCTTATCATGGACTCCATGGGTGTTAGCACAGCTATTCTGCATGGATATACATACAAGCAATATAAAATAAAAAGAAATAAAGCTTAACTTGGGTGTGGTGGTGCACATCTTTAATTCCAGTGCTTGGGAGGCAGAGGCAGGTACATCTCTGATTTCAAGATTAGCCTTGGCCTACAGAGCTTTCCTGGGCAGCCAGGACTTCACAGAGAAATCTTGTCTGAAAAAAACCAAAGGGAGGGTGGGGGGCTGCAGAGGTGGCTCAGTGGTTAAGAGCACTCACTGACTGCTCCTCCAGAGGTCCTGAGTTCAATTCCCAGCAACCACATGGTGGCTCACAGCCATCTATAATGTGATCTGATGCCCTCT
Organism: Acomys minous; assembly: GCF_964271855.1. NCBI lineage: Eukaryota > Metazoa > Chordata > Mammalia > Rodentia > Muridae > Acomys > Acomys minous. Next base: position 86,466,622 of record NC_140493.1, on the reverse strand, counting down.
TCTGACATGCAGGTGTACATGCAGGCAGAGCACTGTCTACATAAAAATAAATAAATCTTTAAAAGAACAAAACAAAACAAAAACAGGTGTGGTGGGCACACCTTTAATCCCAGCACTCTGGAGGCAGAGGCAGGTGGATCTCTGTGAGTTCAAGGCCAGCCTGGTCTACAAAGTGAATGCAGAACGGCCAGGGCTACACAGAGAAACCCTGTCTCGAAAATAAAAACAACAAACTAACAAACAAAAAACCAAAGCGGGGAGGAAGTCTAGAAGCCTTTCAGAACAGTTTCAGTTGTTTTATTCCATATGTGTCATATCCTCAGTGCTGTCTAGAACACATAATTGTTATCAACCATAGAAAATAATCCCATTAAAGAATTTTCAGTGCCAGGCATGGTGGTGGCACACACCTTTAATGCCAGCACTTGGTAGGCAGAGGCTGGTGGATGCTGTGAGTTTGAGGTCAGCCTGCTCTACACAGAACAGCCAAGGCTACACAGAGAAACCTTGTCTTGAACCCTACCACCACCACCAAAAAAAAAAAAAAAAGACAACAACAACAACAACAAAAAAAACCTTACAATTGTTCCATGTTCCAATGTAGTATCATCACAAGTAACTTGCCTAACTTCATTTGAAATAAATTTGAGGCAGGGCATAGTAGCTCACGCCTTTAATCTCAGCACTGGCTGTAGTAGTCCAGCCTGGTCTACAAAGCAAGTTCCATGATAGCCAGGGCTACATAGAGACCCTGTCTCAAATAACAAGATCAAACAAGGAAGGGAGAGGCAGAAAGAAAGGAATGAAGGAAGGAGGGGGGGGAGGAAAGGAGAAAGATAGAAACTAATCAAGGGGGGAAACATCTGTTCGCCTTTGTTTCGTTTTTTTAAAGACAGCACCACTCATTGGTCTGGTACCAAATAAGCTAGTCTAGCTGGCCAGTGAGCCCTAAAATGGATCTGTCTGCCTATGCCTCCCTAGCACTGGAATTATAAATATCTACGAGCTATCTATTTCCCCAGCCTATCTGCTTTTTAGATGTAAAACCTTTAACCTGGATGAAAGTAAACAAGCAGCCAGCCCTAGTGAAATCCCCAGCTGTAACACACGCCACCTTGTCATTTTATGCTGATGTTACTTTCTCACCAAATAAAACTCAGTCTTGAAAGCAACTGGTATAGACTTTTTTGGTTCAAAACTCTGCAGCACACAGTGACAAGCACACACACACATTTTTTTTTTTTAAAGAAAGAATTTTGTGTAGTGAGACTTCCCCACATGAGTCTGTGACTCAAAGAAACATGGAGATTCAAAACTTTAGACACAGATAGGTAAAATATATCTGGCATAAATCCAGGCAATTAAAGGAAAGACAGGAATGGTCTAACCTTGAGAATATTTCTGAAAGAAGGGGACCCTGTTTCATTTCAATGTTGAGGCTTCCTTCCGTGGACCCGGGCTAACTGCTGACCTAACCATGGGCAGTCTTCCTGAGTGCTTAGCATATCAAGTTGGACTAGCAGCAGACTCTTCACAGACTTTCTGGGAACAAAGCTGGATGGGGTCCTAAGTAGGCTGAAGAAAACTATTAAGCAGAGGAAGTAGGCCTTGGTAAAAATGACACCCTGACTGTCCCCAAAGCTACACAAGCTATGTATACCCTGCTATAAGCAAAGAATGTGTGCAAAATTTCTGACCCAGAGTTGGATAAATGGAAACACTGGATTTTTCACAGAATGCACTTACATTTTTTAAGTTTCAAAATGCTTACTCTGAGGAAATTACAGTCACAGTAAAGCCCTGGCAACCACTGTAAATTATTTTCTTCTGTATTTCAGAGAATAACATCAATAGTCTTCCAAATAGAGCATATGATATCTGGAGAATAGCAGTTTGAGAAAGTAAGCAATAGTTAATCTCTTCTGTTTACTGTTTGCAAAATGTTCTGAATCACCATTCTCACCTCCTGTTCTACAGCCTTCAGAGATTCAGGACTATGGCTGACCTGGGTAGAGGGAAAGATTATAAAAGAAGAAAAAAAATATGTATTTACTTGGTGTTAACAAATCTATAACTTTGGTTTATACTACTTAGGCTATAGCTCCATTTATTACTTCCTGTGTTTAAAATGAGGGTTTGAAAGTCAGGTACAGTGGCGCTTGCCTGTGATCCCGGCTCTGGAAAGCTAAGGCAAGAAGACTGAAGGCTGCATACTGACTTAGGCTTCATGGTAATTTCTGGGCCAGCCTTGCAATACAGCGAGTCCTTGTCTAGAGTTGCACGGTTTAACTAAGAAATGTTTGCTGCCAAGTCTGACAACTGAGTTCAATCCTCAGAACTACATGGTGGAAGGACAGAACCAACTCCTGAATGTTGCCTGTGACCCCTCGAGTGCACATGCATCCACATGTACTCACACATGAGCGCGCGCGCGCACGCGCGCGCACACACACACACACATCTTTTTAATGCAAAAGACACTAAGACCTTATCTCAAGATATAGCTAGGAAGAGGTGGCACACACTTTAATCCCACCACTTGGGAGGCAGGGCCAGGGGTGGGGGTGGGGGCGGGGGTGGGGGTGGGGGTGGGGGTGGGGGTAGGGGCGGGGGCAGGGGCAGGCAGATCTGGTGAGTTCAAGGCCAGTCTGGTCTACACAGCCGAAGTTAAAGGACAGCCAGGGCTTCACAGAGAAATCCTGTCTCAGAAAACCAAACCCAAAACCAAACCCAAAACCAACCCAACCCAATCCATTACTACTAAGATTCTAGTTTTATGATATAATGAAATAATAATGTTCTACATGAGAATCTACATGGATCGGGGGCTTACCTGACATTTTCTCTTATTGTTAATGAATGAGTGTGTGTGTGTGTGTGTGTGTGTGTGTGTGTGTGTGTGTGTGCGCGCGCGCGTGGTTTATGGACACATGTACGGACATCAGAGAACAACTTTTGCAAGACGGTTCTTTCCTCCCATCTTGGTGAGGCAGGGTTTCTGGTGTCTCTGTACTGCACTCCATATTCCAAGGTTCTGAACAATTCTTCTGTCTCTACCTCTCTCCTGTAGGACTTCTGGGACTGCAGAAATTTTACATGGGCTCTGGGAACTGAACTGTGGGTTATCAGGCTTGCATGGTAACACTCTTAACTGCTGAGCCATCTCACTTGCCTTTTTGATGAGATGCTTACACTAGCTCCTTTACTACCCCTATAACCTCATGAAAATCTTCCTGACACCTGTGCCAGTCAAATGAGCAGCTAACATAACAGATATTCCAATATGGCACACTTGAAATTGTTTGCTACGCCCTTTTTTCCCATCATCACTACTGAAACTGTTCAATAATACCAAAGATCAAAGGGAGGCACTTTTTTCTATTTATTTCTAACTGTAATTTTCCTTGTCAGACAAAAAAACAAAACCAAAGAAAGCAAACAGGGACTACTTTCTTCAAACTAAAGCAACCTTGAATTTTAAATACTCTTGGTTTGGAAATTTATCAAACTCACTCTGCCACCTAATTTAATTCTGGTTTTTAAAAAAACATTTATTTACTTATTATTATATATACAGTGTTCTGCCTGCATGTATATCTGCAGGCCAGAAAAGGGCATCATATCACATTATAGATGGTTATGAGCCACCATGTGATTGCTGGGAATTGAACTCTGGACCTGTGGAAGAGCAGTCAGTGCTCTTAACCTCTGAGCCATCTCTCCAGGCCCTGATTTAATTCTTAAGTAGGCAAAATTATATTTAAAATATTAAGCTGTGTAGAAAATAAGCAAGTAGTATTAGCTATCAGACATATGCAAAGTAAAATTCATTGTGGCCATGCATGGTGGTGCAGGCCTTTATTCCCAGTAGGAGGCAGAGGCAGGTCTATTTCTTTGAGTTTTGAGGCCATCCTGGTCTACCCATTAAGTTCCAGGACAGCCAGAGACATGTGATAACATGCTGTCTCAAATAAAACAAAAGTTAATTTAATTTAAAAATATTAACAACAACAAAAAATCCATCGAAGCCTGGTAGTGGTGGTGCACACCTTTCTTTTTCCCCCATGGAAAATATTTTTAATTAATTAATTTATTTTGTATACAGGGCTCTGCCTGCGTGTACACCTGCCCGCCAGAAGAGGGTACCAGATCTCATTTTAGATGGTTGTGAGCCACCATGTGGTTGCTGGGAACTGAACTCAGGACCTCTGAGAAAGGAGACAGTACTCTTAACCGCTGAGCCATCTCTCCAGCCGGTGGTGCATACCTTTAATCACAGCACAGAGAAACCCTGTCTTGGAAAACAAAACAAAAACAACCTCACTGAGGTTCTATTTTACTCTATTTAGCACAGGCAGTCATTAAGAAAACAAATAACAAATGCTGGTGAGAATATGAACAAAAGGGAACCCTTATATCCTGCTGGTAGGAATGCAAACTAGCCCAGCTATTGTAAAAACCAGCAAGTGGATTACTCAAAAAAACTAAAAAATCATCTACCCTATAGCCGAACTATACCACTCGTGGCCATCCACCTGAAGAACTCCACACCACAGAGACATTTGCACATCAATGTCTATTCACAATAGCTGTGGGGCCAACCAAGAGTTCAACAATAGAGGGAAAACGGAAATCTGAAGTCTGTTCAGGGAACAGGGAAAACAAGGAACAAAGAGAAGGGAATACAGTTAAGTGGATAAAGTGCTCACTATGCAAGTGTGAGGATCTGAGTTTGAATCCCAGAACCCACATAAAGCCAGGTGAGGTAGCAAGTCTAATTCTAGTACTCCTAAAGCAGAAGCAGGAGGTATCTGGAAGCTTGAAGACCATCAGTGAGTAGTAAAGACAAAACAGAGATTCTGTCTCAAGCCAGATAGAAATCAAATCGAGGATTGACCACCTCAACCTCAGCCTGGGCTGTGAAAAAAAAAAAGCAAGTTGCAAGAAAAATACTTAGAGCACAAGCCTATTTATGCTAAAAATATTAAAACTAAGTATGTGCTGTCGATAAGCACATGTAAAAGCCAAAGTCTGTCTTGGACATGGTGGTACAAGCTTGTAATTCCAGCTACTCAGGAGCTTGAGGCCCTTTACTTGTTCCTTATTCTGAAAGCTTATTTGAACGTCTAAATATCAGTGATTATTTAATAAACACCTATGTGTCAATGACTTAAAAGAAGTCATATTTAGGTTTTCACTGATTTTAATTATCATCACATATAAGCATCTTGGTAACATTCATTACAATAAACGTGTAAGCAGCCCAGCGGTGGTGGTGCACACCTTTAATCCCAGCACTCAGGAGGCAGAGGCAGGTGAATTGCTATGTTCCAGGCCAGCCTGGTCTACAAAGAGAGTTCCAGGACAGCCAAGGTTACACAGAGAAACCCTGTCTCAAAAAACCAAAAAAACCAAACCAAAACAATAAATGTGTAAGCAAAGCCAGCCCTGGTCTGGTATCTTATGCCTACAATCGCGACACTCAGGAGGCTGACAGAGAGGAGGGCTGCTTTAAAGTCAAAGTCACTGTGGTACACAGGGATTTCTAGACCAGCCTCGACTAGAGTGACATCTGTCTCCAAAACAAAAGGAAACAAATTTCCACAAAGAAATAATTCTATCTTCCTTTCCCCAAGCAAAACTTTACAATGAGTGACAACACCAAGTCTATCCTCTTATGACCTCACACCATCACAAACTGTGTTGTTGGTTTTTTCCTGAATCTATCAAATGAGGATACATGGGGCGGGGGGAATGTTCAGACAAAAATTGCAGGCACGAGGCAAATTCTTTATGTTCTGCAAAGAATATGGAGTCACAACGTATAATCCATTTTTGTTAAAATGCCATTTTTAAAAATTTCTGCTATACTAAAAAAATTACCTCAAAAATTTTTTTTAACTTTGTTATTTTAAAATGTAAGATAATACATTTCCTAAGAGGAATAAGACAGCAGGAGTATGGTACAACTACTGTTGATATTCAAGCTTGTAAAGACCACGGAAACAGGAACAATTCCTGAACTTTCCCACACACAGAGGATGGAAGGCTCTCGGCAAGAATGCCGGCTCTGTTTAGTTTCCTGCTCTGTATGCTAAGCACATGCCCTGAAGAATGCAGCGCACCCTGACCACGGCCTTCACATGCCGGGCCCTGACAACATGAGCTTCTCAGTGGTTCTATAGAAGCATTTCACATCATAGCTTCATAAAAGGACTCTTCAAAAACTTACTAAGTAGGGACAATCCAGTCTTTGTAACTACTTACGGTCGTTTTTCTCAGTTCTAAAAGTTATACATTGCTAACAGTCAACAGCCCAGAGTCCTACCAAAGGGAACACTTCTTGAGGAATACACACATAAGTGTAGAGGGGCAACTATAAACAAACACTTGTCCTATTCACAGGCTTTCACGATCACTCCTTAGACCTTGGTTGGTTACTCACGACAGCATTGCTTATAGAGCAAACCTAGGAAAATGAAGGTGTCCCATGCAAGGAAGAGTGGAACTGCAGCTGAGACTGTGACTGACTCCCTGCCCCTGCCCATCTTCCAGAATTCGGATGTATCTATCTTTCTTTCTTTCTGTTTTTGTTTGTTTGTTTGTTTTTGTTTTTCGAGACAGGGTTTCTCTGTGTAGCCTTGGCTGTCCTGGACTCACTCTGTGGACCAGGCTGGACATCTTTCTCTTTTCTCTTTTGTAGTCAATTCTTCTGGCATACAGAAACTAGTATTTCTAGTCTGCTTTTCTCTCCCCTGCCATCTCCATTCTTTTTTCTACTCCTCCTGTCACCCTACCTTTCTTAAACAGGCTAGTCTCCATTTATAAGTCATATGTAGTCCTGTTATTAGCTCTGTAATTCAAAATGCTTGAACATACACCTATAAATTTCCAAATCCCCGCGCCCCCCCCCCCCCATTCTCCTCACGGGCTAAGGCTCAGACTCCCATGCCTGCTCTCTGTACTTGGGTAGGCCTTTGTTATTGTTTCGGGCTGCCCTGCTAACAGGATGCCCCTTACACTGCTGCAGCTCTGACTCCACAGCACACTATCACCAACAGCTCTAACTCTGCTTGTCCTGCCCTCTCTGGTGACTGTAAGGCTGCCCTGGGCAGAGAAAGTAAGGAAAGAGAAAGCAGGGCTGCACTACTGCACTGTGGCTATCACCTGCAGCACTCCCTGTTGTCACTCAGGTAGATGAAAAGGCTGGCCTTGGCTTGCAGATATACGGCAGTGGTAATGACTTTGCTTAACATGGATGAGACCCTAGGTTCAAGCCCCAGGACAATTTGTGGGGAGAGGGTATAAGGGAGAGGAAAACTTCTTACTTCAACTTTTTTGCTCATTTTCATACTCAGTACTTCTATGATACATTAAAAAGGAAAAAGAAAAAGAAAAAAAAAACAGCTTTGTCCATTTGCTTTATTTTTTGCAATTCATGTGTTCTACAGTAAGAGATTTCAGTTAATGATAAAATATAAAATTTCCATTTTCCTCCTTGTATTGGTCTCTACATTTTGACTTGAGGATATTAATTCAGTGTCAGCAATATTGTAGAGGGCAGTGAAGGAGAAGGACTGAGTAATCACGGCCAGCCTGGGCAACAGCCTCGAGGGGAAGGGGATGAGGGAGGACACTTGATGTGAACGGTGGTACTTGAGACTGGTCTTGCAATGATATGCTTGTGGTAGTAACTAAAGCTGGTAAAACTTGAATGTAGAGAAATCCGGAAGGAATGCAACCAAATGCAAAAACATAGAGTTCAGGGAAAGACTCATGGCTAGAGATAAACTTGTAAACAGCAATGGTCACACACCATGTACAGACCTGGAACCTGAGCCAACTAAATTAGGAGAAGTACAGCAGTTTAAGTATTGATTCTCCAGTATTTAGAGGACTGAAAAGAAGCAAAACGACAGAGGAGAGAGAACAAGTGGGGAGGTGAGGCCAAACTTTCAAGAATGCACTCAATCCAGGAAATTATGAAGGCAAGGTGAGGACTGAGAGATTTTCACTAAGGTTTGCAAAGAAGGACGCCTGGGGCCAATTCAACCAAAGGTATGTTGCTGCTACAGGAAGGTATGAGAGAAACAGCTCTCCAAACATTGCCAAATGTAGCCCCAACACAGAGCCTTGGTGTTGCTATTGCCTCTTCCTTATACAACTACACCTGCACAATATTCCCAATTCACAGAGATCTACCTGCCTATGCCTCCTGAGTGTTGAGATCAAAGGTGTGCACCACGAGGCTGGCTGCTTCTTCTTTTAGGAAGTGTTCTTACTGTATAGCTCTGGCTGGGTCAAACTCTATGACCAGCCTCGTCTTGAACTCAGAGGTCTACCTGTCTCTGCTTCCAAATTGCTGGTACTAAAAGCAAGCACCACCATACCTAGTTTTATTTTGCCTTCTTAACAGGATGTAATAATACTTTAAATCCTATCATTTACTTATTTTTTTTATTTCTGAAAAGTGTATTAGGAAATACGTAAAGAAAAGACTAGAACAGTTTTAGGTGCATCACTCTCAGAAACCCTCGGAATTCTTGTAACACTGTCAGCACATCTCTCACACCAAATCAAAAAGGAAGACTCCTAATTTTGCTACCGTTGGCAGGTCTCCTTCGTAGCGCTCTTTCATCAATGCTTTCTGTTGCCTCCTGTTACTCATCATACTCGTTTTCTCACACAACATTTTCATATTAATCTTACTTCAAAAAACTTCTAGGCCAGTGATGGTGGCGCATGCCTTTAACTGCAGCCCGTGGTAGACAGGCAAGCAGATCGCTGTGAGTTCATGGCCAGCCTGTTCTACGAAGCGAGTCCAGGACTGCCAGAGCTATTACTCTGTCTTAAACTGAAAAACCAAAACCAAACCAAAAAAAAAGTTGTACTAGCAAAATTAAAGTCACTTAAAATTGTGACCTTTGATTTTTTTTTTTCTTTCACAAGAAAGTCAAAGAATGCCTACAAATAGCTAGGTCTTTAGGAGATGAGAGAGAGTTGCAGCAACCATGTAAAAAGTTGGGAACAGTGAGTGGTTCACACCAGCAACACCCAGTGCATGAACACATACACACAGTCTGTTCCAGCTCCTCTCTCATATGGAAACCACGAGGAGAGGCCAGTGGCATGCCCAGGACGCGGTCTGTGTGGGAATCAAGTCCCAACGCCCAGCTCTTGACAAAGTTAGAGAAAGGTATCTGGTTATGGACTCTAATCAGCAGGCATACTTTACAAAGTGCACTTCACATTCTACAATGCAACATCTCATCTCTAAAAACTGTTACCTGCTGAGCCTTTCCACAGAGCAAGCACAAACAGACTGGATTTTACCTTAAACTCTTTGGGGAGTAATTTATCTTTGTATTTTCAGAGTGGACAATCCATTATTAATCATTTCTTAATCAGTTTATAACTTGCCAACAAAGTTCTCTCATAGTGTACTACTGGATTAAATAAAAAGAATTACAATAATCTTCCCTTATAGTTTACTCGGGATAGTAATTAAAACATGGCTGCCATATGGTATACATTTTTAATATACTATAAGTATCCTTCCAACTTAAGTTTGTTTTGGAAAAAGGAACACAGGAAGTGAGCAATTGAAAGAGGTATTTTGGAAGATCTACTAATCCTACAAGTGCATTAAAAAAAATAATGTGGATACAGAATAAAGAACAAATGCTTTTGGTGATGTCATCATTGACATATTCTGAGCACAAGTAGCTTTTAACAAATTATACATGAAGTGGTACAGGCATACTTAGTGTCTAAGATACTTCTGAGAAGAGGAGAAATTTCAAATATTTAATGACTTCCTACTGCTTTGAGTACATATCAAAAATCAATGGAAAGGTTCTATAATATCTCTACCATCTACAGCTGAAAGATCACTCAGTATCTCAGAAGACTAATGTCTAAGCAAATAATTTGGATCTGGAGAGACATTTCATCAGTGAAGAGCACTTCTGCTCTTCTAGAGGATCCTAGTTTGGTTCTCAAACCAAATATCCCATAACCAATTTCACCTGTATCCAGGTAGCTTACACCTATAACTTTAGCTCCAAGGGATCTGATGCCCTCTCTTGGCCTCCTTGACCACACAGGTAGCATACTATCACAAATACACATCAATAAAGATAAAACAGTTCATTTAAAAATGTTCTAAACCAGGCATGGTGGCTCATGCCTTTAATCCCAGCACTTTGTAGCCAAGGCTACATAGAGAAACCCTGTCTCAAAAAACCAAAACAAACAAACAAACAAACAAACAAATAAATAAATAAAAAAGAAGCCCTGTCTCAAAAAACCAAAATAAATAAATAAATATTGTAGGTGAATATGAGAGTGCATGTCTACTCCTAGCACTCAGGAGGCTGAGGCAGGAGAATTATAAATATAACATCAGCCTGGAATCCATAGCTGTTTCAATAGCAACAAAACATGTGCTGAGTTCCTACAATTTGCTAATAACCCCCTAAATGCTAGGAATGCAATAGTACCTAAAGTCCCTGTAATTAAGTTCTCACAGAGAAAAATTACATAGCATGTATGAAGCCTTTGTTCAATTCCCAGCATCACATTAACCGGGGCACTGATACATGCCTACGATAATTCTAGCAGTCAGGTGGACTCATATCAGAAGTTCAAAGTCATCCTTGACTACATAATGAGCTGGAACTCACCTGAGTCTAATGATACAGTAGACTTTACAATATACAAAGGCCTTTTATTTTCTTTTCCTTTTGTTTTTTGGTGTGTGTGTGTGTGTGTGTGTGTGTGTGTGTGTGTGTGTGTGTGTGTATGTGTGTGTAGACAGGGTCTTATGTGGCTCTTGTTGAAATGAAACTCACTATGTAGTTGCTGACCTTGAACTCACAGAGATCTGCCTATCTCTAGTACAGAGTGCTGCGATAGGATTGAAGGTATGTTCCACTGTGCCTGGCAGGCTTTCATTTTGTTTGTTTATTCATTCATTGGTTTTTTTGAGACAGGGTTTCTCTGTGTAGCCCTGGCTGTCCTGGACTCCATTTGTAGACCAGGTTGGCCTCAAATTTACAACAATCCACCTGCCTCTGCCTGAGTACTAGATGAAAGGCGTGCACCACCACGCCCAGCCCATAACTAAACTTTTACATTTCTTTCTTAAGGTAAGGTCTGTGTTGCCCAGAATGAGCTCAAATGAGAGCTTGTTTTTCCTCTCTTCTTCTCTGTCTAATGTTGAGGTAGGATCTCTCTCTCTGTAGCATAGGTTGTCTTGAAACTCAATATGTAGCCTATACTACATCAACTGTAAATCAAACTGATTGAAACCTTCCTGCTTCAGCCTTCCTAATAGCTCAAATTACAGCTGCATGAAACCATGGCTAACAAAGATTTATTTATTAATATTTTTACAGTTCTCTACTTGCATGCCAGAGGAGGGCATCAGATCACATTATAGATGGTTGTGAGCCACCATACGGTTGCTGGCAATTGAACTCAGGACCTCTGGAAAAGCAGTCAGTCTTAACCTCTGAGCCATCTCTCCAGCCCAAGTATTATTAATGTATTTCTTCTTAGAGTACCTTATTAATTATATTTATCAATTATTTACTAAATTGTTCTAGATCAAAATATACTCTCTAAAGAATTAACACCAGGCCTTTTTGGCTAAACAAAATGCATTTTATATAACCCTTTCATAAAGTAGTTTTAAGAGAGGTAAATGTATTGTCTTTCAAGTAAAATTATAATTTTTAAAAAAGATTTATTGATTGATTATGTATACAGTGTTCTTGCCTGCATGTATACTTGTACACCAGAAGAGGACACCAGATCTCATTATAGATGGTTGTGAGCCTCCATGTGGTTGCTGGGAATTGAACTCAGGACCTTTGGAAGAGCAGCCAGTGCTCTTAACCTCTGAGCCATCTCTCCAGCCTGTAAAATTATAATTGAGTGTGCTGGGCATACCTGCAATCCTAGCACTTGGAAGGCTGAAGTAGGAGGACTACATTGAGTTCAAGGTCAGTATGTGGTCTTCATAGTGACACCCTGATTCAAGGTAATGAGAAATGTAATAAAGTAAAGCCCTACTAATGTGTGATGTTTCCAACAGTGAACCAAGGATTTTAGATGGCAGTGATTTTCAATTAAATAACAGGAGAGGCTACAGAGACAGCTCAGTGGCTAAAAGCACTTGCTGCTCATGAAGTGGACCTGGGTTCCATTCCTAGCACCTACACTGAGTGGGCTCACACTATCTGTAATGTCAGTTCCAGAGGACTCAGCGCCCTCTCACGGCCTCCACAGGCACTGCACGCAGGTGCACAAACATATACAAAAGTTAAATAACAAAACAAAGGACATAAGCCAGGCTTGATGGTGTATACTTACAAGCTACTCTGAGGCTGAGGCAAGAAGAGCAACACAATTCAAGGCCAGCTTCAACTAGAGCTATACGAGTTCAAAGCCAGGCTGAAAATTTAGTGAGACACCATTTCGGAATAAGAAGGAATGTGTCTCAGTAACAGAGTGCCTAATTATCATGCTCACAGCTCACAGGCAAAATGACTGAGTAGCAGAGGTGCTTCCAGCACAAGCCTGACTACCTGAATTCCACTCCTGGAACTTACAGCGAAAGAAAGAGTCCCCAAAAGTTGTCCTAACTTCCACAGATGTGCCCCCCGCCCCCAGCACCACCAATACTAAAAGTAAATAGCTACAATTTCTGGATATAGGGTCCAAAAAGTCATTACAAACAACAAGAATGCCCTAAGGTGATCCGCAGTACTACAGAAACAAAGGCAAAATAAAAACTAAACATAAACGAAACCCCAACTAGCTCCCCAGGCCACTGCAGCCTAAACTCTAGATCCATACTGCATGGACTAAACACAAAAGACAATCCTGTCATCAGGGTACGAGCTAAGATCATGCTGGCTAATCGTATGTAAACGTGACACAAGTTCCCATCATCAGAAAGGAGGAAGCTTAAATTAAGAAGAGGCTTCCATTACGATCTGGCTGTAGGCAAGGCTGGAGGACATTTTTTAAATTAGAGATTAATGAGGGAGGGCCCAGCCTATTGTGGGCGGTACCACCCCTGAGCTGGCGGTCCTGGGTTCCATAAGAAAGCAGGCTGAGCAAGCCAGTAGGCAGCACTCCTCCACGGCCTCTGCATCAGCTCCTGCCTCCAGGTTCCTGCCCTAACTTCCTTCCACAATGACCTGTAATATGGAATTGTAAGCCAAATAAACCCTTTCCTCCCCAAGTTACTTTGGGCATTGGTATTTCATCACATCAATAGTAACCTTAACTAAGGCAAAAATGTAACAGCATTTGGTTTGTTTTTCTATATAACTTAAAATTAACTAGCAGAAACATACACCCCTGGGAAGAGTTCGTCTATGTTTTGTTTTTAAGATAACTTTCAAACTAAAATGTATATAAGCTATTATTTTCTTAAATATAGATTTTATTATTTGTGGGGGATGGGATGATGTGTGAACTGGAGCCACGGTGGCTGTGTAGAGGATAATCAGGAGTCGGTTCTCTCCTTCTACCATGTGGGTCCTGAAGATGAACTCCGACTGTCAGGGTTGGGGGGCGAGCACTCTCACCCAGTAAACTATCTGGCCAGCCCTAAACTATATTTTATTATCCTTCGGTTCTCTGCTACTTCTATTTGAATAAGAACATTTATAAAATGTACTGCTAAAGCTTACCTTCAGGCTGGTGTGAGAACGCGGTTGACTTAACTCCTGAAATTTCCATTGCTCTGATCCTGGAGTCTCGCTTCCTTTCTGAGTGTCAGGTGTAAGCAGTCCATCCCCAGCAGGTAGAGGGAAAATCCCTAATGATATAGGACGTTCTTTTCTATTTAAAGAGAGGAGGAAAAAAAATTCATTTTAGTTTTTTATTTGTCATGATTGTAAATTTTGATGCCTGGGCTGTGAAGAAGAGACTTGTAACCCCAGCTATTTGGAAGATGAGACAGAAGATTAACAAGGTCAGGGTCTGTCTGGGCTATGGGAGCTTATGCTCAGTGTGCAACCAGCTCCTCTAAACAGTACTATATGCACACCTGAATAAGTATATACCAAAGAGAAAGGACAGTTAAAAAGTTTACATTGGCCCCAGAAATTAAGGAGCATATGGAGAAACTGTTTAGACATTGGTTTCAGCAGGCTGGTTTGGAGTTGTTTAGAGATGAGGTCTCAGTACTTAGCTTGATCTGACCCTGACCTGGAGCTCTTCTCTCCTTGCCTGCTGAGTGTTGGGATTACAGGCACACATCAGCACACCTGCCTCTGCCGGGAAGTTAGTGGTGGTCTGGTCTGGTAACCATGGAGAGGAGCTGAGTTTTGATCATGTTGTTAGCAGTCATAGGGAGCAGGCAAAGGTAACCTCCCCAATCTCTTGTCCCTAGTTTTCCTGCTTCCTCAAGCTCCAGTGTTTTTAGGGTATAGGCTTCTTCTGCCTAGAGAAAATTGAATATACTTTTTTGAAACAGGAATACTATTCAATAGTAAAAATTTTTTTAAATTTATGAAGATTCTAGTTTTCTACGAATCAGGCTATATTACTTCCTTTAGGCAAAGTATAGATAAGAAAACTTCTGCCATGAAAAAAGAGCAGCTCTTTTCAAGTCTCTCTTTACTGAGAGTGGTGCTGCATAATTATAGTCCCAGCGCTTGGGAGGTAGAGACTAGAGGAGGATCGGGCGTTCAAGGTCGTCCTTTACTACAAAGCAAGACAGAGGCCAGCCTGTCTCAGAACAAAAAGCCCACGGCTAGAGGGATGAAGGCAATTGCCACCAAGCCTGACAGCCTGAGTTCCGTCTCTAGAACCTGTGTGGCAGGAGAAAACCAACTCCTACAGGCTGTCTTCTCACCTCCACATGCACACTCCAACAATAAAAAATTTAAAAAATAAATGCAATTTGGAAGCAAACTAAACACTAGTTCACTATTTTATAAGTCAATAACAAAAAAGTTTTTCCCTAATGGATTATATAGTACATATTACATGTTTATATTTCCAGGCAACAGAACTGCTGTTTCTTGAGACTAACTAGCTCCTACTTTAAGCAACATCACTTCTATTTTGTTCTTAAATCCCAACCCTCTGTTTTTTTCTCATTAAATGATGGCAAGTTTTTTTTTTCTTTAATTGACAAAGTGAAAAGTTGTTAGCCTGATATATATTCTCAATTTTGGATACATACTTTGAGAACAGAAATTCCCACACTACCATTTGACTTTATTTCCTAACAAACCTTCATGCCTTAAGTAAAAGGCAAGCAGGGATTTTTTTTTTTTTTTTTTTTTTTTGGTTTTTTTTGAGACAGGGTTTCTCTGTGTAGCCTTGGCCATCCTGGACTCACTTTGTAGACCAGGCTGGCCTTGAACTCACAGCGATCCGCTTGCCTCTGCCTCCCGAGTGCTGGGATTAAAGGCGTGCGCCACCACACCCGGCCTGGCAAGCAGGGATTTAATCAGGGTGTATCTAATTTAAAGCTAGGAAGATAGCACAGACTTCATGAGGATCCATCACATGGACTCAACAAAAGTAGAGCTACAAGCCCATGGGAACGAACGCCTTTATACACACATGGAATACTGACACATTTAAACAGTTGAAGGGAAGAGTCTTCTTTAAGCCCAAGTTTTACTTTGCTATTCCATCTATACAATCCAAAATAAAAGAAAAATTCCTGACTTTCAATTTTGCTTTTTAATCACTTTTTTCAGAGAAAATATCTAAGAAGGGACCAAATGCGTCAAAGATGCCTCTCATTTCTCTGCTCCAACTCTAGAAAACTATTATCTCCGTATGTTCCTCTGTGTAATGATCAACTAGATAACTGATGGGCTAAGATGTGCAGTATTCTTGACAAAATTCTCTAAAGGTAAACACTAGTTTTGAATTTTGTTGGTGTGCATGTTTGGCACTATATTATTAAACCCTTCAATAAAAGTCACAGAAAAGTTAACCAAAAAAAAAAAGGAGAGCTCATAGGAAAACACCAAGGGGCACATTTAAATCCCTGGACTGAAACAGCTGCTGTCACTGTCCAACCACTTCCCTCCCAACACAGGCGAGGCTGGCAAGCATCAGAGCCTTTGTTATTCTCTGGCTAATAGCTTTAGTTGCATAGACTCATTTCTTCTTGTTGATTACTTAAACAGTAGCTTATATGTGTAACTGATTTTGAAAATATGTATTTCAAATAGTCTCTTGGCTATATTCACAGGAACTGAGCCAGATAATTGATTTACTTTACTTGACCAAGCCAAACAGGAAGTAGGCACTGCTTTCCCAGATTTTAGAATAGGAAAAATGATGTTCCAAGACTTTATGTAATAGTAACTGGACTGAGATTAAAAACCAGTTCTATAAAAAAATGTAAGAATACACAAATGACTATGAAGTTGATTTACTTATTTAATGGGACATATATTTTGCAACTGTAATTAAGTGCAAAATAATGCTCACTTAATTTTTAAAATCAGTCAGCGGTAAATAGCTTAAGAGGAAGAAACTAAAAGATTAGACAAATTGCTAAAGGCCCCAGGGCTGCATACGTGGGACAGTGCAGCAACAAAGTCTTAGCCAATGCATGGCAGTGCTTCTCCAATATAGCCTAAGTCCAAAATAGCACTTAACTCGTCTTATATTAATATTATACATATTTTTGAGTCTACAGGTTTTTAATTTCCTTATATCCTACGTATACACAGACTTGTGTACAACTCTTTCATGTACTAATAGATACAAAGTAGTCAGATTGTTCCTAATTTTTTACATCAGGAATGTACCCTTCAGAGAACTGGAATCCCAGCTCTGTGAGGAGACTGTTCCTGTGGGGCTCAAGGCCTGCCTAGGCTACATGACCTGTCTCAAAACAAACAGAATAGGAAAGAATATAAGTGATCCAGTATCTAGTTTCAGACAAGACATCTAATTTGTGGGGCTGGAGAGATGGCTCAGAGGTTAAGAGCACTGACTGCTCTTCCAGAGGTGCTGAGTTCAATTCCCAGCACCCACATGGTGGCTCACAACCATCTATAGTGTGATCTGATGGCCCCTTCTAACCTGCAGGGGTACACACAGGCAGAGCACTATATAATAATAAATAAATCTTTAAAAAAAGGCTACACAGAGAAACCCCATCTCAAAAAACCAAAAAAAAAAGGAAAAAGAAAGAAAGAAAGAAAGAAATCTAATTTCTGAGCATTAAAATCGAATGTGAGCTGGCCTAGGAGTAAAAGGAACCACACAGAAGGAACTACTTCCATTTTTGTCTGCCTAAATCTGAACTAGGATTTTAGTAATCTTATAATCACTTAAATGCTAATGAGTTATATTCTATGAATCTTCACTTCAAGTCACATACACAACAAAATTTCAGCAAATCAGATACTTTGAGTTTATGAGTGAGAAAACAAGAAAGCAAACCATAAACACTTAAGATGTGGAAGGTGCCTCACACAGGCTGCAAACGAGAACAGCAGCAAAGCTACAGACTCATGCCCACCCCCACAAGCAGGCATGGGTATTTGCACCCAGGAGTACAAAGAAAAGAAAGGGCGACATCTGACTAAACAATAGTGAATAGGCTTTGTAAAGCTTTCACAACTTTGATGTTCGAACAGTGAGGGGAAAGCATTCTATTCTTGTCTTAAGAATTTTTTTAAGGTTTTTTTTTTTTTTTTTTAGTTTAAAATATATTTTATAGTAGCAGGAAAATATTTTTCAGTTCCCATAAGGTGTTGTTAAATGTTGTAAAACTGATAGCAAGCCTTTCATCAGACAAAGGATAACTCAAACAAAATTAACCTATATTCTGTGGCTAACCATTTCTAACACCCACCATAAACGTTATTTGTCCCTCAAAGCTCAGAGCTAAATTCAGAGCTGTACAAACTTGGACTTAGTCCTCGGCTCTTGCTCTTCTTTACTCTTCAACATTCAGACCACCCTGACCTTCTATTTATGTACAACAGAGAATCCCTTTCTTTGGTCTGTAATTTCGAAACACAAAGATAGGGCTCCATTTCAGAACCTATAAAATAATAGACATCCTAGCTTGAGGCCGTTTTCCATTGTTTGAATCTGCAATAGAAATGGTTACAACGCAGACCCATGGTGCTAAGAATAAAATTAAAAAAAAAAAAAAAAAAAGCCACCAGCGAAGCAGGGGCTTCCGGAGAGACTGGATGGAGTACCTGAGTATCCTTGGTAGGTTCTGCGTCAGCGCTGGCACACCGGTAGAAATAGAAAAGTGCACAAGCAGCAAAACAGAGAGAGAGACTAAGATAGCAGAATTAATGACCACCGCCCCGCCAACAAAGCCAAACACAAACAGCAGCATGCATCCAGGATTCATGGCGCTGTGCTGGCATGGTGAAACGTCCGAACCAGGAGGCCTACACGGGGGCCAAAGGGGTATCTTTGTAGTGAGGATCTGTCATTCAGCTGCTGCCACAAAAACAATGCCATCAGCAGCAGCTTTCCACTCCATCCTGCAGCGGCTCCCAAGAGATGACGTCATTCCGCTCTCCCCTCCTCATAACCATAGAGCTCCTACTCCTAGCATTTATGCAGCAACCCAGAGGACAGCCAGCCTATTAACTACGGTCCTCTCCACTAGGAGTCTTGGCTTAGCTCATTGGCTACAATACCTAGAGATCTACATAATTTATTCACACTCCTACATCAAACAGATGGCTGGCTAATCCTTTTAAACATGCTTCTCCGCAACAAAAAGGACCAACTTTATGGAAGAAATGCATACCCCACACACTGGAAATTTTCAAACCTACTCTGATTTCCCTTCAAGTATATATAAAAAAAAATTAGAATCCTACTGTGTGTTGCTTAAAAGTTATGAAGCTTGTAATTTAACCTTTTCAGTGGTATTTCTATTTTTGCATGCTATTCTTTCCTTTCCCGGAGAGATTTTGGGGGAGCAGACTAGCTATTGTTTCCAGACTAAAAACAGGAAAAACAGAAACAAAAAGATGGATTACTGGTTTCACATTTTCTCAGGCAGAAGTGTAACCAAAGCTTACCTAATTCTACTATGAGCTGCAGCCTCTAGTTGGTCACTCCCTGAGAGCTGGTGAAGTTTGGTTCTTTCTAAGTGCTCCATATAATTATGGATCATCTATTTTGAGAAAGAAAAAATAGGTACAAAATTTAAGACTATCACCTAAAATAAAACACAGAATTATAACAAAGAAAACATTTTGATACAACTTTCTTACAAGATTACTCAACTTTATGTAAAGAAATAAGTATTAAAGAATGAAAGAATTGTAATAGCAAAGGAATATGCAAATGTTCACACCTAAGATACTAAAATCAGTAAGTGTAGCTAGCATCTTTGCATCGAAAAACAGTTTTGGATAATATGTGATACTATTAAATGAAAAATATTGGTATAAATAATACAAATTAGTACACAGAGGTTGGTAGGAGATTCTAAGAGACTGCTGATTAAAAATAATAGCATTTGAGAAATCTATTTGCTTAAAATGGGAAATAAATTAATGCCAAACTTGAGAGAAAAAAATCTGTACATCTTTCCACATTAAAAGTAATTTACCAGAGTAAAACTAAATTTCAATTTAATTTAAAGATAGTATTTTTAAATTATTTTGGTAGATTTATAATTGAAAAAATTCCAAAATACTTTCTCCTGTGCTAATTTACTAACATCAGTATTTAATATAATCAGTTATAATAGTAGCAAATTAATAGAAATAAAGATTAAAATAAAAAAATCAAAGAATACGAGAGCCATATGATGAAAAAGCTGAATATGGATGTAATTTTGATCCTCAGGACTCACATGGTAGAAGAAATTACAAGTTGTCCTCTGACCTCAACATATAACACACACACACACACACACACACACACACACACACACACACACACACACACACTAAAAAAAAAAATAAAAAATAAATAAAAAAAAAGCTACTCCAAATGATTAGTAAAGAAAAATGAATACAGCTCACAAGGATATTTACATGTTTTATTTTAAATGTCTAGTTTCCTCTTCCATAACATTTTTTGTTTGTTTTGGGTTTTGGTGGTTTTTTTTTCACGACAGGGTCTCTCTGTGTAGCCCTGGCTGTCTTGGACTCACTTTGTAGACCAAGCTGGCCTCAAACTTACAACAATCCCCCTGCCTCTGCCTCCCGAGTACTCGGATTAAAGGCGTGCATGCGCCACCACACCCAGCTCTTCTATAGCTTTATAAGAGAATTTTGGATATAATTTTTTAGTTGTGTCAGCAAATCAGAAATAATGAGTTGCTTTCTTCTTGCAGCAAGAAGAAACTCCAAGGAAAGATTAAACTGAGACTAATATAGCAAAAATGAATGTTGGGCCTAATATATGTAAATGAACTTGTCAAAAAGGTTTTAGAAAGCCTTGGTTGAGTTCTCACATCTGGATAGTAATCATACAGACATGATTTGTTCAAATGAAAGAATGTAAAGAAAACAGAAACTTCCTCAGGTTGCTTTTTTTTTTTTTTGGAGACAGGGTTTCTCTGTGTAGCCTTGGCTGCCCTGGACTCACTTTGTAGACCAGGCTGGCCTCAAACTCACAGAGATAAACTTACCTCTGCCTCCCGAGTGCTGGGATTACAGGTGTGCACCACCACACCAGGCTTCCAGGTTGTTTTTATAGTAATTATATTATTCAATAATATATACTAAGCAAAATATTAAGGTAGGATCAACTTTACATCCAAATAGCTTATTCTATTATTCTAAATGATTAAATATTTAAAATTTAGAAAACACTCCATTTGAAACCTTCAAATGATTACAGAGATAATGTCCTGGCGTTCCAAAATGGTCCAATAGGAAATTATATACCACAGTCAAGTAGCTCTTACCAGGACAGAGGAACAAAACAGCAGCTATCATACTGAATGCCAACCATTTTAACAGAACTATTTTTGATTTAACCCTCACAATTTTACAGATAAACCTCAGGTACAGGATAAAATAACCTGCCTAAGTTAACTATCTAGGTAAAACATGACCTGTTTTCTGCCATTAGCTTTAAAGCTTGGCCTCAAATCTGTTTGATGCAGCTGCTTGAGTGGTTAACACATAGGACCCATGCTGCATCTGCCCTTTTGGTTAACTCCAGGCAGCAATGAACTCATTGTCCTTTCTTCTTCACACCCACGTGAAGATCCCACACCCTAAAGCATGTCCTGATAATAACAGCTACATCTCACAAACAGAAGAAAAAATATACTGCATATAAAATTTTTTATTTTAATAATGATTCACAGTATGGTTATGGTTTAAAGTGGGTGTGTGTGTGAGGGGAGGAGGAAAACCAGCAGTCCAGATAGAAAGGACGAGAGAGTGGAGTGCGCCATTGTTTAGACAAGGTGCTACTGAGTCTACCACGTTTAGTCCTCCTCTACCTCAAATAAGCTATCAATTTCCCAGGGTGCAAATGAGAAGTAAGTTCAATAACAGCTGGAGTCAGCAAAGATTCCAACTATATTGTCTGAAAACTGTGTGAACAGGCTCTACCTGCCCTTCGCTGGTCAATTCAGCACTGGCAAAACCAAAAAGCAAAGCAGCCAGGGCACGGCCTCTGGTCTTTTGATTCTGGTCACCTTGAAGCTTTCTACATGCAGACTCAAAGCTGTTTTCTTTTCTTTTCTTTTCTTTTCTTTCTTTCTTTTTCTTTCTTTCTTTCTTTCTTTCTTTCTTTCTTTCTTTCTTTCTTTCTTTCGCTATTGTCTTAAAGGCAGTGAGTTCTATGAGATATAAAGACTTAGAAAAACATCCACAGCATGCAGCCTATTTAACTGTGAATCAGGTCAGCCGTGGCAGCGTCTATCTGTAATGCTAACACTTAGAAATGGAGGCAGGAAAAGGAGTAGCTTAAGGTCCATCCTCAGCTACATAGCAAGCTTTTGAAACCAGCCTGAACTCCATGACACCCGCGTCTTAAACAGTAAGAAAGGGAGGTGGAAGGACGGCTCAGTGGTTAAGAGCACTGCTTTTCTAGAAGACATGGTATGATTCCCAGCATTCACATGGCCTTCAGTTCCAGGGGATCTGATACCATTTTCCTGCCTCCATGAGCACTAGATATAGAAGTGGTACACAGACATACACGCAGGCAAAAATACCCACACACATAAATACAGACAAACATGCACACAAAACATAGGGGAAACCTAAAAACATGGCATCAGGGAGACCAGATCTCAGATCTAGTCACTAACTTGCATAGGATTTGGAACACATCACCCTAGAATATCTTTCTAAAAATTTCAAAGTGTGAAATAGGGAGTGATGATAAGTTAGCCAAAGAAAAGATTAAGAATGCACATAAGGGGCTGGAGAGATGGCTCAGCGGTTAAGAGCACTGTCTGCTCTTAGAGAGGTCCTGAGTTCAATTCCCAGCAACTACATGGTGACTCATAACCAGCTATAATAAGATCTGGTGCCCTCCTCTGCATGCAGGTGGAATACTGTATACATAATAAATCTTAAAAAAAAAAAAAGAATACACTTAAATGGTCTCTAATATGAAATTCTCCCAACATTGCACATGTGTAGTGGTTAGCACTACACACACACACACACACACACACACACACAAACTATACTTGTGGTCCCAATGCTTTATAATAACCACCCCCACCCCACCTCGAGCTCTCTTTAAGGTGTGTCTTCGTTTAGTCAGCAGTCAGTGTGATATTAACACTATGAATCTAGAATTACTGTGCAAACAAGCCTCTGGCACATCTGTGAAAGACTGTGCAGATTAACTGAGGTGGGAAGAACCTCCATAAATGTGGGTGTCACATCCCTTGGATGTGGTTATCACACTCACAAATGGGAGAAAGCTAGCTGAGCATACACATGCTTAGTGTGTCTGACTGTACCATGACCAGCTGCTTCAGGACCTTGCCACCATGCTTTCCCTACCAGGATGGCCTCGAGCTTGGATCAGTGAAACAAAGAAACTTCCTCACTTAAACTGCTTTGTCGGAAAACTAATGCACTCACTTACTTAGCTCATTCTATGATAAATGGCCTTGTTGAATCACTACTCCAGGCTGGCCCCTCAACCTCCTGGTGCTGATAAGGCAGCTTTATAAGCATAGGCTACCACATGTAGCAAGGTATGTATTCCTTTAAGTCAACTGAGTAATGTATAAATTTATCATTTGATTAACGAATGGTCATTTACATTTTCCAAAAAATCCAGAATAAATTTCCCACTGTTGGGGCTGGAGAGATGGCTCAGCGGTTAAGAGCACTGACTGTTCTTTCAGAGCACCTGAGTTCAATTCCCAGCAACCACATGGTGGCCCACAATCACTTCTAATGTGATCTGTGCCCTCCTCTGGCCTGTAGGTATACATGTAGGCAGAGCACTGTATACATAATAATAAATAAATCTTTTTTTAAAATTTCCCACTGTTAGCACAATATAATGTCAAATAATATTAAAACATTATTGTACCTGTAAAAAATGCTAACTTCCTTGGAATTAGCAATAAATAGGCTATAGAGTCCCTCTCTGGAGTCTACCTTTAAAAGGCACCCTTAAGGGATTACAGAGCTATTTGTTCTTGCTAATTAAACACAGTCTCTATAGCATACGGATAAACAGAAAATTCTACGTGATTGTGAACAGACTCACATTTCAAAGCAGCCTTATCTGTGTTACATAAGCCTACTCTGAGGCAAATAAAACAAGAGTCTATCGGGGTTATCTTTGTAACCCAAGAAGGGGATCCTATGAGAGCGCGTCAGGCAGCACGGGAATGGTGCCTGGTGACTGGAAAGGCCAAGATCTTTGGCTTGGTAACTAAGCTTTCTTGAAGCCATTTTTCTTCCAATAATGTACATCTTTGAAGGCGTGGAAGCACACAGAAAACTAATTCGACCTTTCTGTGGGAAAACGATGGCAGGGATTTATTTATTGTTTGTTTAAGTTAAAAAAAAAGTTTTTCAAGACAGGGTTTCTCTGTATAGCATGGCCTGTCCTGGACTTGATTTCTAGACCATGATGGCCTCAAACTCACAGAGATCCGCCGGCCTCTGCTTCCCCAAGTGCTGAAATTACAGACATGCACTACTGTGCCCAGCCTATTATTTATTTATTTATTTATTTATTTTTGTTTTTGAAGATAAGGTTTCTCTGTGTTGCCCTGGCTGTCCTGGAACTCACTCTGTAGACTAGGGTGGCCTTGAACTCACAAAGGATGGCAAGTTTTTAAACTTCTATAGAAATATATCTTTACTTTTATTAAATAGATATTAGAAAAATGAAATTTCACTTTATATTTGTTCTTTTAAGAATGTATATATTTTAAAAGAATATAAATAATTTAAATATACTTTGATACTATATTACAATTTAATAATCTACAATTACTATAAAAGTTTGAACTTTTCTTTAAAAACATCATTCATTACTATTAATTACTTATGACATTTAAACGTACTTCTCCAAATATATTTTATAATTAATCATCACTGAGAGGCAATACAAGTAAATACTACATAGAGGACCTTACTCTGGTACTGAAATCAATGGTGTAAAAAGCATCAACAATAGGATTTTTAACAACCAAGTTTTAAAAAATACCCTTAACATCTAGTAAACAATGTTATTAAACATAGGTATTTTTAACATACTAAAAGTTGCTATGTAACCTACTCACACACTAAAAAAACTGTTATGTAATCTACCCACATCTTCCCAGGGCTTTATGGTCCTTTGTAATCAAATTTTTCGTCTACTATTGGTTATCAATTCTGTGACAGTTTGTGTTCCAGATAATAATACATAACCTCAATCCCATAAGTGGGAAAGAAATTCTGTATTATTCAAAAGCAAATGAAATTGAGTCTAATGTGATTTTATGATGCTTAAATGCATTAAGATTGGTCCCTACCAGAGGCAGGATAGATGACAAAGAAATGGGGGGAGGGGGGAAACCCAGGAACTGTAGTGCAATACACCCTTAATTCCAGCACTTGGGAGGCAGAGGCAGGCAGATCTCTTGCGTTCAAGGCCAACTTGGTCTACAAAGCTAGTTCCAGGACAGCTGGGGCTATACAAAGAAACCCTGTCTCCAAAGACCAAACCAAACCAAACACACAAAAACAAAACCAACAAGAACAAAAAACATGCCTAGATCCAGGTATAATAAGACAGGATTAGTGACGGGAAATGGCCATGAGTGGTGGCATACATCTTTAATCCCAGCGTTGAGGTGGGGCAGAGTTCAATGCCAGCCTGTTTTACATAGTGTATCCCAAGGTAAGGTAAGCCAGGGTCACAGAAAGAAGAAGGGAGGGAGGGAGGGAAGGAGAGGGGAGTAGGGAAGGGAGGAGAAGACTGTAAAATTAATTTAGGTGTGTGAATCCCAGACTGCTCATAACACATAATAACAATCATCACATCAACAAGACAGAAACAAATACAAGATATTCAAGATGAACAGACTCAGCTGAACTCGGTGGCACACACACTCAGCGAGGCAGAGGCAGAGGCAGGTGGATCTCTGTGAGTTCGAAGCCAGCCTGGTCTACAAAGTGAGTCCAGGGCAGCCAAGGCTACACAGAGAAACCCTGTCTCAAAAAATAAAAACAGAAAAAGAAAAGGTTAATGGACTCTTTAGAGCCAAGGGTTATAAGCAGATTATATGTTGTAAATACTAATTTAACATACTAATGAAAGCTAGAGAGATGGCTAAGTAGTTAAAACTCCTGGCTGTTCTTCCAGACGATCTAGATTCATTTGCCAGCATTCACATGGTAGCTAAAAAATGTCTGTAACTCATTTCTAGAGGATCTGATGCCCTTTTCTGGCCTCTGCAGGCACTGCACTTACATGGTGCACACACAGACAAGCAGGTGACATTCATAAACAAAAGAATAAAAATAAAAATCTAAAAATTAATATATAAATAAATCTCAAAATATCTAAGTTGCTAAAAATTAGAATCATTTAAAACACATTTTAATGCATTACATATTTGATATAAATCATTTACAACTAAGTTATATATAAATGTAGAGCAATATAGCAATATCTTACCAATGCAACATTTTCCAAACTCCATAGTTTTCTCAGGATCATGTAGACATGTAAACATTTTGCTATATGCACAAAGGTTTTGCTAACCAACTAAGAAACTGTCTTTTTTTTTTTTGAAACTGTCTTAAATAACTATTACATGGCATGTAAATTTCCTACATGCAAATGTAATTCCAGATTTTTTTTTAAAAAGTCAACTTTGGGGCTGGAGAGATGACTCAGCGGTTAAGAGCACTGACTGCTGTTTCAGAGGTCCTGAGTTCAATTCCCAGCAACCACATGGTGGCTCACAACCATCTATAATGTGATCTGATGCCCTTCTGGCCTACAGAGGTACAAGCAGACTGTATGCATAATAATAAATAAATCTTTTTTTTTTTTTAAAGTCAACTTTGGTAAATACCACATGACATCTAATATTTTCTGGAAATGATGCCTATGAATTATTCTAATTTTCAAAGGAAAATTTAGACTTATAAAGTGCATTTCTGCACTCTATGGGAACACAGTAAGAACAGACACCCACCTCAGTGTGTCGCTGGTGTAATGCATTATATTCCTTCTTCAGTTCTGCTTCTCTTTCTTCAAGTCTGCTAACTGCAATCAAGATACATATATTTAATCAAAACAAATACAAAAAATTTACATTTCAAAGTCTGTCTTTTAAATGTTGTGGTGCTGGGTGGGGGTAGTGCACGCCTTTAATGGGAGGCAGAGGCAGGCGGATCTCTGTGAATTTGAGGCCAGCCTGGTCTAAAGAGTTGGTTCCAGGACAGCCAGAGCTACACAGAGAAACTCTGTTTTGAAAAACAAAACAAACAAACAAAAAAGTTGTATCTATAAGCTTTAGCATCTTTGGCCTTAGCCAAGCACTCTATGTGAAATTCTTCACAAAGTGACCACATTTCACTGTCCTCAGAGAAGAGAGTAAAGTTCAGATTGGTTCTATAACACACATGTATATGAGGTCATCCTTTTACAGCTTTTCATACCTAAAAAATTCAAAAACGAAAATCACACAAGCCTTAACCTTGTGTCAAATCCCAGATGGTTATTTCAACCATTTTGAGTTTCAAATGCTTTTTCAGTGCTAGCAGGATGACAACACCACACTCTAAGTAGACTCTGCCTTGAGTCTTGCTTTCAGGGACTCATCTTCTTTTATTTAGCTCCCTCTGCTGGTGGATTTTGAAGTGTGCTGATGAGCAGCAGGCTCACAAAGTGCTTTAAATATCAAAACAAAAAGGAAAAAGTTTAGATTCTGAGACACAAAATGTCAAGATAGGATTTTAAAGGAGACTGAAAGAAAATAAAAGTGACTCAGAGCAGAGGGGCCCCAGGAAGCCCATGAAGGAAGAAACAACAGTGGGCTGACCTTTAATGAGCAAGTTCCAGATACACTGCTGCTACAGTAAACCATGAGCCACAAGGCAGAGGCTGACTGGGGGTGCTAAGGGCAGCAGAACAGTCCCTATGCTAGTGACACTGTCAAGAGGCTCAGTTAGGGCTCTGGAAAAGCATGAAAAATTGGAAACATTCTCTTGTGTATCTGCACATCACCAGAGCTGCAAATGTGAGAGGCTCTGATAATGTGCAGCTTTTGCTGAGAGTTGCAGACACAAGTACTGTGAACTCTACTCCAAAAGCACGTTTATATTTTTATATGTTGCATGTTTACATGTGAAGCACCAAATAAAACATTAATGTGCTGCCCAGTTTTGGGGTTGCAAACATTTGCCTGTCAGAATTTGCTGGAATGTCTTAGAAATATGTCGCTATTTATGAAAACTCAAATGCTTTTTTGTTATAATTTGTAACTCATTATGTTCACACCATGTTCCACAGTATCTGTAGAGTGCACCTTCTTACACTAGGCAGGTAATGTGCACATCTGCTGCTGATTTTTTGCTGTGGCCCAAAACAATAATAAGCCACTAATAATACAGATTGCATTAGGATAACACAAGAGATGCTGAAACCTGAAAATTTGTGGTGTTGCTCATTTAAAACAGAAACATGAAGGAAAAAAAAAAAAAACAGAAAATCCACGCAAAGTATGGATATTTAGCAACAATTTCAAAATAAATATTTTTGAAGGATTAGTAAGGAAAAAGTACAATGGCACTTATTTGTGTGATGGAGACCGACCACTCAGCAGTTAAAAGCACTTGTTGCCCTTACAGAGGACCCAGGGTCAGTTCTCAGCACCCACACCTGGCAGTAAGGCCAGTTCCAGGGGATCTGATGCCCTCTTCTGGCCTCCAAAGGTACTTGCATTCATGGGATGCACTCAGGAGCTCATGTACACGTGTACACACACACACACACACACACACACACATAAATTAAGTCTTGTAAAAGGTGCTAAACATTGTTGATTGCTTATTACTTAAGCTTATTTAAAAGTTAAGGAAATCCCAAGACTACCAAACAATAATTTTCAATTATTCATCTTTGTCAATTCACATTTTCTTTCATAATTTTTATTACATCTACGTATGCTCTGCATGTACTGAGAGGATTGGTGTGGCGGTCAGAGGCCATCCTGCTGCAATTGGCTCCCTCCTTCCACTATGTGGGTTCTGTGGAGTTCAACTCAACTGAGGCTTGGTAGCAAGTACCTTTATACTAACGCAATCACTTCACCAGTCCTATTAATATTTTCTTGATAATGCACAACCAAAACAAAAAAATGAAACACTAAGGCCAAAATCAAATATCATTCACAAACCTCAATTTCAAATGTATTAGAGAGTAGAACCCCATTATTCTGTCAGTTCACTTGAAATAAATTCATAAAATGCATATTAATACCACACTGACAATGCACCATAAACTGTCCTATAACTGAATATAAAGTTATTTTATTCTCATATTATGATAGCAGCATCATTATTACATTCAATTTAGAGAGATGAACACTATGGTAATACTGCTCACTTACTAAAAGTCACAAAGATGATGCTTTCCTAATGGAGGGATCTGGATACCATGCTATACTACCTCTCAAGAAATGCTACTTTTAGCCAGGCATATTAGATCACACCTAGAATCCCGGCATTTGGGAGGTGAGGCAAACAGATCACTGTGAGTTCGAGGCCAGCCTGGTCTACAGAGCGAGTTCAGAACAGCCAAGATAACACAGAGAAATCCTTTCTTTAAAAAAACCACAAAATAAAATTAACAAAAAACCAAACCAAAAAAAAAAAAAAACTTAAGAAAGCATCAAACTGTCAATGAAAATGCAGGCTCTGCTTTATGCATCATCAGGGAGACTATCTGGATATGGTTTGTCCCCTGAGGTTTAGTGTGTTGCAGGCTTGTCCCCATGGTGGCAGTGTTGGGAGGTGTTATGAAACCTGTGAGAAGTGAGGACTGGTGAGATCCCTGGGTGAATTGTCCTCAGAAGAGATTAAGGTAGCTCTCGTCAGATTTCTGAATTCTCATAAAAGCAGGTTGTTGGAAGAAAGAACCTCATCCCTAATTGCCCTTTGGCTTACAAGTCCCAATTCCTAACTCCAGAACTATAAACTAAATAAATCTTTCTTTATAAATTGGCCTGCCTCAGGTATTTTGTTAACAGCAACGAAAAACAGTAATATATGTATTAAAATGAATAAGCAACATATCATACATCAAATTGGCTAAAATAAGAAATATAAGACAACAAGTGCTTGCTAAAAATAGGTACAAATAGAACTTTCATATATTGCTGGTAGGAGTAAAATGCTATATTCAATTTGAAAACAAGCTGGGTGGTGGTGGATCTCTGCGAGGCTGAGGCCAGCCTGGTCTAGAACAGAAAAACCCTGTCTTGAAAAACCAAAAAGAAAAAAAAAGTGAAAACAGTTTGGCAGGAATTAATAAGACTGAATATTTGCCAACCCTATGACAAAATATTTCACTTCTAAGAAATACAAGTATGTACCCATTATTATAATTTGAATATGAAATATATCTTAAAGGCCCATGTGTTTGTTGTAGGCTCATTGGGAAAGCAACTGACTGGACAGCATCAATAGAACCTACAATACCAACATAACCTACCCTGATTCAGCCAAAGCAGTATAGTCAGTCAAACTGGACTCAAACCTCTGAAACGATAAGATAATGCAGACCTTTCCTCTACTAAATTGTTTTCACTGGGTATTTTTGTCACAGTGATGACAAGCTTAATACTACACACCCAGAGGCATTAAAAATGGTGTCCAATCATTCAAAGCTGAAAAGAAATACTTGCCAACCTATAACAAAGTGAAGAAAATATTCACATTCAGGAATACTATACAAGAATAAATAAATTATTTTCAAGCTTATTATAGATAAATGTCATAAGTATGATATCAAGAAAAAGCAGAAACTAAAAAATACAAAAATAACACATAAAGTGTTAAAAAAAAATTATAGCAGCTACCTTTGAGGTGGCCTTAGTCACCTATTATCTAACCAGCTTACTCCAGTACAAACGCAGTGTCTCCAGCTGTTGGCCTGGGGCTCCCTTCAGTGTGAATACTCATTTAGCATGCCCTCTGACAACTGCTATGTGTTATGCACATAGTGAAAGACTTAAACAAGCTATCTGGAACCACTACAAACAAGTTGCACTGCTCCAAGTTCCGAATTTACAGCTGAGAATACAAGCATGCTACCACAGTGGGAGAATTATAAAAAAATTTTTTAAAAGAGCAGGTATGTAAAGATAACCAGAATTATTCTTTTAAAGGTTATGTGGGTGATTTCCACTAAAAAAGTAATATGTATATCCTTTGATTGCAACAGTATTCTTTTTTACCCTGATACACTTGCAACAATGTCCAAAGGCATGAAAGCCTATAAAAATGTTTAATAATGGGAAACTGGAGTCGCCCAGTATCATCATTAGAAAGTGAAATGAAAGTCGTATGATAGAATATAATGCTTTGCTATTTTACTGCCACATGACTTTAGTAAATTAACCTCCCTGCACTTATTTCCTTGTTTAGTATTAAAAGTATATATTAGGATTAAATGAGTTAATTAATATTTGCAAAAGATAAAGAGTGATGATAGTATAAATATGTTTTCAAAACAAAATACAGTGATTAAAGGTGCTTCTTTTTTTTTTTTTAAGACATAGGAATACAGTCTATCCGAAAATATCAGTATAAGATTGTGCCTACAGTAAATGGACAGGTGCTAAAACTTATCATAGAAAATAAAAAATACAAAAGATAGGCCAAGAATGGTGGTGCATATAATCTCAGCCCATGCGAGATGAAGGCAGGAAGATCACAAGTAGTAATAATAGTGAATTCCATACCAGCCAGAGCTGTATCATGAGACTGTTGTCTCAACAAATAAATGGGCTGAACCACCTAAATTTGATTCCTAACAAGTGCTTGTAACCCTGGCTCCAAGAGAACTGATACCCTCTTCGGCCTCTACAGGCACCTACAAGCAAGTGTGTGCATGCACACACACAAACACAGACAGATACACAGATATACACTAAAAATAAAAGCCAGGCAGTGGTGGCACACACAGGGCAATTACTGAGTTCAAGGCTAGCTTGGCTACAGAATGAATTCCAGGACTTCCAGGACTGCCAGGACTATATAAAGACACCCTGTCTTGAAAAACTAGATAGATGGCCGGCCGGCCGGACAGACAGACCTGGCATGATGGTCATTGCCTTTAATTCCAGTACTTAGGAGACAGAGGTAGGTGGATCTCCATGAGTTTCACACCAAATGGTCTGTGTAATAGAGTTCCAGGCTAGCCAGGGCTACAGAATGAGACCCTGCTTCAAAACAAAACAAAAATCTGAAATATAAAATATACACTAAAACCAAACGAACAATTTGAACTGTAAGATGTCTACAAAACAGAAACAATTGTCCTTCAACGCAGCTCTTTCTATCACTTTACTTGGGCAAAAGTCCTGTAACCATGCTCCTCTCCCGCCTGCCCCTTCACTTCCTCCACAGCATAACTCCAACTGTTATGTGCATCTGTCTCCCATAGGCACATAAGCTGAGCACCTGGTCTCAAGATGGTTGCTCTATTTTGGGGGGTGGTAAAAATGGTAAGGTGGGACCTAGCTGGAGGAGGTAGGCTACTGGGCCATGACTTTGAAGGTTACACCTGGTCTCCACCTCGCCTTTCTGTCATATCCTCCCTACACAAAAGATTGATATCTCGAATACAGTGAGCCACAATATATCGCTCCTCCCTCAAGGCATTCATAGGAGTTATTCTGTCACAGCACAGAAGTGGAAAGGCCTTAGCACACCATCTATCAATAAATTCAAGTTTCAAAATAAATCTAAGCCAGATGGTGGTGGTGGTGGTGGCTTTAATCTCAGCGCTTGGGAGACATAGGCAGGAGGATCTCTGAGAGTTCAAGACCATAAAAAAGTTCCAGGCCAATGAGAGTTACTTGTTAAAATACTGTTTCAAAGCAAGGTGTGGTGGCGCACACCTTTAATCCCAGCACTCAGGAAGCTGAGGCAGGTGGACTGATGTGAGTTCGAGGCCAGCCTGGTCTACAAAATGAGTCCAGGACAGCCAGGACTACACAGAGAAATCCTGTCTTGAAAAACAAAACAAAACAAAAAGATCCCATTTCAAAAATAACAAAATAATAATAAGTAAATCTAGAATCTGACTACTTTTTCCCTCTCCGTCATCAAATCTTACTCTCACATGTCATCTAACAATTGTGCTATTCCAATTCTCTCCTGACTAGTGTTTCTAGTTAGCTTTTGGTCTATAGTCTCAAAATAGAGCATGGTAGAGCACCATGCTTAATAGTCTTTAATGATTTCTGTTTTGCTTAAAATAAGAGGAAAAAATCTTCCGCTGGTTCACAAGATCTTCCAGGATCTCATGTGTCAGGTCACAACACCCTTCATTCTAAACCTCATGCAGGACGCTGATGTCTTGTTAAGGACTAAATTGCTCCTTCACCTCACAAACTCAGAGATGGAGGCTCTAACTCCCAATGCACTTGTATCTAGGAATATAATTAACAGGCAGTGCACTGACCCAATAGGACTGGTACCCTTGTAAGAGACAGTGGAGTGCTCTCTCTCTATACACACACAGCAACAGCCATGTGGGCAGGCAGAAAATAGATGACACCTGCAATCCAAGGAGAAGGGCAAACAATAAAATAAAAAAGCAACATGGCTTCTGCTTGACTATGACTCCTAACTTCCAGATTGTGACAAACTGTAGCGGGTCTTTGCTACTTTTTGGGTTCCTCTTTTTCTCACCCTTTATCCCCAACCCAGCCCGTTTCACCCCCTAACACTAGATAGGAGAAAAACAAAGATAGAAGGGAAAGAAGAATGAAAAAAAAAAATCCCTGAATTTAATTTCTTTCCTTTTGTTTGTTTGTTTGTTCCTTCCCCCTCCCCCCTCAAGCCAGGGTTTCTCTGTTTAACAGCCTGGCTGTCCTAGACCAGGCTGGCTTCAAACTCACAGAGATCCACCTGCCTCTACCTCCCTGAATGCTAAGATTAAAGGTGTGTCTTTCCTCTTTGACCAAGGTAACTAGCAAACCACAACCAATGTCCCTAAATGACCACCAACCACCAACCTCGCCTCTCAAGGCCCTCCCATGCATTTAGGTATCCTCTGAAAAGTTCCCAGAATTCCAAATGACAATAATTGCAGAAATTGTCTGCAGCTGGCAAAAGCATGCTTCTGCTAGAGCAAGAGGCAAATCATGATCACCTGCTGTAGACAGTCCAAAAGCAGCAATCCCTATACCTGGGATTAAAACAAAAGCACATTCTTATAATACTTCTGTGTTGCTTAAAAGAAATCAAAATTCCAGGATTCTCAAAAATGTCACTATAACAAGTAATGTTTAAATTGTAGTATTTTATTTTAGCAGCCTTCATAAACTAAAACACAACTAAATGTGAGTAAGTATACCTTAGAAGCTGGGGTGGGATAGGGGGTGCCCCCTACCAAGTACCAGTACTTGGGAGGCAAAGGCAGGTGGAACTCTCTGAGTTCGAGGCCAGCCTGGTCTCTGAGTTCCAGGACAGGCAGGGCTACACAGAGAAACCGTCTTGAAAAACAAACAAACAAAAAGTATATCTTAGAAATGCTTAGATATGCATGGTATTGCCTAAGACCTGGCCAGATTACAGAGCCTATTATAGGAACTGGTTGGGACTGATTTTATACTGGCTTACTAATCAACTTTGGTTTTCATAGCTTCATTGAAATGAAGCTACAGAAGGAAGCTTTGCAAGACTGTTAGGAATTAGACATTACAAACCCAACATATGACTAAGTTCTATATGTTTCCAATATTTATCTGCATTAGTATTTATCATCATTAGAATCGGCTTAACTTTATCTACAAATATTCCTAAAGTTGATTCATTGTTTTGTTTTCTTTCTTTCTTCTTGTTTCTATCTTTCTTTCTTTCATTTGTTTTGTTTTCCAAGACAGGGTTTCTCTGTGTAGCTGTGGCTGTCCTGGACTCACTCTGTAAACTAGGCTGGCCTTGAACTCACAGAGATCCACCTGCCTCTGCTTTCTTGAGTGCTGGGTGCCACCACCACCTGACTGCTTTGTGTTTCCTAAACATTTCAGATTATCCCTACTTAGCATTCCTTCAGCCTCAGCATTCACAGCTTTCTAGCCTCAAGATTACTTTCTGCTTCATTTCTTTCCATGTGGCACCATTTTCTAATTATTTTCTAAACCATTTAAAGCTAGGTGAGATACCAAACACCTGTAACCCCAGCACTTAGAAAAAAAAAAGTGAGGCAAGGCAGTTTGAAATTACCCAGGGCAATGACTCTTTTGACTGACAGGTAGGTGGGTGGGTGGGTGGGTGGGATGGGATGGATAGATATATTGATTAGACAGTTAAATACATACATATATACTTAGATGATAAATAAATAGGCGTTACAGACTGCAGACTACTTGCCCTTTATGTTATGTGTTAGTTTCTTTGTTGTTTGGATTCCAGATCTTACTATGTAATCATCGCTGGCCTGGAGCTCACTATGTTTGTTAGGTTTTTTTGTTGTTGTTTTGTTTTGTTTTTGTTTTTGAGGCAGGGTCTTAATCACTGTGTAGCCCAGGCAGGCCTTAAAATTCATAATAATCATCCTCGGTATCTAGAGGACCAAGATCACAGGTGTGTTGCACTGCATCTGGTGCTTCAATGGACTATTTAAATATAGATATAAAACTGAGCCCCACCTCTTGCCCCAACACAAACACAACTCTCCCAATATCATCATCCCTACTAAGGGAGCATTGCCTCTGACCTCTGCATTGTCTCTGACCTCTGTGCTGTCCTCATAGTTTTTTTCTTTTCCAAATGTCATATAGTTTCCATCATACAGTATGTTGTCTTTTCTTTTCAAACACTTTTTCACTTATAGTATGTATTTGAGGTCACTTCCTGACTTTTTGTGGCTGAATTATATCCATTATATAGCTTGCCAGTTTATCAGTTATTTTTGTAAGAACTAAATGTCATACATACCATTTCATTATGCTCAAAAAATTCAAGGTATGCTTGGGTTACTCGGGATTCTGCCCCAAAAACAAACCAAAAACCGGGTGTGGTAGCCCACATCTTTGATCCCAGCACTCAGGAGGCAGAAGCAGGTGGATCTCTGTGAGTTCTAAGCTAGCCTGTTTCTACAGAGCTAATTCTAGGACAGCCAGGGCTGCACAATGAAATCCTATCTCAAAACAAACAAACAAACAAAAAATAAAAATTTACATGAACAAGAAATAATATAACAAGTCATTATACAGTCATGTATCTTAACAATATGGATGTAGTATTCTCAGAATTGCCTCACCATCCAATTCCAGCACTGTGCAAACATACAGCATACTCACACAAGCTCAGCTATGACGTTACTAGGTGATAAAACCTCACAGGAGTTCTGGGATAAATTCTGTCCACCACACTGTAACATTATTGTTCAGTCTGTAGCTATATAATTTTCATGACCTATGTGCTACAGCAACCAAAGTTAAGTTTAAGTGTACTTTAGTTTATAGCCATGTATTAAAGTCCTTATAAAAGACATTCAAGATCATTAAGAATCATGCTTCAACAGTAGTTTACGGTCAGACATGGTCGTGCTGGTAATCCCAGAACTCAGGGAGGCAGAGGCAGGTGGATCGCTGTAAGTTCCAGGCCAGCCTGGTCTACAAAGTGAGTCCAGGACGGCCAAGGCTACACAGAGAACCCTTGTCTCAAAAAAACTAAACAAAAAGATAAAGTTTATGTCTTTGTTACTAGAAGTGGGCCCCTGGCAATTATTTTCTCCTTCTTAATGCCTGCATAAAGTATCTAGACAGAAATAGCTGATAACTTTGTGTTTTGTGTTTTCTTTACCCGTACTATGACCTAAATACCAGTATTGCCTTTTTAGACACATATACTCCAAAACATATATTATATGATTATAAAAATATATTAATTCTGCAATATATATATATACATATATATACTCAGATAATACAGTGTCCCAAGATCAATAATACAACTTCAAAAGCACTCATTCTTTTCTAAAAATGCAATATTACATATAACAACATATTTGGTAAACATAGCTTAAAGCCTGAGTAACGGTAAATAGTATAACCATTTCTGAAAATAGATGTTAACATAGGAAAAGCCACCTTGAGAGTCCTAAGTGTCACTAAGGAGCCACTAAAGGGGTTTGGAGAAGGGAAGAAGAAAGGGAAAGTAGGAAGAAAGCCCCATCTCGGCAAGAGCTGTACGTATCCCCATGGCCTTATGCACCACGAAATTAACCAACACCTATGCTGCAGTACATCTAAAACATATTAAAAGGTCACTTCTTGTTAAAAATATCTCAGGACAAACCTTAAGCTCTTGTGATTATTATGCTCATCAAGACTAGCTATACACAACGTAGCATTAACTGGAAATAAACAAGCATCTGTTTATGACTGTCTATCCCCAAACAACAGATAACCAATCTGCCTGTTTTAACTGCTAATTTTCTAGGGAGAAAAACAAAATAAAACCACAGGGTCTAAAAGGGAAGTGGGGAAGGAGCAAAAAATAAAACATTGAAAAAATGTAAAGCTTCCCCCTCTAATAAAGCTGATGGAGACGCTTCAGCTCACTTGAGTGCTCCTTCTATCTGGCTCCCAGAGAGCACAGGGATACGGTTTAGGCAGGAAGAGTCACCTGCTCTGCCGGCTCAAAGCCAGAGCTTACCTCCTCAGCTTGGCGGCCTTTGCCAAGTTTGGAACACCTTCCATCTCTGTTGTCTTCTGCCCCATCAGACTGCTGATAGGCCTATGGGGGGAGAGAGAGAAACAGACCCGCTAGAATGCCACGTCCAACTATTATTTGCCTTCTCAAAAGGAATCATTACTTCTTACTGTTCGTGGAAGGCAGATAATCCAATTGTTACTGGACCTCAGGGGATTAACATTGGCCTTTCAGAGATTCTCCTTCAACAATTTAGCAACAAAAGCCCAAAAAGTAAACCAGAACCAAGTGATGTAAGAGCAAACAATCTCAGACAACACATCAAAAGAGTGATAGAAACCTGTCCTTGACCAAGGCCTTCACCACATCTGTCAAAAGATTTTCAGAAAAATAGTTCATGCCATTAATCCAAAACAAAATGTTATTTTAAAACTCTCATGAGTCAATGATCCTTAAAAGAGAAGGGCGATAACATCAAAAACTTCCAGTGTTAAAGACTTCTAAGCACTTACATTATTGCCTTTAAGATGTCTCCCATACCATCCACAAAAGAAATTTGGCTTCTGTCCAACCTACAGTCTCTCTATAAAGAAGGGCCATATTCTACCTTGGCACATATACCTGTGTTATCATCCACATGATCACAAAATACTTCCTCAAAACGTACCAAAACCAAAAACTAAGTGACTTCCTTAAATTTAATCTTCTCAAGTTATAGAAAGACAGCTAGTTATCTGCCTTATCCACTCATTCTTTTATATATTTATGGGAAAGTCACTTAATACATTTTTCATTTTCTAAATGAAATGACCAGAAGTCCTTTGATCTTTATAAAATATCTTTAGTTCTATATATTAATTATAAACTATACCTTTAATA
Source organism: Acomys minous (assembly GCF_964271855.1). NCBI lineage: Eukaryota > Metazoa > Chordata > Mammalia > Rodentia > Muridae > Acomys > Acomys minous. Next base: position 86,428,409 of record NC_140493.1, on the reverse strand, counting down.
TTCTCAATAGAAAACACTTAGACCATGAAAGTGGTAGAGCCCAATACAGACAATAAACATAAAACAGTAGAAGACAGTATCACCAAATGATACAGAAGTAATGACTATTACCATTTGTATAATTCTACTGTCCTGATTTTCTGCCTTGCTTTTTATATACAGGCTTTTTTTTAAGCTCCCAAATAAAGTTTATTAAATACATAGATTTTCAAACCTAAAAGAACTAGACACAAATTACAATGAATTTAAAATAACCTTCTACACAATTAATTCCAAGGTCCTCTTTTCAGTTAGAAAATATAAATCTGAAACTTCTAAAGCTACCTTTTAAAATAGCATGTGCTTTCAACAAAACCACAAATCACCAGGCGTGGTGGCACACACCTTTAATCTCAGCACTCAGGACACAGAGGCAAGCAAATCACTTGAGTTTGAGGCCAGCCTGGTCTAAAAAGTGAGTCCAGGGCAGCCAGGGCTACACAGAGAAACCCTGTCTTGAAAAGAAAAAAAAAAAACAAATAAAAAATAAACCCCCAAAACACAAAGCAAAACAGAAAAAGCAAAAACAACAAACAAACAAATGAGAAAACCCCACAAATCATCAGTCATTTAACTTTATTGCTCTAAAACTTAAGTAGAAAAGATTTTTTCTATTGAGAAGATAAGAGTAAAATGGTAAGATGACTTATGACAGTATTATTCAGCTTTCGCCAGTTTCTTTCTCTTGCAGTGCTGGAGACTAAAGCTAAGGTCTCGTTTGCACTAAGCAAGCAAGCTACCACGCAGCAACATCCCTGGCCTTCTTTTCAGAATATTAACATTTACTGCAAATACCAGCGAAGGAACTGACAAAGGTTTCATCATTCTGAAGGTTCAGGCTACCTCAAACATTAACACAGGCTTGAAAACAGACCCAGTAAACTTAAAACTATGTCTCTTCCTTCTAAGGTGTGAAAATTCTCAACTTGGCTGTCCAGGACAGCCAAGCCTACACAAAGAAACCCTGTCTTTAAAAAACAAACAAACAAAAATAACAACAAAAAGACTAGTTTGTTCCATATGAGATCCTGTCTCAAAAATAGAGCTGGTTTAAGAACACTGGCCGTTCTTGTGAAGGACTCATGGCATCTCACAACCATCTTTAACTCCAGCTCCAGGAAATCTGATACTCTTTTCTAGCCTCCTGTGGCACTAGGCAGAGTGGTGCAGAGTCGTAATACAGGCAAGACATCCACCAACTCAAAGGTAAAATTAAACAAAACCAAAGGATTTTCACTCAAAGGAAGCAAGGCAAAGTTAGAGAAAAGTTTTCAAATAGCTTAAAAACCAATGCCATCTAAATCTCTGTTTTCATCATTGCACCGGACCTTCGGACAGTAATCTAAACTAGGAGCTGAGTGGAGGGCAATCAGTTCCACCAAGAGTAGCCTAAGAGGTAGTCTGTATCTGCTCTCAGTGCTACCGTGTTGTTAACAATTCCAAATTCAGAAACGAGGACGGCACATAAATATTATGAGGTACTAAACATGTTCATATTCCTTGGCCAGCTTTTTAATATATATTTTAAGAAAATCATAACAAGAGGGGAGACCTATAGATGTAAAACAGTATTTACTGTAACATGCTTCATTATATTAGAAAAAAATGGCTGTCCAACCAAGTAGTCGGGAAGCTTTCGGTCTTGTTTGTTTTGGCTTCCCTGTAAAGCTCCCCAACCACGGAACGACAATCCCTACCTGACAATCCCTACCTGGTTGACACTTTACCTTCACCTTGATTGTTGCATTTCCTTTCTCTTTTTCCTTTTCTTTCTTTTTTAAACAGGGTTTCATAGAGCCCAGATTTGAACTCATTATGTGGACCAGGCTAGTCCTGAACTCTTCCTTTTCCTGCCCCTGCTCTCCTGACTGCTAGGACTATAGGCATGCAGCATTATACCAGCCTATTTCTACCTTGATGCATACCTTCATCCAATGAAGGATTTTATGTAGTTTTCAACATTGTTATTAGATTTTTGTCTAGGATAAAAATTAAATGTGATAATCAAGTCCAAATGTTGCTACATGTTTGCCTCAAGTTTCTGAACAGCCAAGATTTAGGAAGGAAGGAAGGAAGGAAGGAAGGAAGGAAGGAAGGAAGGAAGGAAGGGAGAAGAGAGAACAAGCAAGCGGTGATAGCACTTGGGAAGCTAAGGCAGTAAAATTTCTGAGTCTGAGACCAGCCTGGACTACACACAAAACCATGTCTCAAAAAAAAGAAAAGAAAAAGAAAGAAAGAAAAGAAAAAAAAAGGGAAAAAAAAGATGGCATAGTTTCTCAGTGTTCAAAGTATTCACACATTTAAAAAATTGATTAGGAGGTTAAGTGAGATGGCTCAGTGGGTAAAGACATTTGTTTGGCCAAGCCTGATGACTTGAGTTAAATTCCTGGAACCCACAAGGTGTAAGGGAGAAGTACACATGCATGCGTGTGCCCACGCTAAATAGGTGTAACTTTAAAAGGGGGGGGGGGGCTGGAGTGATGTCTCAGAGGTTAAGACTGAGCTTCCAGAGGTCCTGAGTTCAACTCTCAGCAACCACATGGTGGCTCATAACCAACTATAATGAGATCTGATACCCTCTTCTGGCCTGCAGGTGTGCATACAGGCAGAGCACTGTATACATAATAAATAAATCCTTTTTAAAGAAAACTTTAAAATTGATCAGGGCTGCCAAAATATCTCAGAGGGTAAGGATACTTGTTTGAGCCAGACAGTGGTGATGCACACCTTTAGTCCCAGCTATTGGAGGCAGAGGCAGGCAGATCACTGTGTAGCCAAGGCTACACAGAAGAACCCTGTCTTGAAAAAAACAAAATCAAAACCAAATCCAAAACCAAGATGGCTGCTTGGTTACCTAGTCACCTGAGTTAGATCCCCAGGACCCACATAAAGTACAAGGAGAGAACTCATATAACAAGGTTGTCCTTCAGCCACTATATTATGCTGTTTGCCCAGTAACAAATAACAATTAAGTGTGTGTGATGATTATACAATGTATTTAAGATACAAAGCTGAGTGCTAAAAGTAAAAAAGGAATAACTAGACAGCTAGAACTCTAATCTCCTTCTCCTCTACCTCCTCAATACTATGATTTCTTAACTTGTTTGTTTGTTTGTTTTGGGGTTTTTTGTTGTTTTGCTTCTTTATTTTGTTTGAGATAGGGTTTTTCTGTGTACCCTTGGCTGTTGTGAACTCACTTTGTAGACCACGCTGGCCTCGAACTCACAAAGATCCACCTACTTCTGCCTCCCAGAGTGCTGGAATTACAGGCGCGTGCCTCTATGCCTGGCTCATATGTATCACACACCATATATATTTCAGATTTTTCTTAAAGAATCATGAGATGTCAATTATCAAGACTATCACTGTTACTCTTGGAAAAGATCATAAAGCATTTTTAAATGTTTTGCTTATGTTGGATAAATCCAAGATATATGTTAGTTCAAAGACTGAGAGAAGAACAAGAAATCACCAAACTCAAACATTACCACAAAATTGTGAAAAAAAATTTTCAGACTTGGATTCTCAATATAGTTAAGCCATAGCCCTATCTGACAAAGCCCACACTATCAAAAGCTAAAAGAGGGGCTGGTGATGTGGATCTGCTGGTAGATTTCAATTCCCAGGACCCCATGGTAAGATGAGAGAGCCAGTTCCACAGCTGCCCTCTTACCACCACATATGCACTGAGATAAACATGCACACCCCCTCAACCCAAATAACTGTAATAAAAAGATTTAAGCTGTGAAGAATACCCTTTAGTTCGGTTCCTATTTCTTTACCTTTTCTTGCTTTCATGTAGAAAACAACCACAGGCAAAATTTCCCCTTTTAAAACAGGAAATGGTCTTCACAGTAGAACTTGAACTTCCAACGACTACTTTAAAAAGAATACACATACTTTGAAATGCACCATCCAGGACTGATAAATTCACAATTCACAACTAGAGACTCCACTGTACAGACAAAAAAACCCAGAAATTGAAGCCAATGTGCTACCGCACATGTCTAATCTCAGCATTCAGGAGACTGAGGCTGGAGGGATGGAGAGTGTGAGGCCAGCATAGGCTATACCTCAAGAGCCTGCATAAATAAATACAGTGAAACACAGTATGACATACTCTACAGAAATTTATTTCATCTCTTAAATCGCTCTTATTCCACCAGTGGTGGCAACAAGAGGTAGAAGCAGGCAGATCTCTGTGAATTTGAGGACATCCTGGTCTACAGAGCTAGCTCCAGGACAGCCAAACCCTGTCTAGAAAACAAACAAAATCCAAAGACCTTGTCCCCCTCCAAAAACAAACAAACAAACAAACAAACAAACAAACACCAAACTAAACTAAAAACCAAGCATCACCAACAAAAATAAAACTCTTACTCCCAGAAGTTATCCCCGACTTCCACATGCATGCCATGGCACATGGGCATAGTCACATGCACACATACTTAAGTAAAATAAAATGTTGTTCAGCTAATGGATTGAATCACTGACATGGCATGGCTTGCACAGTGCTTGACACACACACCTGACACGCGAGTTTGATCTTCAGCATCTGTTGGTGGAAAATGGGAACTGACTTTCCTCTCTCTCTCTCTCTCTCCTTTTTTTAAATTAAGGAACTAAGTAAGGGCTTAAGAGACAGCTCAGTAAAGTTCTTGCCTTTCAAACTTTAACACCTGAGTTCAATTCCCAGAACTCAGGTGAAAAGGCTGGGTGAGCTCTAAGTTAATAACTATCTCTGCAGAGGAGAAGGATAGCATTTCTGAGCACGATGCCAACTGAGGTAGTCCTCCAGTCTCCAGCGACATGTGTGAGCACATTTTACAGCAACTCAGGGGAAGCTGGGCTACCTTGTAATCCCAGCACTCAGGAGGCAGAAAACTCTCTGTGAGTCCGAAGCCAGCTTGGTCTACAAAACAAGTCCAGGGCAGCCAAGGCTACACAGAAAAACCCTGTCCCAAAAACAAACAAACAAACAAATCAAAACAACAACCTGAGGGGCTTTGATTTATTCAGTAGATTTGGAGGAGGTAAAGCTAACGAAGCACTCCCAAAGGGTCAAAATATTTTTTTAAAAGAAAAAAACTAGCCTAGTGTGGTAGCCCATGCTTTTATTCCCAGCACCCAGGTGGCAGAGGCAGGAGGATCTCAGAGGGTTTGGGGCAAGCCTGGTCTACAAAGTGAGTTTTAGGACAGTCAGGGCTACACAGAGAAAGCCTGTCTCAAAAACAAACAAGCATATATGTAAAATAAATAAATGAAATAAAATATTTAATAAAAAAAAAGAGTCTCAATAAAATACTGGCAAACTAAAAAAACAAAAAAAAAAAAAACCTGGGAGCTGGGATGTAGTTCAGTTAGTAGAATACTAGTCTATCATGCCTCAGGCCCCAGAACCATACAAATTGGGGCTGGTGATCCCAGGCTAGGAGCCCAGCCCTCCAGAGGAAGTAACAGGAAAACCAAGAATGCAATGGTTTCGACCTATTCCTAGTCATCCTGGACTACACATAAGACCCTGTGCCAAAATACCAAAAGATCAAAAGGGGCGAGGTGTGGGGGGGCAGACTGATCACTTTCTATTGCTGTGATAAACAGGACAACTTGGAGAGGAAAGCGTTTATTTGGTTTAGTCATCACAGGCACAGTCTATCACAAAGGGAAGTCGGGGTAGGAACTGAAACAGAGACCATAGAGGAACGCTGCTTACTGACTTTCTCCAAGTTCACTCAGCCTGCTTTCTTATACAACAACCCAGGACAACCTGCCCAGGGCGGCACTGCCCACACCAATCATTCACCAAGAAAACGCCCTACAGACTTTGCCTACAGGCCAATTTGATAGCCGCATTTTTCTCACTTGAAGTTTCCTCTTCCCAGATGACTCCAACTTGTATCAAGTAGACAAAAAACTAGCCAACACATTTGACCCCTCATCAACTTGACATATATGTCACTATTAAATTATAACTTTTCCTTCCTTATTACCAAGATCTCATACTAATATCACAAATATAAAACATAACTTTCAAAATTCCACAGTCTTTAAAAAGTTAAAACACTTCTGCCGAGCGTGGTGGCGCACGCCTCTGATCCCAGCACTCGGGAGGCAGAGGCATGTGGATCACTGTGAGTCCGAGGGCAGCCTACTTTACAAGGCTACACAGAGAGAACCTGTTATCGAAAAACCAAAAAGGAAAAAAAAGTTGAAACATTTCTAAAAGGTCAGACTAAAATATCCAATGTCTCTTAAAACTCAAAGTCTCTCAACTGTTGGTTCCTATAAAAATAAATTACATGTAGGGCTGGAGAGACGAGTCAGCAGTTAAGGGCACCAACTGTTCTTCCAAGGACCTGGGTTCAAATCCCAGCATCCATATAGCAGCTAACAGCTGTCTGCAACCCTAAAATATGGCACCCTCACAAAGACATACATGCAGACCAACCACCAATGCACATAAAGTCAAAATAAATAACTAAAAATAAACATATAAACATGCTTCGTAATCCCTGAGGGAAGAACCAGGACACAATCAAATAAAAGTAAAATCAATATTCAGTAGTATAAATCAAATCCTGTGACTCAGTGATTGGCATCTAGGATTCACTCACAATCTTCTGGGCTCCACAGGTTTTGGGCAGATCCATTTCTCTGGCTTTGCCATCCTCAGCATACACAGCTTGTCTGGAAGGCTCAAGTTGCTCCACACTACACCTGCCACTGTCACTGATGGTTGTCCTTTGTCCTGGCATCTACGAATATGCACTAGAGCTGGCATTGCAGCTTCACTGATAGCCTCTTCTGGACTCTTTTCTGTCAGAGTGCCAAGCCTCAGCCTCTCTCTATGACCTCTGGGTTTTCACTGCAACTGAGGTGATATCTTCACCAACAGCCTCTGATAACCTCTTTTCTGCAACTCCAATACTGGCACACAGGGTCAAGTCTCAAAACCAGTACTCCGTGGAAGACTCTGACATTACCAGGTTCAGCTACCAATCAGAGATGCAGCCTTGCCCCCCATGGCTCTCGGCTCTGTGTGTTGATCCTGAGGAAATACTTCCCAGACTTCACCTCAGGGGTGCTGACTTTGTGTTAGTCACAGCAGTTTTCAATTGCTGCAGACAATTTCTTTTTCTTTTTTCCTTTTTGGTTTTTTGAGACAGGGTTCCTCCTCATTACCATTGGCTGTCCTGGACTCACTTTGTAGACCAGGCTGGCCTTGAACTCACATCAATTCTCCTGCCTCTGCCTCCAGAGTGCTGGGATTAAAGACATGCGCCACCATGCCTGGCACAGTGAAGCAGGTGTAGTGTCAGTGGCTCATCTTCTCACAGATGATTCTTTAGCCCCAGCTAATCCAAAACTATAGCTGCTGCTGCTGCTCTTCTCCTTCTCCTTCTTTTTACTGCATTAATGTTTTCCCTGGATGTATGTCTGTGTGAGGGTGTCAGATCCTGAAGTTCCAGACAGTTGTAAGTATAAGCTGGCACGTGAATGCTGGGACTTGAACCCAGATCTTCTGGAAGAAGAGCAATCAGTGCTCCTAACTACTAAGCCATCTCTTCAGCCCAAAACCAAAGATTCTTAATTCAAATATATCACAGAAGCAGCTTCCATAAGGAATATGTGGGACTTCCAAACTTTTATTGAAATATCACAAGCCAAGCCACTATTACCTGCATTGCTCTCTTATCTTCCAAATTCCCATAACAGATCATTAGGGTCTCAGCACTCACCAGTTCTCAAATTCCTATGTGCCTCCCCAACACAACATGGTAAAGTCTGCCACAGCCATACCCCACAATTCTGCTCCGAGTTTGTTTCTTATTGCTATGACAAAACATCATGATAAAAGCAACTTGGGTGGGAAAGGGCTGGTTTGAGTCACGCATTCTAATCACAGTTTACATGAAGGGAGTCAGGGCAGACACTCCAAGCAGAGGTCAGGGGAAAGTGCTGCTTCCTGGGCTGCTGTCCATGGCTTCATCAGCTCACTTTGTTATGTCAGGCAGGGATGGCAGAAATAGATGTGAACAGAAACAAGTCAGCAGCAGGCTGTAATACAGCCCTATAGTTCCAGCACCCAGGAAGCTGAAGCTAATGGTAGAACTGTTGAGTATGATGGCGGTAGCATATACCTGCATCCCAGCACTGGGGAGGGAATGAAAGGAGCAAGTAGGTTCCAAGTTCAGGGCCAGCTGGGGCTACAATAGTAAGCCCATGCCTCAAAGAAGAAACGAGTTTTCAATCCAAATTAAGCTCAAAACTATTTTCAATATTTGTAACGAATTTCCTCCTTCCTTCCATAGAGTATACTTAACACCTATTAACTTATTAACACTTAATTTCTATAAAATCTTGGAATTAAAATAAAAACATGATAATGAATACAGCTGAAGAGAGAAATGAGAATATATTCCATAAAACATGACAATTCCAAAACACTGAACGTGATTCACTAAGCTAGCAAACAAACCTAGCCCACTGAAAAGAACAAAATTAGATACTCAAAATAGTCTATACTGAAGTATGCTTTAGCTCAGCACAGTGGCACGCCTTTAATCCCTGCACTCAAAGGAGGCAGAGGCAAGTAGATCTCTGTGAGTTCAAGGCCAGCCTGGTCTACAGAATAAGTTCTAGGACAACCAGAGATACACAGAAAAACCCTGTCTTGACAAACTAAAATCAAAGTATGTTTTGTTTACATTCATTAGAGAGATGAAAAAAGTTATGTTTTGTGTTTTAGTAATAAAAATGCTAACGTACTTAGGGTAGGGGATTGGGAAAGTAATCCACTGCCTCTATCTTTTTGTGGGAAAGCAACAGAATCTCTTCTCAATGTGAGACAAATTATCAAATAAAAAATCTGACTTCAGGCTGGGCGAGGTGGCGCACGCCTTTAATCCCAGCACTTGGGAGGCAGAGGCAGGCGGATCGCTGTGAGTTTGAGGCCAGCCTGGTCTACAAAGCAAGTCCAGGACAGCCAAGGCTAACACAGAGAGACCCTGTCTCGAAAAAACAAAAACAAAAAACAAAACAAAACAAAAAAAATCTGACTTTCCAAGAAGAGACTTAATACCCTATGAGCATATAATGGGGGAAGAGATCCTCCTCATTCACAATCATAGGGGAGGGGAGGAAGGGGAAAATGGGAGGGAGTGAAGAATGGGAAGATACAAGGGATGGGATAACAATTGAGATATAATATGAATAAATTAATAAAATATATTTTTTTAAAAATCTGACTTCAGGAGCTGGAGAGACAGACAGTGCTGCTCTCACAGAGGACCAAGGCTAGTTTGCAGCATCCAGAGAGCTGCAGTTGTCTGGCAGACACCCTCTTCAGATGCCAGGAACAAAGGTGATGCACATGCATATATGCAGGCACTCACACATATACATAAAATATTTTTTAATTTAATGCAATTTTAAGTATGAAACAATTTTTGCTCTAATTTCTTTCCTACAACAGAAACAGATCATTTGATGTCTAAAAAGACTTTAGACAAGCGATTTTTTTTCAAGTCAAAAGAAAAGGTTCTACATCAAATAGTACTTTGTACAGATCAAGAAAGAGAATCATTAAAATAGTGAAAATTTTTGCCAGGAGGTTTCAAGACAGAAACCCTGTCCTGAAAAACCAAAAAATATTTTTTTGTTGGTTTTTTTTGTTGTTGTTTTTTGGTTTTTCGAGAAAAGGTTTCTTTGTGTAACAGCCCTGCTATCCTGGAACTCACTCTATAGACCAGGCTGGCCTTGAACTCACAGAGATCCATCTGCCTCTGCCTCCCGAGTGCTGAGATTAAAGGAGTATACCACCACCACTTAATCAAGTTGAAAAAAAATCTGTTTGGTTCAGCCATGTCTTTATTGTATAGCTCTAGAATACTATATAATTCCTGATACAAAGGCATAAACAATTTAGGATTAAAATATTATCTTTATAACCAAATTGTTTTGAGCATGGTTCTCACCTATATTCCCAGCACTTGGGAGGCTGAAAGGACTGCTGATGCATTCAAGGACAGCATGGACTACATGAGTTCCAGAAACCTGCACCTCAAAGAGCCAAATTTTCTTCTTTGAATATAGGATGTTCCACTCTTAAAGTGTACCAAGCCCTAGTGGCACAAACTGTTTCTCCAGATGAGTAGCACTCAGTGTTTCCAGTGTGTACTGCAGCCCATCACAAGCGCTCTGTAAATGCTCACATTTCTACAGAACCATAGAAAACACTGACTTCTTAACTAACCAAGGGAGGCTGCACAACTGCTGTGTATACTCCAGCCTGAAAACATGGGGTACCATGGGATATAGCTCATTGTTTTGCTCACCAGCTTCTGTAGCCAAATCTCTAATGGAGCTCCCTATCTGCTATACAGCTCTGTGAACTCCTGGATTCTAGTGCTGGAGCTCCACGTTCCTACTGTTTTGCTTTTAGCTCAGTCAGGCCCTTCTAGAGTTCGAGGGTGCACTAGGTCTGTTGTCACATGTACTTCACTTTCCAGTGTTGAAAGCTATCCATGATGACTGGCGGTTCCTTAACAGCAGCTACCACATCTGGGTATGGAGGCATACACCTATAATCTAGCACTATAAAGGAAGAAGTTTGAGTCCAGACTGGCTACATACATAATGAGACCCCATCTCAGAAAAACAAAATGCAACAGCAGATTGATATAAACCCCTAACACAGCGATGTGAGAACCAAAACATGACATGTTATTGTTATATATCATCATACACACACACATACACACACACACATATATATATACACACACACACACACACACACACACACACATATTGTTATGGCAATCTGGCTCACTAGTGCTTGCTACCAAGCCTGATGACCCAGGACCTGTGTGGTAGAAAAAGATAATGAATTCTTCCAAGTTGTCCTCTGACATCCACATGAACACCACACCACATGTGCCCTACCCCTCCCCAAAATAAATTTAATTTAAATTTTTAAAAAAAAAGGCACTGCCTTTTTTTTTTTTTTTTTGCTTTTGTTCTGTTTTTGCTTTTCAAGACAGGGTTTTTCTGTGTATCTTTGGCTGTCCTGGGCTGACTTTGTAGACCAGGCTGGCCTCAAACTCATAGAGATCCGCCTGCCTCTGCCTCCAGAATGCTGGGATTAAAGGTGTGCACCACCACTGCCCGGGTCTCACCATTTTTTATAAATTATATTTTCTTTAAAGTTGTCCCTTTTCATTAGCAAAAGGCAAAATTGTCCATGAGATTTGAAATAATTTTAAGTCAGAAACAACATTAAATTTTATTTAAAAATGAATCTGAGGGGTTGAAGAGACGGCTTGCATTAAGAGCACTTGTTGCTCTAGCCAGAGTTGGACTGCCGGGCCAGCACAGTAGCTACAACCTTCCCTAAGTCCAGCTCCAAGGGATCTGATGCCCTCTCCTAACCTGCAAGGGCACATGGCCTGTACACAGCACACATATATACATGTAGCAGGCAAATGCTCACACATAAAAAATAATAATAAACCTAATTTTTTTTTAATTTTTAAAAAAGTAACTTCTGTTACCTTAAATTACCTTTACTTTTTCATCAAAAGTAACAAAACAGTCACTTTTTATGCATACTTCAAGGCTAGTTGGTAAATGGCAAAGCACTACGGAAACAATGGGACTGTGTGCACTTCATCAATATTAGAACCGTACCACATGTGTGTATATGCAAACAAAGACGGCATCACTACAAACAGGCAGACAAATGAACCAGTCATTCTAAGAGTTATCTCTTAAGTCAGCCTTTTCTGCATATATGGGTGTCATGTGAAGTGAGACAAAAGGGAATTTTTGTTTGTTTTGTGTTTCGAGACAGGGTTTCTCTGTGTAGCCTTGGCTGTCCTGGACTCGCTTTGTAGACCAGGCTGGGCAGGAACTCACAGTGATCCCCCTGCCTCTGCCTCCTGAGTGCTGGGAGTAAAGGTGTGCGCCACCACGCCCAGCAAAAAGGAATTAATATTAACCGAGCACCCACATCGCACACGTGATTCTGTGATAACAATTCCAAGCACAAAATCGGAGCCTTTGTCAAATGTCAGGGCCGATCACTCCCCATAGGAGTCCACTCTTTAATGAGAGAAAAGCATTTTACTTACTCTGGTCAGCATAGTTTTTTGCTTTGAGTTCAAGTTGCCTTGTTTGAGATTCTAGAGACTCCACTCTTGTCTGTAAATCTTTTTTTTCCTGTTCTTGAGAGTCTTCAAATTCAATGAATTTCTAATGAAGAAGAAAAATATACATTTTCACTATTGAGATGAAAACTATTTTATATTTTCAACACCTGTATCTCAAAGGTAACAACCTGAGGCAGGAGAGGTGGCTCCCGGTTAAGAGCGCTGCTGTTCTTCCAGAGGACCACAGTTGTACTTCTAGTACCAACATGGCCGCTCACAGCCTTCCGTAGCTTCAGTCCCAAGGATCTGACACCCTCCTCTGGCCTCCAGAGGTACCAGGTGCAATGTGGTACACAGACATACATGCATGTAAAGTCCCAACACAAAAATAACAACAACAAACACGATCTGGCCGTACAGCTTAATAAAGGCGGCTGCCATCACGCCTGATGACCTGAATTTGATTACCTGGACTCACAAGGTAAGAAGAAAACACTAACCCCCAAAATTTGCCTTCTGAACTGTGCATGCATACCATCACACACAAAATAAATTTTTAAAAAACCAACGCATATAGAAAGTAGTATCTAAGAAATCTCAAAATCTACAGGACATGGTGGCGCACACCTTTAATGCCAGCACTCGGGAGGCAGAGGCAGGCCGATCTCTGTGAGTTCGAGGCCAGCCTGATCTACAAAGTCAGTCCAGGACAGCCAAGGATACACAGAGAAACCCTGTCTCAAACAAACAAACAACAACAACAACACACAAACAAAAGGAAATCTCAAATTGAGTTGATTTTATGCTTTTCTAATATTATTCCAAAAACCTCCAAATACAAAAGTAGAAGTGAAAAAATACCATTTACTTAGTACGGTGTTATTTCACACTCCCTAAGGGGATACCCATAAATAAGTCTTTTAGTATACAGGCATTTATTTTTTCTGTGACAGAGTTTCTCCCGAGTGTTGGGATTAAAGGTGTGCACCACAACACCTGACAAAAAAAGAAGTATTTGTTAAGTGGCTATTTAACAAGAGATACTGGGGTTTGGTGCAGTTCAATGGTATTGTGCTTGGCTAGCACATAGGAGGCAGGTGTTGTATTTCCAACACTGCAAAACAAACAAATAAGATCAGCAGTAAGTAATTTTGTGAATTTACCTAATGATGATGTAGGTTTAAATTAAAAAAAAATAATAACCTGGGCAGAAAAAAAATAACCTGGGCAGGGAATATCACTGCCAACCAAATATAATTTAAGAAAAGATTGGTTAAATGGAGTCACTAAATCTCAGACTCCACCCTAACTGCTACAGCAGCAGCATCTGGTTGCTCTTTCTTGATGCTCTTTACTAGTTACTTCTCAGTTTCTTCACAATGAAGTGTGAAGCTCCATCCTTGAACACATTTTTGGTTCCTCTTTTTTGTTTCTTTGTTAAAATTTTTAAAACTTTCTGTATAGAAGACAGGCTTGAGGAGTCAGTTCTCTCCTTCCTCCTTTAGATCTCCAGCTTGCACTGCTGGGAAACGCTGCCTTTAGCCACTTGGTATCATTCCCCCCCCTCAGCCCCCCCCACCTCTTTCTGAGACAGGGTTTCTCTGGGTAGCCTTGGCTGTCCTGGGCTTGCTTTGTAGACCAGGCTAGCCTCCAACTCAAAGCAATCCCCCTGCCTCTGCCTCCTGAGTGCTGGGATTAAAGGTGTGCACCACCACACCTGGCTCTTTTTTTTTTTTTTTTGCCCCCTAATGATTTACTTTTATTTCATGCACATTGGTGTTCTGCCTGCTTGTGTGTGGGGGCAAGAGGGGGGAGGATGTCAGATTCCCCTGGATCTGAAGTCACAGACAGTTGTGAACTGCCATGTAGGCACTGGGAATTGAACCTGTGTCCTTTTGAGGAGCAGCTGGTGCTCTTAACCACTGAATCATCTCTCCAGCACCCCACTTAGATATTTTAGTAGCACTGTACATTGTGGTTTTGTTGTTGTTGTTTTTCGAGACAGGTTTCTCTGTGTAGCCTTGGCTGTCCTAGACTCACCCTGTAGACCAGGCTGGGCTCAAACTCACATAGACCCTCCTGCCTCTGCCTCTCTGAGTGCTGGGATTACAGGTGTGCACCACCATGCCCACCTGTGTACATTAGTTTTTTGTTTTGTTTTGTTTTGTTTTTGAAGTGAGTCCTTACTATGTTACCAAAGTGGTCTAAAGCTCACAATCCCCCTGCCTCGGCCTCCCTCCCAAGCAGGTGGGATTATAGTGCCACAGCGACTGGCTTCCTCCTTGTTCATTCTGTAGGTAGGTAGGTAGGTAGGTAGGTAGGTGTGTGTGTGTGTGTGTGTGTGTGTGTGTGTGTGTGTGTGTGTGTGTGTGTGTGTCATATGTGAGGGCAGGTGCATCTGTGAAGTCAGAGGACAACTTGTGGTACTTGCTTAAGATGCTGTCTTTTTGCTGTCCACTACTGTTTGTGACAGGCTAGCTGGACCACAAGCCTCCAGGAATTCTCCTCTGTGGGAACCCATCCCACTATAGGAGAACTAGGATTACTAACCTGCACTATCTTGCCAGGATTTTATGTGGGTTGTCAGGATTCAAACTCAGGTCCTTACACTTGTATAGCAAGTTCTTTACCAGTCAGCTATCTCCCCGCCCCTCCTGGTTTACTCTTTTCTTTGGTGAGAGCATCTCAGTGACTGCATGCTGACCGCTTCCAAATTTCTATCTCTAGCCCAAACCTGAACTTCAAATGTGTATGTCCACGGCCTACTTACTGGGCAATATAATTTGTATTCTAATAAACACCTTAAACTTAGTACATTAAGTGACTGTATTCATGCCTAAAACTCAGGAGTCAGCTTTGACCCTTCCCTTTCTCTAATAGCTCTTATCAGAATCTGCCGGCAAACCTATCTTCTATCCGATCACTTTTATCTCTGTCACCACCCTGATCTGGCCACCATTATCACTTCTATGAATTACTGCTACAGCACCCACTTTCACCCTGATCCTCTACAATGCTGATACTTTAATTATTTGTCACAGCCCTTACAATGGGCCTCTTGGAACCCACACAATCCTTCCCCACCCTCCTACTTGGTATCAAGCTCTTCTGAGTGTCCCTAGTGCTCCGAGCCTTAAGGAATAAGCCTTTGCACTTGTTTCCTGCTATTTGGAATTCTCTTCTCCAGATAACCAATGACTTGCTCCCTATTGACTTGCCGTCACGCCTTTATTCATGCATTACCTTCTTAGTGAGACCTTCTTTATTTTCCTATCTCCCTGACTCTTTTTCAGAGCAATTTTTCCCATACCCCATACTGAATATATTAGTAATTTACCTTATTTACTATATGCCTGTCCTTGCCGCATTGCAGGCTTTATAAAGGCATTGTTTTATGTAACCCTAGTAAGAAAAGTGATAACAGCATATACCAGGTTCTAAAATGTTTTTAAAATGAGTAAATCAATAACAAAAGTCTCAGAATAAAAGTTCAATTTATATAAAAAAATTTTACAAATAACAAAGAGAAATCTTATGATTTACTAGCTGAAGAGTATAGTTCAATGGTAGAGCACTTTCCACAGAACTGACGAAAACAAAAGAAACAACCACAAAACTCAGGAGAAAAGAAAATGCAGTTTCACTAACTACACCTCCCTCCACCTCTCGCCTCGTCCCACTCCTGCACCTTCAAGTATTTACTTCCCTTCTGCTTTCATGCGCCTGAGTAGGTATGACGTTAAGTCCAAATTCTGCGGGAGAGAAAACCTGGTGTTCTAAGTTTCTTCTTCCCACTACCGACTCTTGTTTCCCCATCTCCTTTCCCTCTGAATCTCTTCCTCATCGCTCATAGTCCCCCTTATATATTCACATCATAGATATGTACATATAGACATACGTATACTTAAATCTACACTCTCCAAGGGAGAGAAAACATGAGATATTTGTCTCTGTGACCTAACATTATCTTCAGTTCCATACAATTTCCTGCACATGACATAATTTCATTCTTCTTTTCTTTTCTTTTTGTTTTTCGAGACAGGGTTTCTCTGTGTAGCCTTAGCTGTCCTGGATTCTCTTTGTAGACCAGGGCTGGCCTCGAACTCACAGTGATCCACCTGCCTCTGCCTCCTGATGAACCAGACTGCTCAGAGCCTTTCTGAGACATTGGCCAATTGCCAGGAAAAATACTACCTGCTTTGTTTGATTATTGTTGTTATTATTATTATTGGAGCATACCTGTGTGTATGTGTGTGTGCATACATGCATGCATATGTATATATGCATGCAAGTATGTATGATGTGTAGGAGAGGGAGCTCACATGTGTCACAGAACGCAGAGGCCAAAGAACTTTGTGGAATCAATTCTTTTCTTCTACCTTTTCTTAGATTACAGAGATCAAATTCAAGTTGCAATGTTTTTTTGTTTTTGTTTTTCAAGACAGGGTTTCTCTGTGTAGCCTTGGCTGTCCTGGAGTCTTTGTAGACTAGGCTGTCCTGGAACTCACAGAGATCTTCCTGCCTCTCTCTCCCTCCCTGAGTGCTGGGATTAAAGTGTGTGCTGCCACACCCAACTACCCTTCTCTATCTTAACAACTACCAGGCCAACAAGATATTGATACTTCAGACTGAAGTCTCCTGGGAGCAGCTAGATACTGCTTTAAAAAAAAAAAAAAGTAGTGGACAATACCAACTTATGTCAGGGTCTAAATAAGAATCAGCTTTGTGATGAAGCAAAACGCCTCTAAGTCCAGATGGCTTATAGGGACTGTTTTGCCCTACTGTTCTAGATAAAAACAAATGAATTCTTTGAAAAGGCAAGCTCCCGACGTTTAAAAAGAAAAATCCTCAGAGACTGCTGCTCTCTGGAGTAAGATGCAGGAAGGCAACAAAGATTGGAGTGCCCTTTAAATAGTACCTTGAGTACAGCGATTGTCTAAAAACTAGCACCACCAAATAACAGGCTCGCTTGCTGCCAGACATCCTGCAAGATAAACACCCCTACTTATTCTGTAGAGTAGGAAGAAGAAATTATTTCCATCATATAATCATTATTTATTTTTAGTTAAATGTGTTTATTTTTTTAATGCAATCTGTTTTATGAAATAAGAGAGGACACAGAAAAACCCTGTCTCAAAAAGCCAAAACAAGAAAAATAAATAAGAGGACTCAAAGCCCTATTAATTAACGTAAGAAGAACACTCCCAAATCTAAATGTAAAAAAATTTTAACACAGCCAAGCATGGTGGCACGCACCTTTAATCCCAGCACTAGAGAGGCAAAGGCAGGTGGATAGCTGTGAGTTTAAGGCCAGCCTGGTCTACAGAGTGAATCTAGGACAGCCAGAGCTACAAAGAAATCCTGTCTCCAAAAAACAAAACAAAACAAACAACAAAAATTTAGCACAACTTATTTTCCTCAAAAATTAATGTAAAAAAATTGAGGAGGGGACGGGGGAGAGGGTGGGGTCGCAAAAAAAAAATTGAGGTCGGGCTGGAGAAATGGCTCAGCAGTTAAGAGCACTGACTGCTCTTCTAGAGGTCCTGAGTTCAATTCCCAGCAACCACATGGTGGCTCACAACCATCTGTAATGTGACCAGATACCCTCTTCTGGTCTGAGGTGTACGTGCAGGCAAAACACTGTATACATAATAAATAAGTAAATAAATAAATCTTTTTTTAAAAAATGAGGTCTATGACTCTGACACTTCACTGCTGCACTTTCTCAAAGGTACCCTTTCCTCTCTCTTCTCTCCGCCCCCCCCCCCCCCCACTGTATCTCACACTCACAGCTCATTCAGGCCCTAACTCCGCTCCCCTTCCCTTCCTTCAAATAAATCTCAAAAAATCAGGCCTAAAGCCAGGTGTGGTGATGCACACCTTTAATCCCAGCACTTGGGAGACAGAGGCAGGTTGATCTCTGTGAGTTCAAGGCCAGCCTGGTCTACAAAGCGAGTCCAAGACAGCCAAGTCTACACAGAGAAAACCTGTCCAAAAAAAAAAAAAAAATCAGGTCTATAAAGCAGGCATGGTGGTTCGTGTCTATAATTCCTTTTGTTGTTGTTGTTGTTATTGTTGTTGTTTTGTTATGTTGTTTTTTCTAGACAAGAGTTGCTCTGTGTAGCCTTGGCTGGCCTGAACTCATTCTGTAGCCCAGGCTGGCCTTGAACACAGTGATCCGCCTGCCTCTGCCTCAGGAGTGCTGGGACTAAAGGTGTGCGCTGCCACAGCTGGCTCCATGTCTATAATTCTAACAGATTAGTCACTCTCAGCTACAAAGTCATTTCTAAGCCAAGCCATCCTATCTCTCTCTCTCTCACACACACACACACACACACACACACACACACACACTATTGAAATGGGTATGGTGCTGTACACTTGTAATCCCAGGATTTAGGAGGCAGAGATAGGAAGTAATTACCAGGCCAGGAATGTGGTCCTCTGACCTTCACATTCATGCTTGGCATATGCACACCCACACACATACACATGTAATAATAAATGCAATAGCAATTTTTTTAAAGCAGGTGGTGGTGGCATCTTTAATCCCAGAACTCAAGAGGCAGAGGCAGGTAGATTTCTGAGTTCCAGGCCAGCCTGGTCTACAGAGGAAGTTCCAGGACTGCCAGGGCTACACAGAGAAACGCTGTCTTGAAAAGCCAAAACTAAAAGAAAATTTAAAAATCTGGTGAAATTAGCCAGGCACGGTGGACATGCCTTTAATTCCAGCACTCTGGAGGCAAAGAGAAGTAGATCTCTGAGTTCAAGGACAACCTGATCTCCACAGTGAGATCTAGGACAGCTGAGACTATACAGTGAGGCTTGTCTAAAGAAAACAAACAAGGGGCTGGAGAGATGGCTCAGTGGTTAAGAGCACTGCCTGCTCTTCCAAAGGACCAGGGTTCAATTCCCAAGCACCCACACGGCAGCTCACAACTGTCTGTAACTCCAAGATCTGACACCCTCATGCCAATACACATAAATTAAAATTAAATAAAATATTTAAATTTTTAAAAAAGGAAAAAAAAAACAAAGACATAATTAATAGTTGTCAGACACTTGAAACTATAATCTGAAACAAGGAGATCAGAACCATTAGAAAGGTGTGAGGGGATCCTGAGGAAAAGACAAAGCAGGAATAAATGAAAACCATAATTAATATAGTCAGACAGAGAAAAGTCACTGCTCCCATGCAGCCAGAACAATAGGCTATTTTAAAGAGGAGGAGGGGAGGAGAAAACAAAAATAAGAACAGCTCTCAAAACTCTAAAGTATAATAGCCGGGCATGGTAGTACATGCCTTTAATGCCAGCACTTGGAAGGCAGAGGCAGAGGCAGGAGGATCTCTGTGGGTTCGAGACCAGCCTGGCCTACAAGAGTTCCAGGACAGCTAGGGCTGTTAGACAGAGAAACCTTGTCTAGAAAAAACAAAAAACAAAAAAAGAGAATCTCATTGCTGGGCAGTGGGGGTACACACCTTTAGTCCCAGGATAGTCAGGGCTACACAGGGAAACCCCATCTTGAAAAACAATCAAACAAACAACTCTAAGCTATAAAGAAGAACCAAACACCTTTTCTTTCTTAAAAACTATACTCTCAGCCAGGCATGGTAGTGCACATCTTTAATCCCAGCACTTAGGAGGCAGAGGCAGGTGGATCTCTATGAGTTTGAGGCCAGACTCATCTACAAAGCGATCCAGGACAGCCAAGGCTACACAGAGAAACCCTGTCTCAAAAAAACAAAAAACAAAGGCTGGAGAGATGGCTCAGAGGTTAAGAACACTGGTTGCTCTTTCAGAGATCCTGAGTTCAATTCCCAGCAACCACATGGTGGCTCACAACCATCTATAATGTGACCTGATGACCTCTTCTGGCCTGCAGAGCACTGTATACAAAAATAAATAAACCTTAAAATTTTTTTTAAGTTACAAAACAACAACAACAAAGAAAACAAAACGAAACAAAAAAATCTAGACTTTCCCAATTCTCAATAAAATAGAAGTATTTGGTTACTATTCAGATTTTGATGGTTATCTTATGAAAATTCTTATAGTCAGTCTTTTTAACCAGACTTTCCAATCCCTTTCACCTGAATGATGATCATAATGGACTACTATAAAGGCCATCAAAAATCTGTTCATCAAATGATGTTCACAAAGACACTCTCTGACACATATGCATGCACACAGAGAGAAGGAAAAAATAAAAGAACGTAAAAGTATATAAATGAAATAATCCTTGATTATTTGCCCACTTAAAAAAACAAGTCAGGGCTGAGCATGGTGGCACATGCCTTTAATCCCAGCACTCAGGAGGCAGAGGCAGGCAGATCACTGTGAGTTTGAGGCCAACGAGGTCTACAGAGTGATTTCCAGGACAGCCAAGGCTACACAGAGAAATCCTATCTCAAAAAACCAAAAACAAACAAAAAGGTCAGGAATGTCAGCATGCACCTTTAGTCCCAGCACTCAGAGGCAGGTGGATCTCTGTGAGTTCAAGATGATCCTGGTTTACATCACTAACTCCAAGCAAGCCTAGGCTACATAGAGAGACTGTCTCAACAGTCCCTTACCAAAAACAATCTCTGTATTTCAAACCTAGCCATGTACATTCAGGTATTGGTTGCTACCAAATAAGCATATAGAACTGAATAAGGAACGCACAGAAAAATAGAACTGATCAATAAATGTGAGAAAACATACTCAAAAAAAAAAAAAAAAGAGAAAACATACTCAACTAAACTTAGGGATTCAGAGAAAGCAAATCAATGCAAGAGGTAGCTTGCATACATCAGATTGCAACAGAAACCAAAAGTCTGATGGTGCCAAATATTGGCAAAGATGGAAGGAAATAAGAAATGTAATTAACTTCTTCTTCTTCTTCTTCTTCCTTTTTTTTTTTTTTTTTTTTTTTTTGGTTTTTCGAGACAAGGTTTCTCTGTGTAGCCCTGGCAGTCCTGTACTCACTTTGTAGACCAGGCTGGCCTTGGACTCAGTGATCCGCCTGCCTCTGCCTCCCGAGTGCGGGGATTAAAGGCGTGTGCCACCACACCCAACTTTAACTTCTTTTTCCAATCTGTATTTTATTTTATGTGTGTCAGTGTTTTTGTACCATGTGTGATGCCAGAAGGGTCTCAGAAACCCTTAGAACTGAAGTTACTGGGGGAGATAGTCAAAGACTAGGAAGAACTTTTTAGAAGTTTTAGCATAACTTGGCACCAATAGTAAGGGACAAAAAATTTGAATACACAAAGAGAACTATAACTACTTATGCTTAGCAATCTGAGCTTTAGATAGTTACCCTAACAACCACGTACTTACTAAGTGCCCACTGAATCCCCATCTGGTGGAAGAACAAAAGCAATAGGTTATCTGGTATCAATAGGCGAGGTGTGAAGAGAAGGGAGGAACACTTGGCTATGGAAAGATGCGAAACCACCATGGCCCATACCTGGGGAGTCATAAAAGGCAGCCCAGAATTGCGTCCTGAACAACAAACACACTCAGCCAGTTGAGAGGGAAACTTGGGTTGACAAGGTAACTGCTGCTAAGCTTGATGACTTGAGTTCCAGCCCAGAAGTCCATGGGGTGGAAGGAGAGAGCAGATTCCCAACAGGTGCTCTGATTGCCACACGCACACTGGTTGCATGTGCATGCCACCTCTCAACAATGAAAGGGGGCTGGAGAGATGGCTCTGAGGTTAAGAGCACTGACTATTCTTCCAGAGGTCCTGAGTTCAATTCCAACAACCATATGGTGGCTCACAACCATCTATAATGTGATCTAATGCCTTCTTCTGGCCTGCAAGTGTATATGCAGGCAGAGCACTGTATACATAAATAATAAATCTTTTTTTTTTTTAAGTTTAAAAAGGGGAGAAGACAGCTTTTATGAAGGCCAAGAGGGAATTAAAAATGTTTAGTGTGGCTCTAAATAGATGAAACTCACAAGGTAGGGACATCTAAATTCAAAGCCTTCTATTTAGGAACTTAAGTCATTTCAAGAAACTTCACTAGAAACACTAAGAGTTTTTAAGTGTGGAGATTATCTGTTCAGACTTCCTTGGCTTTCTTCTTTCAGTCCTGCAAACGAACCCAGTGTATGGCACATGACAGGCAAGTGCTCTACCTTGGAGCTACACACCAGTCCCAGACTTCCGTTTTAGAAAAATGGAAACTCTATAGGTTGCCCATACTGAAAACAAAAATCAGTCCTTCATTCAGAAATGCTCAGTACTTCCTGTGTGCCAGCTATGGACAGTAGCGGGTAACACAAAGTTTCTGTTCCGAGGAGGTAACAGCAGAGTGAGAGAGAGTGATAGCCTGTCCCATAATGGTGGAAACGGACTTGGAAAGGGAGACTCAAAACATAATGACAAAGGAAAGGCAAGCGCTGTACAAGCTTGTAGTCTCAGCTATTTGAAAGACTAAAATATGTAAATGAGCTCAAAGAATTTAAGAGCTTAGGCAATATGCCACCCCTCCGACTCCCCCCAAAAAACAGAAAAAAAAAGAACAGGGAAAAAAAGTAGAAATGCATGGAAAGTGAAGGCAGAGTTCCAGGTCTGGTACTACATGTAGACCTTGTCTGAAAAAAAGAATAATAAGCCAGATGTGGTGACGCGGACCTTTAATCCCAGCTGTTGGCAGGCAGAGGCAGGCAGATTGCTGTGAGTTTTTTGAGGCTATCCTGGTCTAGAAAGTGAGTCCAAGACATCCAGAGTGGCACAGAGAAACCCTGTCTCAAAAATCCAAAAATAAGCTGGGCGTGGTGGTGCACGCCTATAATCCCAGCACTCAGGAGGCAGAGGCAGGTGGATCGCTGTGAGTTCGAGGCCAGCCTGGTCTACAAAGCGGGTCCAGGACAGCCAAGGCTACACAGAGAAACCCTGTCTCGAAAAACAAACAAAAAAAACCAAAACAAAACAAAATCCAAAAAAAATTGATAATAATAGTAAAAATATACTAAATAATAATAATAATAATAACAACAACAACAACAATAGAAGTGAGGAAGAGTGGAAGTAAAAAATTAGCCAAGTAGCCTGGTGCAGTGGGTGGCGCACACCTGTAATCCCAGGGGCTCGGGAGGCAGAGGCCGGTGGATCTCTGAGTTCCAGGCCAGCCTGGTCTACTAAGCAAGTCCAGGACAACTAAGACTACACAGAGAGACCCTATCTTGAAAAAAACAAAAAAAAGGGGGGTGGGGTGGGGAGAAAACCAACTCCACCAAGTTGTCCTTTAACACACACACACACAAACACATACTAATAAGATATAGCAAATTGCATATATACATCAACACCATGACATTCACATAAACAGATGAATAAAAGTGCTGAATCTTCAGCACTCAGGAATTAATGTGTGTGTGTGTGTGTGTGTGTGTGTGTGTGTGTGTGTGTGTGAACTTTTTCCTAATAATAAACAATTGGGATAGTTGCCCATAACAGTTTGCTGATATGGGGCTGGAGAGATGGCTCAGCAGTTAAAGAACATGTACTGCAGCTCTTCTTCTCCCAACTTCTGTTCCCAATGGCCATGTCAGACAGCTCACAACAACTCACCTGTTCCCTCCAGCTCCAGGGGTTCAATACCTTCTTCTGGGCTCCAAGGCACCTGCACTCTCATGCACAGTCCCACATACACATACATAGTTAAAAATTAAATCTTAAAAAAAATAAAAAGTATAGGCTGGAGAGATGGTTCAATGAGTTAAGAGCACTTGCTGCTCTTGCAGAAAACCCAGGTTTTGTCCCAGAACCTACTACCCACAACTCCAGCACCAGGGGGATCACACACACTCTTCTGCCGCCTTTGGGCATCAAGCATCTAAAGTGGTACAAATACTACATGCAGACAATAAAGACATTTCAAAGAAGGTCTTTTTGAGGGAAAAGGAAATTACCAACATTGGCTTTTTTTTTTTCCCAACATTGGCTTTTAAAAATACTAATTCAGCTAGGCGTTGGTGGCGCTCACCTTTAACCTCAGCACTCAGGGAGGCAGAGGCAGGCAGATCGCTGAGTTCAAGGCCAGCTTAGTCTACAAAGTGAGTCTAAAACAGCCAGAACCTTTACAGAGAAGTTCTGTTTCGAAAAACCTAAATTAAAACAAACAAAAAAACCTCATTTAGCTAAGTATAGTGAGTGGCGCACACCTTTAGCCCCAGCACTCAGGAGGCAGAGGCAGGCAGATCGCTGTGAGTTTGAGACCAGCCTGGTCTACAAAGTTAATCCAAGACAGCCAAGGCTACACAGAGACACCCTGTCCCGGAAACACAAACAACAACAAACACAAACGACAATAGAAGTACTCATTCTAGCGATGGTGGTGGTTATGCACAGGGAGGCAGAGGCAAGTGCGTTCCTGTGGATCCAAAGACAGCCTGGTCTACAGAGCAAGACCCACCATAGCCAGGGCCACAGAGAAATACCCTGTCTCAAAAATTAAAAATTAAAAAAAGAAGATAGAGGACACCCACTACCTTCTTCTATAGCAGTCCCACATACACACACAGGTGCATGCACTCACACACACTGGCACACAAACAAACATCCATCAGTCCCTGGCACGCGCCTTTGACCCCAGCACTCAGGAGGCATGCCAGATGTATCTATGTGAGTTTGAGGCCAGCCTGGTCTACAGAGCAAGACTAGAACTGCCAAGGTAACACAGAGAAATCCTGTCTCAAAAATGGTAGCACATGTCTATAATCCTAGAATTTAAGAGGAAGGGACAGGAAGACCAGTAATTCAAGGTTATTCCTAACTACATGAGTTCCTAGGCTAGCCTGGACTACACAAAGCTGTTTTCAGAAGTGAAAGGAAGCATTCCAAAATTGCATTGACCTTTTTTCTAACAGAATAAATAAAGAAGTCAGCACCAAAGCTGGTTCTTGGAAAAGAGAGAACCCTTTGTTACACTGAAGATATAAAACATTTTATTATATGAAGCAGAACTCAGGTTTAAGAGAAAAAGAAATATCCGAGAAAGTAAGATACACCCAAGAGCACTCAGGTGTGGGCCTCTCTAAGAGCAAGTAATACATACCCAACTGTGTATACGGGCTCCTCAGGAAAGATTCACCCGGATACAGAGTTTCATATTTTTAATTTATGTATTTTATTTTTATGTGTATGTGGGTCTAAGTATATGTATGTACACCACATGCATGTATGAGCCTGAGGACATCAGAAGAGGTTGTCATACAGGCTGTTATAGGCTGTTGTAGGCTGCCTTGTGGGTGCCAGGAATCTCTCAAATCGACAGAACTTAAAATCGCCTGAGATGGGCCTCTGGGCATACCTATGTATGGGGCTTATTTAGACTACATTGTTAATTGATGTGGGAAGACCCATTTTACTGGCGGCAAGAACATCCCCTAGTCAAGGTTCCTAGAGAGGCTGGAACTTACAAGCATGTGTTCATCCTGTCTCTAGCTGTGAGTGCAATGTGACCAGCCTGCTTTCCGCTCCTACTGCCTTGACTTCCTTGCCACTGACAGACTGACTTTGAACTGTGAACTAAAATAAGCCCTTTCTCCTTTAGGTTGCTTTTTCTTTTAAAGATTTATTTTGTGTGTATGAATGTTTTGTGTGTGTGTATGTATGTATGTATGTATGTGTACTGTGGGCACCTGGTGCCCATGGAGGTGAAAAGGGGCATCAGATTACTTGGAAATGTAGTTACAGACTGCTGTAACCCCACCATGTGATGATGGGAAGCAAATTGGGGTCCCATGTGAGAGAAACAATTGCTCTTAAGTGCTAAGCTATCTTTCCAGTTCCCCTTAGGTTGTTTTTGTCAGAGTGTTTAATCACAGAAACAAGAAACATTCATGTTCATTGAAACTCTATCTCTAAATAAATAAGGTGAGAGCAATTGAAGATGACATCTGGCGTCAACCTCTGACCTCTCTGCATGCACACACATGAGTACATTCACTAATGAACATGAAAACCATACACATACAACATTTTTACAAATTAAAAACTTTTTTTTAAGTTTTGTTTTTGAAACAAGGACTTACTCTGTAGCTCTGGATGTCCTCCAGAGTGCTGGGATTACAGGTATACCCTACTCTTAACTGTTGCTGAACCATCTCTCCAGGCCCTGATAACCCGAGTTTAAACCCCAAAACCAACTTGGTAGAATGAAGGAACTGACCTCTCTGCTCGTGCGCACGCACGCACGCGCACACGCACACACACCACACACGGGATGGGAGAGAGAGAGAGAGAGAGAGAGAGAGAGAGAGAGAGAGAGAGAGAGAGAGAGAGAGAGAGAGAGAAATTTTTAGGGAATGAGCCAGGTATGGTAGCACACAAGTACAATACCAGCACCCAGAAAGCTGAGAAACAATTGTGGCCAGGAATCTGAGGCCAGTAACTTCTACTAGCCTTGGAAAGAGAATAAATCAGTCTCAGAGAGAATCATACAATACTTCAGTAAGTAACAGACAAAGTCTCATGAAAAAGTAAAATGTAAACTGAGCATAAAGTTGACAGGAACTAGCTAGGAGGACTGGTAGCGCAAGCCTGAAAGCTCCACACTTGGAAGGCTGAGGCAAGAGAATTCAAGATCAAGGCTAATGTGGGTACAGAGAAAGTTTATGTAGAAAGAAAGCACAGGCCAGGACAAAAGGACAAAGGAAGAGGGGAGGGAAGGAGGGAAGGAAAAAACAAAAGAAAAGGGAGGGAGAAAAGAAAAGGAGAGGAGCTAGCCAGGTTAAGCTCTGAGGGGAACATTGGATAGCAAGGGAGCAACATGAGCAAAGGCATCTGCCAGGCCTGGCTTAAAGAAGGAAAGACGTGCAGCAGGGCACCCAAAGGGAAGAGTGACAGGGGAAAGGGTTTATTAGCACTTGAAACTAGCCCCAATCTAAAACTCTGCCTTTCTTTACATATTTTATTTACTGTTGTTTGCTGCTGGTGGTAACTTTTTGCACGGCTGGGGTTGAACCCAGACCGAATGCTAGGCAGGCACTCTACTACTGAGCTATATTCCAGTTCCTAAGACAGTGCTAAAAGGAGTCACTAAAATAACAAACTAAACACACACACACACACACACACACACACACACACACACACACAAAGAGAGAGGGGGAGAAGAGAGACAGACAGAGACAGAGACACACAGAGACAGACAGACAGAGGCTCCACTGTGTGTGTGCACGCACACACAATTCAAATAAATGCAAGAAAAGTATAGTACATTCGAAGTAAGTACAACCATTATAATACAGATTACACTTCTGCCTCCTCCCTAGTAATTTGTGAAAGCAGAAGATTACAGCACCTCACAGGCTCTTTAACATCATCACTCCCATACCATCCTAAATGTCCACCAAGGTACCCAGAACTTACTTTAAGCTCTAGAGATGAACAATTATCATGCTTTCAAATTACTCTGGCTGTAAATGCCTCCCCTGGAGCACTTCTGCTCTAAGAGTATGCTCTTACTCTCTGGGTTAAAGGCACTGAGCATTCAGAGAGAGACAATTAAACAGAATCCACTCTGCACACTGGCCTGGAAGCCTAAACTTCCAGCTTATCGTCTTACTTGAGTGCTGATGATGCAGGAGTTTTGTTAGTGGTTTGGGAAGTGGATCACCTAGTATTTCATCAATATTCTCAATTCTCAGGTCAGGAGAAACCTGTTTCATTATGGAGATTTGACAGATGTAACTAAGAATGTTTAAACTTTTAAGAAACTCAGTGAATAGCTATTTTTAAAGTCATTTACTTAGAGCCAAGCATGGTGGCGCATGCTTTTAATCCCAGCACTCAGGGAGACTGAGGCAGCCAGATCACTGTCAGTCTGGTCTACAAATTGTGTCCCGCACACAGCCAAGGCTACACAGAGAAACCCTGTCTCAAAAAGAAGAAGAAGAAAAGAAACAAATATAAAACAGAGCCTAGCAGTTTTATTTTCTGACTCTGCAAACTGTGACAGATGGTTTCCTTGGAATGTGTGACCCTGAAGTTTAAGGCTGATGGGAGCCTGTCTCTTTAACAGAGGTGACAGGCCACACTGGGCCTGCTCCTAACCTCTGTGTATATATGGCCCACTCTCTTCCAACTGCATCCACATCATGGCAGTGGCCTGTATCAGCAGAAACAAGTGGCAAGCAGTCTCAAAGGACTTGATGTTTTATAAACAGCACCGAGAAACTAACAGAAATTGTTCTCATCTCTTTTTTTCCAAATCTTTCTCTCCATGCACATTTAAACACATACTCTTGAGATAAAGTCAGTTTTGCTTGGCAAATTCAATGCCATTCCTTTGAGACAGGTGGACTGCAAAAATCTCGGGCGGAAAGCACCACTATAATCAGGATAAAAAAAAAAAAGAATCGCCGGGTGTGGTGGCGCACGCCTTTAATCCCAGCACTCGGGAGGCAGAGGCAGGTGGATCGCTGTGAGTTCGAGGCCAGCCTGGTCTACAAAGTGAGTCCAGGATGGCCAAGGCTACACAGAGAAACCCTGTCTCGAAAAACCAAAAAAAAAAAAAAAAAGAAAAAAAAAAAAAAAAAGAATCATTTACTTGAATGCAGATGCACACATAACAAGATGCGGTGCTGCCTATTTAGTGCTAGGACATGAGTTGCCAAACAAATCTCACATTCTTCAACTATGTCGTGTATTTCTGAAAAACAACACGTGGTTCTTTCGATAATTAGTCTCTCTTAATCATCAAGTATTTAGCTAGGTGTACTAGATGTCTGGGAAGCAAAAACAAGGAGGGCATTTTGACTGCCAAAGAAGTTCTTCAGAAATAATGCCAAGGCACTCAGCCTGAAAGCTAAAATCCTTAACTCGCTCAAAAAGCCAGAGGATCATTTACAGCCCAGTGTTCCAAAAGGCTCACACGCTCAGGTGATAGTGCAAAGGTCACTGCTCAGGTGTTCGAGCTAAGAGCCAGCCAAGTGCACTTGCAAACTGCAGTATGCAAAGCAAACGCAGACAGGAAAAGTGTTGCAACACTCACCCACACCTACTCAACCCCGCCCCGCCCCCCAGTCGTCTTTATAAATAGAGGAGGCTGTAAGGGAACTGTCCAAGGTTACCACCTGATACGAAGGAATGCCTCGGTGAGGAACATTTAATAAACGAGTGTACTTTACGTACTTACTGGGCACTGATATTCGACATGTAAGTGGTTGACAACGTGTTAAAGCAAGGTATATGGGGCAGAAGACTTCCTTCTCAAAAGGATGTAAACGTCAAGAAGAAACTGACCGAAAGAGGGAGATCTCTAACTTGCCAAAGCAGCAGCAGCAGCCCCCTGGGAAGGTACCTACGCCAGCAGAACTCTTATGGGCAAGACAGTCCTGCCTCTCCCCCCGCCCCCCACTCCCGGATGCTAAAAGTTTGAACCCGCACCCGACTATCCTACGGTGGTCGGAAACTTCCCTAAACAAGAAGCAACCAGACACCCTCAAGTCTCCGCCCTCGGGCAGCCCCAGGTGCCCTCATGCCAAGGGTGTCGCTTCCTCCCGGGGCCTTCCCTCCCACTTCACCCCTCTCCTGGACACTCGCTGGGCCGGCCTAGGCTTCCAGAACCTGCCACGGTCCCGGGGTCCGGAGAGGATGTCAAGCATCGCCCGGAGCCCTGGCCTCAGGCCTGCCCTTCAGGAGGCCACCCCGGCGCGCCCAGCGTCCCCAGCCCGGCCGCGACCCCCGCCGCCCCCCCCCGCCGGTCCTCACCTCCTCGGCGTGCTTGCGCAGCGCCTTCTCCCGCTCGTACTGGGTGATGAGCTGCTCGTTGTCGTCCCGCAAGAGCTCCAGCTCCACCTGGTGCTCCTGGTCCTGCGCGAACACCGAGTCCAGGTTCTCCAGCACGGCCACCACCAGTGGCATCAGCTCCTTGACCACCTCCTCGTCGTAGCGCCCGATGAGCCGCTCGAACTCGCGGTAGATGGAGCCGGCCAGGCCGGACACCCGCTCTGACATCACGGCCCCGGAGCCTCCGGGTTCCTCCTGGTACACCACACCGTCCTCCAGCTCCATGGTGGCGGGCGGGCGGGCGGGCGAGCGGGTGGCCCCGGGTGTCTCTGGCTGAGGGGCGGCACGGGCCCGCACGGGACGTGCCCGGCAGAGGCTGGGGCTGGGACTGGGGCTGGGCCCCGCGGGGTGGGGGTCCGGGGCCCGGGCCGAGGAGGGGAGGGGTGGGGGTGAGCGCACTCGCCCCAACCGCTGCTGCACCAACTGCCGGGGCGGCCGGGCCGCGCGCGCTACGCGTCACCCGTGGGGCGGGGCCGGCGCCGCGTCGCCCCGGTGGGCGGGGTCCCCGCGGGAGGCCAGGCGCGGCCGGGGGCGGAGCCTTGCGGCTGTGTGCGCCGGCTGTGACGTCAACACTCAGCGCCGCGCGGGCTGAGAGGCGAGAGGTGGAGGAAGTGACAGCCCGAGGCTTGGGTTTGCGGTGCGATCCCAGAGGAATGGGAGGGGCTCTGGACTCTGACAGCCTTTTCCTGATGAGATAGCGAGCGTTCTCTTCGCCTTCCTACAAGCTCACGCAGCACCTTCGTGGTGCGCCAGACGTTTAGCTTCTGTTTTAACAGATTAAAAAAGAAAAACACTAGGCCCAGGGAAGTTGTCGGTTTAGTCAAGGTCACGGAGCTAGAACAGGAAAGAGACAGAGCCAAGACTTGAACCATTTCCTACAGAGAATTCATGACTCAGATTTCAATGGAAAAAAGAGGAAGAGGGAAGCAACCGTGACTCGGTGGCCTGTCTAAAGGATACGGTTGCCACGAGTGACTTAGTACTGTTTGGTGTTAAGGAAGAGTATGGAAAGCCCGAACCAGAAGAGCAAAGCATCTGGAGAAGTGAAAACGAGTGCTTCCTGCATTTTGCCAAACACTGGGTGCTCCCCGCCCACGGAAAGCATTTCTAGGATGTAGCCACCGCCCCGCCTCCCCTTTCTGATCTTAAGGGGGGGCGGGGCTGGTAAATGAGAGCCTGAGAAGCACTGGAGGATTTGGGGTGGAGTCTGTGGTGGGAATAAGTCCCATGATACGTGAGGTCACCCCGCCAGGGAGTGCGTCACCTGTGGGGAATGCCACTACACCCAAGCTCTGGGCGGCCTGAGTCAAAGATCATTTCCCTGAATTCTCATCTCCCATCTTCAAGTTTGGCGGAAGACACTCCCAAAAGCCCCTTCGCTTTGCCATGGGTGACTCACGAGTACACCGACTCCGACTCATCTAAAAATAAGAGGACTGGTTTTAAAATAGACATTTTATTAGCGAGAAAATCGGCCACCTCCTAGGGTCCTAAATAACCTGTTTAGTGCTTAGAAGTTCCAGATCGTCCTCAAAGTCCCCTACTTTTTTCTTCTCTCTGGAAGCCAAGAAAAGCACTACGAAGGTTGATCCTGTGCCAATTTATAAACGCGAAAGGACACAGATGAAAACTGTCATCAGAGCTGGGCAGTGGTGGCGCACGCCTTTAATCCCAGCACTCGGGAGGCTGAGGCAGGCACATCTCTGTGAGTTCGAGGCCAAGCCTAGTCTACAAAGTGAGTCCAGAGTAGCCAGGACTGCAAGAGAAACCCTGTCTTGAAAAACAAAACTAAACAAAAAGTTTAGAGGAAAATGCTTTGAGTATTTTGGATGATTTTGGTTTTTTATTTTAAAATGTTTATTCTTCTTCTTCTTCTCCTCCTCCTCCTCCTCCTCCTCCTCCTTCTTCGGGGAGGTTGTTCGGTTTGGTTTGGTTTGGTTTGGTTTTTCAAAGCAGGGTTTCTCTGTGTAGCCTTGGCTGTCCTGGACTCAAACTCACAGAGATCTATCTGCCTCCCCAGTGCTTGAGAATAAAGGCATGTGCCACTTACTTTTTTAGGTGTGTGTGTGTGTGTGTGTGTGTGTGTGTGTGTGTGCGTGCACGCACGTGTGCACATACGCCATAGACACACAAATGGAGGTCAGAGTCAGTTCTTTCCTTCCACCGTCTAAATCCCAAGCATTCAACCAGTCTAAGACAGGAAAATCATAAGCTCCCGGCCAACCTGGACCACAGAGCAAAACTTTGCTTCAAAACATAAAATTTAGGGGAAAAGTCAGTAAAATGGCTTAACAGGTAGGGGCGTCTGCCACCAAATCCGCCAACCTGAGTTCAATCCTGGGTCTCACATGATAGCTTACTTAGCATACACCAAGCCATAGGTGCAATTGCCAGCATTTCAAGAAATAAATGAAATAATACTATGAATTTAGGCACAAGTAGATCCAGTGGTACCACATAACCTGGTATAAGAGAGTTGAAAGAAAATGGTTTTGAAGCTGAGAACCTTGTAGTCTCATATGGACTATCATTATGATCAGCTTTGGTGCGGGGTGGGAACCAACTAATATTTACTAAGCACCTACTGGGTACAAGTTACCACAGTAAAGACTAGTGAGCCTTAAATTATTTATAGAATTTTGGGATTTGTAAAAGACTGGAGTTTTCCTTCCATTTGAGCATTCTGATGCTGGCGGCCAGCAAGATGGCTCTGTGAGTAAAGACTTTGCTGCAAAGCTTGATATTGCCCATTCAGTTCCCTGCACACACATGGAAGCAGTAAGGCTGCTCACATAAATTGTCTTCTGACCTCTGATACACACGCTGTGGCACTTTCCCACTCACATATATACACACACAACAAATGTAATTTAAAAATTATAAAACCAAGCATGGTGGTGCAGGACTTTAATCCCAGCACTCAGGAGGCAAATGCAGGTGGATCTCTGTGAGTTCCAGGACAGCCAGGGCTGTTAACATAAAGAAACCTTATTTTTTTGTTTGTCTGGTTGGTTAGTTTGGTTTGGTTTTCAAGACAGGATTTCTCTGCCTTGGCTGACCTAGACTCACTTTGTAGACCAGGCGGGCCCTGAACTCACAGAGATCCACCTGCCTCTGCCTCCCGAGTGCTGGGATTAAAGGTGTGCGCCACCACACCTGGCTGAGAAACCCTATCTTGAGAAGTGAAAAAAATCATAGTGCTGGCCAGTAGAGGAGTGTATTCCCAGCCCTTGGGAATTTGAGCCAGAAGGGTCAGAAGCTCAAGGCTAGCCTCAGGTACATAGTGAGTTCTGGGCCAGCTTGGACTACATGAAACTATACCAAAAATGAATGAATGAATAAGTGAGTGAATGAATGGTTTTCATTGGTCTGTGTTCATGTCAAAGAAGGACAAGTTTTGATGATGTGACTTTGACTATGTAGAAGAGGCTAGACGACTTGAAAAATTCTGAGGAAGAGAATCAGGAGAACATCACGACATGCCCCCTCCACTGCATACATGGCCAAATATGAGCGAGCTCATGTGCTGGGCATCCAAACACCCAGATTGTAACTTGTGTCCTTGTGATGGTGGAACTGGACCATTTCTTCATTGCCATGATAGAACCGCAGACCTGAAAGATCCCCATCACCATTTGTCAAAACCTGCCAGATGTGACCTTCATGGGCAGAGTGGATGAACCCATCATCGCCAACTGGGTGGAGCTGCTGGATTACAAAAAGTAGTTGCCCTTTTCTATGTCCACTTAATACCTGTATATATAAACTTCACCCTTTCATTTCCTCTATAGATAAGTAAGATAAATAGCTAGTTCTAGTGACACCTGTGTCAGTGCTCATGAGGCAGAGCCAGGAGGATCTTTGTCAGTTCAAGGCCAGACTGGACTATGAAGGAAAAATGAGGACACGATTGGTCCTAGGTATGATGGAGATGCTATGGATGTGAGGGAGAAAATAGCCAGAGGCATCTAGAAAAGTCCAGAGTGAGCGGGGCCATAAAAGGAGGGGGACAGGGAACAGGAGAGGACGAGAAAGGAGCAGGGGTGAGGATGGGCCAGGGGCAGGTGGACCAAGTAAGGACCAAGAGAAGAGCTGTAGACTAAGAGGCCAAGAGCAAGCCAGAACTAAAGGAGTGCAAAACCAACATGGAACTCACAGAAGCTGGGGGGAAGGGAAAAAGGGAACCGAAGCTCAGCCCTTGGATTGTAGATTTTATTAGAGAGGGAGGGGTTGAGAAGTGCTAGGAAGAGCAACAGGTGCTGAGGTTTTGGTTGTTTTTTGTTTTTGTTTTTGTTTTTTCCTTTCTTTCTTTCCTCCTTCTTCTTCTTCTTCTTCTTCTTCTTCTTCTTCTTCTTCTTCTTCTTCTTCTTCTTCTTCTTCTTTTCTTTTTTTTTTTTTAGACCTAACAGACTATTTATTGAGTACCTGGCCTGCCAGGACTACATAGTGAGAGTGTGTCTCAGAACAAACAAAATTTTTAAAATTTCAAAATAAAAATAAAATAGGCTGTTAATATGGTTCAGCACATAAAAGCTCTTGCCAAGCAAGCCTAGTGACTCCTGGAAACCATAGTGGATGGTTGACTTCAGAAAGTCGACCTCTGGAGCAAGGCGTGGTGGCACACATCTTTAATCCCAGCACTCGGGAGGCAGAGGCAGGAGGATTGCTGTGAGTTTGAGGCCAGCCTGGTCTACAAAGCGAGTCTAGGACAGCCAAGGCTACACAGAGAAACCCTGTCTCAGAAAAAAAAAAAAAGAGAAAAGGAAAAAAGTCAACCTCTGACCTCCAGATGTGCACAAGAGCACACACAAGCTGGTATTCACACATATTCACTGTACATTATATACAACACACACACACACACACACACACACACACACACACACACACATTAATAATAACTAAAGTCCTGACTCTACTTTTAGTAATAGTAACAGGAGCCTGATAGCCAGCTCCTAATTATGCAGGCAATAGAGGGCCCCTTATTCCCAGAACTCACATCTAAGGCCTAAGGCCTGAGCTTATCATGAAGACCAAGAATTATCAGGGAAAAACAGGTCACAGTGTCGACTTTGGAGTGTTTACTCTTGATTCCTAAAGGGAAGGAAATTCCATTCCAAGAGATTCCTTGCAAAACTAGTGGAGACAGTAAGGCAAGTAGTTGGGGGCGGGGAGCTGATGAAGGAAGGAAGGGAGGAGTTGCTTCCTAAACCCAAGACTTATAATCAGGGGAAGGCTGGAATTACCAGGCCAGTTGTGCAGTCAGCCTTATGGAACTGCTAGGGTTATTTCTATCTGGCTCTCTCTATATATCTATATTTTTTTTCCTTTGCTTCACACACTTGTTTTCCCACCTAGGGAGAGAGAGAAAGTTGCAGAAAGAGAAAGCGAGCTCCTAGGGCTCAGGTCTGCCAAGATGGCTGTGTGCAAAGCCAAGTGACTCATCACTCTATACCAACCTCAACATGTCTGGAGAGGCAGTTTGGTGATGGGAGGTTGGGCTCGTGAAGAATGCCAGTGTTTTTCAGAGTGCTCCATCGCTTTACCTTTGGAAAGTTTGGTTGTTGCTGTTGTTGGCAGTGCTATAACGCCAGCCCAGAGCCTTGGGTGTAAGCGCTGCCACTGAAGTGCACCTGTGTCCCCAAACAGCCTTTAAACAGACTTCATGGGATGGCCTTAGAGACCCATTCTTGTTAAGAACTTAGTTCTTGCCAGACACAGTTGCTCCCACCTGTAAGCCTAGCACTGCAGAGGCGCAGATCAAAAATTAACATAAGTAAGAGGCCAGCCTAGGCTATGCAGGGAATTCCAGACTAGCATGGGCTCAGAGGCACAGAGTAAGATCCTGCTTGGGGGAGGGGAGAAAACAAAAAACAAAAAACAGAACACTAGTAAACTAGCTAGAACCTGCCCTCATGTGGCCACATCCTGGCGGGGGGGGGGGGGGGGGGTGTGACTATATATGAAATCACTCTCAAACTGTAAAGTGCAGTTACAAAGGTTAGTGTCAACTTCTATTTCTCAAAAAAGTACAAATAAACGAATAATAATGAAATCAAAGACAAGGTTAACCTATAAGCAGAAACAGGATATGTCAGTAAACTGAGTCACAACACCTTGCTGTTGAAAACTTTCCCATTTAAGATATAGAGCTTATCTAAAAGAGAAAGAAAAACAACAGAAAAAGAGGGGCGGCTGGCTAGAACAGGGGTGGTGTCTGGTCAGAAGGGAAATAGTCCAACCGTGCCTTGGTGACCTTTGTCACTTTTCCTCCACCACAGTCATGTATGAAAGTGACTCAGCTTGTCTGACACCACTGGCTTATTTTTAGTAGGGACAACAGAGCCAGATGAAAACCTAAGTGTAGTATCCATTTGCCAGCCAAGAGCCTCACACATCAGAAGAGAGAACGAATACTCACCTATCCATTTCTCTTTAACAAGGGACAGCAGACAAGTCTCTGGCTTCCACATTTGCTCTTTTGTCTTCCCCAGAGGGCCAGACACTCCCAGCAGGACACTTGCTTCTTGCTAGCTGAGAGATTTCAGCCTTATGAGGTCTGTTTGTCAGCACCGAGTGACCCCAAACCCATCATTTTGCAATGAAGGGACCATCCACAAACGTTTATGGCCATGTTGAAACCAGTGTCCTGAATTAGTGACATCAGCTCAGGGCCTCATTACACTTCTGCCGCTTCAAGTTCCCAGTCAAAGACCAAGCCACGTGGTTCAGGGGGTAAAAGTGCTAGCCACGTCCTGCAGTGCTGGCGCATGCCTTTAATCCCAGCAGAGGGAAGCAGAGGCAAGCGGATCTCTGTGAGTTCAAGGCCAGCCTGGTCTATAGCTCGAGTTCCAGGACAGCCAGAGCGATTACACAGAGAAACCCTGTTTCAAACAAACAATCAAACAAACAAACTAAAAAAAGTGCTTGCCACACTGGGCACAATGGCAAGTATTTTGGCAGATGCCTTTAATCCCAGTACTCAGGAGGCAGAGATAGGTGATTCTCTGTGAGTTTGAGGCTAGCCTGGTCTACACAGCAACTTCCAGACCAGCAGGGTTATATAGAGAGAACTTATTCTAAATAAATAAATAAATATACTTATTGGGCAAGCCTGGCAACCTGAATTTAATATCCTCCCTCTCACAAGCACATGCATAAGCACACATGTGGGTGCACATACATCCACACACACTAACTTTCAATATCCTGTTGAACAGGAGACCATGGGTCAGAATGGGAAAGCTTCAGCCCTGCTGACATCCTTTTTTTTTCTTTTTCTTTTTTTTTTCATTTAGGTTTTTCGAGACAGGGTTTCTCTGTGTGTCTCAGCTTTGTAAACCAAACTGACCTCGAACTCACATTGATCCACCCGCCTCTGCCTCCCAAGTGCTGAGACTGAAGACATGCACCACACCACACACGGTTTGACATCCTTTCTTTTGGTTTTTTGAGACAGGGTTTCTCTGTGTAGCCTTGGCTGTCCTAGACTCACTTTGTAGACCAGGCTGGCCTCAAATTCACAGAGATCCACCTGTCTCTGCCTCCCAAGTGCTGGGATGTGTGTGTGTGTGTGTGTGTATACATACATATATATATATACACACACACACATATATACATACATACATACATGAACATGTTCGTCCTGTCATTTTAATCATGAGGGTGACTGAAGGAGGAGGATATTGACTTTGAGGTCAACTTGGACTAAGGAAGTGCATTCTAAACCAGCTCAAACTCTATAGCAAGACTGTGTCTCAAAACAATGAAGAAAAAGGAAAAAAAAAGTGGGGGGTGGTGCACACCTTTAATCCCAAGCGCTGGAGAGGCTGAAACAGGCAGACCTCTATGAATTTAAGGCCAGCCTGGTCTACACAGTGAGTGCCAAGCTAGCCAAGACTATATAATAAGACCCGGTTTCAAAAGACAAAATAAAGTCTTGAGTTTTCAATAGGTGCCAGCCACAAGCCCTGAGCTCTCTTTCAAAATACTTCAGAACGTTGAAGAACTTTCTGCACAGAGCCAGGCAAAATACTGCCAAATCCATGAAGATCAAGAAGAAGATGTGAAGTCCAAAGCCCACTGAGGCAGCTTCCGTCCCACCCTCATCAGCATAGACAAGAAGGAGGCAGAGACGCTAAGGCAGACCCTTCCCCTTCATCTGGCAATGAAGGAGCAGACTGAAAATCCTGAAAAACAAAAACAAAAACAAAAACAAAACAAAACAACAAAAATCTTATTCCATAAGTCTATTGTCTTTGAATTCTAAGGATGGTAATATTTGTTCTTCAAGCTGACCCCTTTTCTGCTATTTTCCCTAATTTTATTTATTTATATATTTTATTTTAGGGGGTGTTTGAAGACAGGGTTGCTCTGTGTAGCTCTGGCTGTCTTGAACTCACTCCGTAGACCACACATGCTTGGAACTTAAAGGCTTGCCTGCCTCTGCCTCCCAAGTGCTGGGTTTAAAGGCATGCACCACCATCACCTGGCATGCTTTTCCTAATTTTAATATTGTATTCTCATGGGCCCTTTATTCCCAAAGACTAAATGACTATTTCCTGCCATGAGAGACCACAAATCTTATATGGAGTCCCCATAAAACTGAATGTGACCTATGGGGCCCCCAACCTTGCCTCTCTGGGTACCTAATCCCAAGCTTTTAGTAATAAAAAGCAGGACTATCCACAAGCTAGTTCTTGCTATCGGCTTTATGTGTTCTCTTCTCAGGCACACACATGCTCAGAAGGAACTTCTTGTTTAGCTAATTGTATGTATGGTTACAATAATGAATCTAAAACTGATTACACGGTTACACATGCTTAAATCCCAGCGCTTTGGAGGTGGAGGCAAAAGGACTAATCTGAGTTCAAGGCTAGCCTAATCTGTATAGTAAGTTCCAGGCTAGCCTGAGCGAGATATTGAGTGTGTCAGTATGTGTGTGAGTGTGCAACACACACACACACACACACACACACACACACACACAAAGCAATTGTGGCAACACTTGCTTAAAATTCCAGCCTGGGTCATATACCAAGTACCCACCCAGCCAAGACTGTATAGAAAGATCCTGTCATGATAACCCAAACCACAAACAAACAAATAAACCCAAAAGCAAACAAACAAAAAATAATGACGGACAGCCAGGGTACCACTTAGGAAACGAAGACAAGAGGATCAGAAGCCCAGACTTAGATACACATTGAATCTGAAGTCATCCCGAGCTATATGAGACCTTATCTCAACAAAACAAAATAAAATAAATAAAAATAAAGCAAAACCCTGGAGGCTAAGGGTGTGGCGGAGTGACTGCCTAGCATCTACAGGCCCTAGGTTTCCCCAGTAATGCAAAATAATAAAAGGCACATTGCTGTTCGTTCAGATCAGAACGTATGTGTACTGTGAGTGAGCCATACCCACTTCTACCAGAGATCATGAGGTCAATTTGGGGTTTTGGGTTTTATTTGTTTGTTTGTTTTCTTTTTTTTCCCCAATAAGATATTTTTATTATTTGGGAATTTCACATAATGCACCCTGAGACACTTACTTCCCAATCTGCCCAAGTTGGCCTCCCCTTGTGTCCGCCCCTCCCCAGAGAAGAAGGAAGAGGAGGAGGAAGAGAAGTAGGAGGAGGAGGAGGAAGAGGAGGAGGAGAGAGGGAAAGAAAAGAAAAGAAAAGAAAAGAAAAGAAAAAACCCCACAAGTCCAGTTTGTGTTGCCCATATACTCACTGGTGCTGGCCTTCCTGCTCAGATGGAAGGGTATCATGGGACTCCAAAGCTTAGGAACCCCACAGCTCTGAGGTGGGACAGTGCTCCAATGGAAGAGCATCCTGAGACACAGGAGCCCAGGAACCCCACAGCTCTGAGCAGAATCCTGCTCAGCTGAGGCTGCAGCTCCCAGGGGAGGGTGTCCCCAGCTGAGCTGAGGCGCACAGGAGCTCCAGGCCCGCCTCACTCCACTTCCCATCTTCTCTTCTCATCATTGCTTCTTGGCTTCTTCTGACGAGAGAGTCCCACCAGGCAGCAAATCTCATAAGAGAGACTTATTGGGAAGGTCCAGGGTGTGGAGGGATGGATCCAGAGCAGGGCTTATATAGAATTTCTTAGCTGGGGGTGGGTGGGTGGGGAACAGAGATTTCCAGAGTGAGGATTGGTGAGATTTCAAGTCCTGAGTTTGAGGAGCTGAGTAATTGGTAGGTTTTCCTGCTCAGGTATTAGTGGCTTTTTTTTTTTCACCCTCTTTTTCCTGCAGCAAACCGATGGGAAAACCGTCCGGGCTGCAGTCCTGCTTGCTGAGAAGGGAGAGGAGATCTGTCACCCTGGATAGCTCCTATGGTGGCATCTCACAGCAGCAAACTGCTAAGGAGGTGCACTTTACAGTGGAGTAGGGTGGGACAGGAAGGAGGGGCCCCCACTTTGACAGATCTTGCAGTGTGCCACTCAGGAACTACAACTGGGAGCATGGTCAACTAAGTCCTTTTTTTTCTTCCCCCAAGACAGAATTTCTCTGTGTAGCCTTGGCTGTCCTGGACTGGCTTTGTTGATCAGGCTGGCCTTGAACTCACAGTGATCCGCCTGCCTCTGCCTCCAAGTGCTGGCATTCGTGCGCCACCATTGCCTGGTGTCAACTGAGTCCTTCCCTACCCACATCCCCACTAGAAGCCACCAATTGTAGAGAGCTACACTTCAGCATCCTTATCCTTTAAGGTTTTTCTCTGATGGCTACCTGCCTAGGCTATTGCTTTTCTGGGATGTGGGATGTGGGTATGGGTTGTCACAGAGGCTGTCTGTGAGTCTGGAGTCATTGACACCACTGCAAAAAGAAGCTTCCTTGCCCTTTACAGTCAGTGGGAGCTTAGCTCATGGATTTCCACATGGTTTCTGGCAACAGCATGAAGCCTGGACATCCACATGGCTTTCAGCATCAGCATGTGCCATGGACCTCAGCGTGGTCTCTAGAGGCAGGACAGACCACAAACATCAACATGGCCCTCTGATGCAGCATGGGCCATGGACACCAACATGGTCCCTGGTGGCATTCTGCCCACAGATATCAACATGGCCTCAGGTAGCTGCACAGGCCACTCATGCCAACATGGCTCCTGGCGGCAGCATGGCCCATGGACATCTCCATGAATTTGGGTGGTGGCAAGGGCCACAGACATCCACATGGCCTTCCATGGTAACACTGGTGACAGACATCAACATAGCCTTGGGTGGCCATACAGTCCACAAATAACCAACATGGCCTCCGGGCCAGCAAAGATCATGAAGGTCTTTTGTTTGTTTGTTTGTTTTTTGAGACAGGGTTTCTCTGTGTAGTCTTGGCTGTCCTGGACTCACTTTGTAGATCAGGCTGGCCTTGAACTCACAGTGATCCACCTGCCTCTGCCTCCTGAGTGCTGAGATTAAAGGCATGCACCACCACCTCCTGGCTTACATGAAGAT
Source organism: Acomys minous (assembly GCF_964271855.1). Taxonomy (NCBI): domain Eukaryota; kingdom Metazoa; phylum Chordata; class Mammalia; order Rodentia; family Muridae; genus Acomys; species Acomys minous. Next base: position 86,386,969 of record NC_140493.1, on the reverse strand, counting down.
CTTTTATGGAGGTCCAATTCTGAAAATGAACTATTCTTCATCTCGGACATGCTGGAATTGCTCAGTCAGAGCCAGGGTGATCATGAGGCTGGGCAGCATATTGGGGGTGGGGTTAGGTGGGCATAGGGGTGGGGGCTGAGTCTGCACAAACATCAGGCCGGCACTATTCAGCAACATGTGTGTGTCCGTCCCCCCCACCCCCCACCCCCATCCACTGCAGCCTTCTCTCACAACTGTTGCTGCCATTGTGTCTCTACTTCCACCTCTCTCCACTGTGCACACACTGATTCCTCCATTTTCCCTACCCCTCCATTGCACGCATTGGAGCATTGGAAACTGCAGTGTGTCACATAGTTTTTTGTTTGATTAGGTTTTTTTTCCCCCAAATAGCTTTACTTACAAATATTCATTGCAATGAGTTGGTGGTTTGGTTCAAAGCTCCTGGTTTCTGATGCACTGTAAATACTGGACCATCACTGAGAGTCATCTTGGATACCCTGCCAGAGTCAGGATGATCCTGGGGCTAGGCAAGGCGAGCAGGGGCAAGTTCTGTGAGAGCTCCAGGTAGCTGCACACCTCCCCACCCTTGATGCCAGTCGCCCAGGCTAGCCAGGCTCAACCCTTATGCTTAAACCCTGCAGGTGCCACCACTGCCACTTGCTTTCCACTTCCAAGCAGGGCAAACAGCCCAGGCTACAGCATGCTGGGGACTGGCTGGTGGGCCTAGTACTGGCCCTATTCAGTAATGACATCTTGTTCTGCGGGACCAGCTTCTCCAGGTGCTCTGGCAGCTCATAGAGTAGATGTTGAGATGTGTCGTCATAATGAATGAAAATCCCAAATCATCCTATGTTACTAGGCCAGACACAGCACCCAGATGGTAGGGTGAAAACCTGCTAGCTCAGAGAAGCAGGGAAAGCACCCAGCTGACCTTCCTACTCAGCTCACATCCCAAAGGAAAAAGCCAAAAACCAAACCCCCAAACCTAAAAGCTAAAACGCTAAAGAGGGTGTGGCGGCACACAGCTTTGATCCCAGCACTTGGGAAGCAGAGGCAGGCAGATCTCTGTGAGTTTTAGGCCAGCCTGGTCTACAAAGAGAGTCCAGGACAGCCAGGGCTCTGTGTAACAGTGAAACAATGTCTCAAAAAACCAACACCCAAGAAAGAAAGAAAGAAAGAAAGAAAGAAAGAAAGAAAGAAAGAAAGAAAGAAAGAAAGAAAAAGAAAAGGAAACAAGCCGGGCACTGGTGGCCCACGCCTTTCAACCCAGCACTTGGAAGGCAGAGGCAGGTGGATCACTGTGAGTTCGAGGCCAGCCTGGTCTACAAAGAGAGTCCAGGACAGCCAGGATACGCAGAGAAACCCTGTCTCAGGGAGAAAAAAAAAGAAAGAAAGAAAGAAAGAAAGAAAGAAAGAAAGAAAGAAAGAAAACAAAAAATTAGCTAAAAAGCCCAAAGCCAAAAGGCCAAAAAGCCCCTTTTCTCCTCTGTCTTAAATACCCTTCTCTCAAAGTTCCTCGTTTCAACTTACTCCCTGTCATCTGCTTACTTGCTCCACCTCCTGACCTAGGGTTAACTTTATTAGCTCTTGTGTACAGAAAGCTCTTGGATTAAAGGTGTGGGCTAGGGCTGACTACAATAAACATGAAGTTCTTGGATGAAAGGTATGTGTTAAGGCTGAACCACACCAAACAAGAAACAGTTTTTTTGTGGTTTTTTTGTTTTTGTTTTTTTTTTAGCTCACAATCTCAGGGTTCATAACGAGATCAAATATTCCAAAACAGAGGCAGACTGCCTCAAAGCGTTGGATCTGGCTCGGGATGGCACATGAGTTGGTCAGCCTGGGTCCACTTGGGCCCTCCTGGCAGCGTCTCTCCAAAAGCCTTTGTAGTTACTGTGTTTATAACTACCTCCAGAAATGTCAGAAGGACCCGACTCCCAGAGGAGTAACCTGCTTTCCTGCCTTCAGAGCTTCCCACGTCTCCCTTTCCTCGCCCTTTTCTTGAGAAAGGGTGTTGCTGGACATGGTGGTGCACGCCTGTAATCCGAGTGCTCGGGGAGGCAGAGGCAGGCAGATCTCTGTGAGTTCCAGGCCAGCCTGTGGACAGCCAGGGCTACACAGAGAAATCCTGTCTTGAGAAACCAAGAGAATGAGAGAGGGAAGTAAGGAGGGAGGGAGGGAGGGAAGGAGGGAGGGAGAGAGAGTGTGTTCTTGCTCTTACTGACTCTAATCGTAGGACGTCAGGAGTGTCTTTCCAGACCCCTCTCAGCTGAGTAGCTCCTGGAAACTGGATATAAAATGAAACATGGGGTGCGGTGGGGGGAGGGGCAAGAGGGAGAAAACAGTGCAAGCAAGAGTGAGGCATGTGAGGGGAAGAGCACTGGTCATCTGATGGGAGGCCAAGCATGGGAGACGAGGCAGGACGAAGAAAGAGGATGAAGCCGGGGCTAGTGGGTTTAGCGTTGGAAGGTTAAAGTCTGGTGTGTTCAGTGGATGGTTTGCAACTAGCCTGGGAGAGGCCAGTGTGTGACATATTCTACAGAAAACACAGATGTGTCCAGTTCCCAGAAGGCCCTGGGTCTCAATATGTAATTCTCTCAGTTTGACAGTAACGTTTGACTGGCTTTGCTTGTTGGGCTGGAAAGAACTGATAAGTGTCACCTGGAGGCCAAATCAATCAGATGTGACTTCCTCTCTCTGTGCTTCTATAGTGCACTGGGTCCTGTACCGAGCTAACACAGCCACTTATTAGAACCACCAGGCTCCCAGGGTCGCTGCGGGGAGAAAGGAGCTGGCCCCGAAGCCGGCTTGAGATGAGTGAAACAGTTTGGTTTTGTTTAGTCATAGACACTGGGGATTTCTTTTTGTTGTTGCTACATAACCTTGCCTGATATGACAAAGCAGGAGGTACTCTAGAGATTTTTCTAGAAATAATATATCACATGCCACTGAGCCCCCAAACTAGAGAGGCTAAGAGGGGGAAGACATAAATATCCTCCTCTAGAATTGTCCTTGGGGAAGATGAAAATTTTCAGAGACTCCAGTGGGCGTCCTAGGGACTTAAACCACATGAAAGCAAGGAGGACATTAATACCAAGTCACAGCCAGGAGCCTCTTCATCCCCATAATCCTTTTCCCCAGAGAGATTTAGCCTGAAAGCCAGAACCAAGGTCAAGGCATGGACAGAGACTGTCACAAGCCAAACATTTGTGGCTTTGCTAAAGGCTTTATGGAATCTAAGCTTAGAAAGTAGAAATAAACTTTGTGATGCATACCTGTAATCCCAGCACTGGGGAAACTGGGGGGTGAGGGTGGGGCAGGCAGGAATCAGAGTTCAAGGCCAGCCTGAGCTACATAATGAATTCAAAGCCAGCCAAGACTACCTGAGAGCCTGCCTCACTCATCCACCCTAGCATATCTCTGTCTCTGTCTCTCACACACACACACTCATTCTGGAGATAGAGTGAGAGAAACTCACAACCAGACTCTTGATCTAGAGAAGTTATTTAACCTTCTTACACCTTGGGTTTTTTTTCTATCTGTAAAATAGGATTAATAGTAGTGCCCTAAGCCTGGCATGGTGGCACATGCCTTTAATCCCAGCACTTAGGGAGGAAGAGGAAGGCAGATCGATGTGAGTTTGAGGCCAGCCTGGTCTGCAAACTGAGTCTAGGACAGCTAGGGCTACCCAGAGAAATCCTGTCTCCAAAAAAAAAGAGTAGATCCCAGAAGGCGGCCATTATGGGACATGTATGTAACAGCAGCACTCTGGAGCTCAGGGTGAGAGGGTTACTGTGGGATCTAGGCTGGCCAGGATTTCTTAGCAGACTATCTCAAATATCCCACACAGGCCAGATATGGTGAGCCATACCTGTATTAACACTCTAGATGCTAAGGCAGGAGGATTGCTTTGGTTTTTTATTTTTTATTTTTTTGTGCAGGGGGTGGAGGTGGTGTGGTTTTGAGCCAGGGTTTCTCTGTGTAATAGCCCTGGATATTCTGGAACTCTCTTTGTACACCAGACTGGCCTCGAGCTCACAGAGATCCAACTGCCTCTGTCTTCCAAGTGCTGGGATTAAAGCCGTTCACCACCACCTCCTGGTGTCAGGATTGTTGTGAGTTCAAGGCCAGCTTTGGTTACAAACTGAGTATCAAATCAACCAGGGGTAAGAAAGGAAAGAAGGAAGGAAGGAAGGAAGGAAGGAAGGAAGGAAGGAAGGGAGTTGTTTCAGAAGACTATGTAAACAGTCCCAGTCTTTCACATTTTTCTCCAATTGGCAAATACTGCAGAACTCCTCAAAAGCCACTTGCCTCCCTCTTTCAGGGGAGACTGTGGGTGGTGATGGTGCTGAGGGAACAAAGGCAGATGAACTCTGTGGCTCTTACGAACCTCAGGCAATCCCCTGAACTAGAAGATCTCGCTGTTTGATTTATAGTTTGCCCCTGGAGTCAAAGGTAGGCAGATTCATACTTTATTCTTGATTACTGGCAGTGAAAGTTCCCTCGGGGGCTCTCTCTCAATTAGTGTTATAAATGTCCTGTCTGTGCCCTGCCTCCCGGAGTACCATGCATGGGCATAATATATTAGTTGCTCTGATTCCTTAAATCATTAATAACCAGACCTCTGTGTCCTGGATCAATTCCATTCTGAGTACAATATTGCAGCTACTTGTCTCGTTCACCTCAAATTGCATTTTTAAAAAAAGCTATGTCATCTTCTCGTCATCTTGTTATGATTTATTTGCACACCGTGCTGGCCTTCTGCAGAAGTGAGACCCGGGAAGGACGCCTTGTTTAATTATGTAGCAGCACACACATGGTTAAGGGCCCAGGACCTGGCAGTACAGAGATTGGCTCAACACTCTGGCCTGACTCCTTCCAGGTATCTGAAAGTGACCCAGTAGTTTTCCCGTCCTGAGCCGCGTGAGGTTTTAGGCTCCCTCACTTGAAAAGTAAGGATATCAGTTGTTGGTGTTGCTCTTGTCTTTGCAGTGCTGCCGAGGAAGTTCAAGGCATCCCACAATCCTGTAGCATGTACTACTAGTGAGCCACACCCACGCTCAGTAATGATAAGTAGGTCATGAAGCCATGTGAGTCAATTAGATAACACAGGTGACACACACAGACAGGCATCATGGTGCATACAGGTAACCCCAGCACCTGGGAGGTGGGAAGATCAGGGGTTGGAGGCCAGTCTCAGCTGCACAGCAAGAACTCAAAGTAAGCTCGGGCTAGGAGCTCAGTAAGAACAAGAAAGAGGCTAGAAGCTTCCAGGACTAGGCCTAGGTTAGTTAGCAGGAAGCCTCCCAGACAACAGCTGAAACAGGCGAATACAAGTTCTTTTTACAGTTTTCGGAACTGGGTCACGGAACATTTACCTGGAGAAGGCCAGGTGTGCAGGCCAGGACTGGGGGGGGGGGGGGAAGAGTCATATAATTAGCTTGCTTCTAGGAAGCCAAGAGGCCTCCCTGTTCTTACCTCTCTTCCTTAGCATCTGCCCAGTGAGCCTCCCAACTCCTAACAAAGCTTAAATACTTCAAAAGAACCTGGCTGAAAAACAAAACAAGCCAGTGGGACTGCTCAGTAGGTACTGGCTCTTGTTGCCAAGCCTGATGACCTCAGCTTGACCCTAAAGCACATGGCCTAGAAGGGATCACATGGCTGCATCAACTTGTCCTTTGGTTACTACATATATGCCAACGTCCATGTCCGTCCACCCCACCCCAAACACATTTAAAGCTGTTTTTAAATAATTAAAAATAAAACCATATAAATTATAACAGCCACTCCAACACACACAAAGGTAAACAAAACAAGACTCACTCTGTAGACCAGGCTGGCCTCGAACTCACAGCGATCTACCTGCCTCTGCCTCCCCACAGCTGGGATTAAAGGCGTATGCCAACACCGCCTGGCCTGGTACTGGTATTTCACCTGTGCACAATCATGTAAATCCCCTTTCTAAAAATAGATAAAAAAAACACCATCTCAGCACTCAGGAGGCAGAGGCAGGTGGTGGATCTCTGTGAGTTCGAATCCAGCCTGGTCTACAAAGTGATTTCAGGACAGCCAGGGCTATTGCACAGAGAAACCCTGTCTCAAAAAACCAAAAACTAAAAACCAAAAACCAAAGCAAAGCAAAACAAACAAACAAAAAAAAAACAGAAAACCAAAATAAAACAAAAAACAAACAAACAAGGCAAACCACCATCCTTCTTCGACCATCAGAAAGACAAGGGCTCGATGTAAATGTCTACTCTGAAACTAACTACTTATATCTAGCTCTTCAATCAGCGCTGTTTGCAAACCATCTTTGTCACTTGGACTACTACTGCTTTAGTCTCAACTAAGTTTTCTTAATTCTGCCACTGGGACTCGCTGTTGGCTGGGTGGCAGCCTGAAGCATTCTCTGCTAAGATCTGGCCAGGATGTTTACTTACACCTTGGGAAATGTTTTTTTCTTTTTTCTAAAATTTTTATTTATTTTTATTTTATAGGCATTGTTGTTTGCTTGCATGTATATCTATCTGTGTGACAGTGTCAGATCCCCTGGAACTGGAGTTACAGACAGTTGTAAGCTGCCATGTGGGTGCTGGGAATTGAACTGGGGTCCTGGGGAAGAGCAGCCAATGAGTGTTCTTAACCGCTGAGTCATCTCTCCAGCCCCCGCCGCCAGGAAAGGTTTTCAAGACAAGGCACTGAAGAAAAGCTAGAGTATTTGGTTGTGCTGGTGACTGAACCTAGAGGCTTACACATGCTACACAAGTGCTTTACTACTGAGCTTACACACCTGGCAGTCTTTGTACTTTATAGTTTGAAACGGGCTCACAAAATTGCCTGCAGTGAGTGGCTTAAAGTCACCCCGTACCCCCACCCCCACCCCCCGGCAGGCCTTGAACTTGTGATCCTTTTGTCTCATCCTGCAGAGTACTTGGCACTAAAGGTCTGCTCTTTGAGACCTACCTTCCCTGCCACCCCTCCCCCCCCACCTCGAGTTTGGGCTTGCTAGGCAATGCTCTATCACTGAGCTAAATCCCCGAGAACTACCTTTTTGTTTCTGCTGTTGTGCAGCTGCTTTTGAGACCGTGGTGGTTTGAGTGAGATGGTCCTTCATAGGCTCAGACATGCTTGGTCCCCAAGTGGAACTATTTGGGAGGGACTAAGAGCTGTGGCCTTTTTGGAGGAGGTGTGTTGAAAGCAGGAAAGCACATGTCATTCCTAGTTAGCTCTCTCTCTCTCTCTTCCTTCTACTTGAAGGTCAGATGTGAGCTCTCAGGTGCTGTGCCATCACACACCTGCCTGCCCGCTGCCTTGCTGCCATCCTAACCCTCTGTACTAAGGAGCCCAAATGAACTATTTTGTTTGTTTGTTTTGTTTTGTTTTTTTGAGAGAGGGTTTCTCTGTGTAGCCTTGGCTGTCCTAGAGTCATTTTGTAGACCAGGCTGGCCTTGAACTCACAGTCGTCCACCTGCCTCTGCTTTAATCCCAGAGTGCTGGGATTAAAGGCGTGCTCCACCACCGCCCGACCTAAGTATTTTCTTCTATAAACTTTGGTCATGATGTCTTGTCTTGGCAATAGAAAGACAACTAAGACAGACAGGGTATATTCATTTTTGTTCCTGTTATTGTGATCAAATACCCTTAAAAAGCCAACTTAAAGCCAAGTGGTGGTGGCATGCCTGTAATCCCAGCACTCAGGAGGCAAAGGCAGGTAGATCTCTGAGTCCACATAGTGAGCTCCAGGCTAGCCAGGGCCTTGTGGAGAAAACCTGTCTGAAAAATCAAAAAGGAAAGGGAAAAAGAGAAGGAGGAGAAGGAGGAGGAAGAGGAGGAGGAGGAGGAGGAACATACAATTGCGTCCTTCCTTTACCCAGCTCACTTTCTCCATTTTACCTAGTGCGTGGTCCCTTTCTCTTACTTAGACCCTGCAGCATCACACAGACTAGGTGTGGGGACAAATATCTGGGAGGTGGATGTAGGAGGACTGAGGTTCAAGGCCACTTTGGTACTCTAGTGACTTTGAGGCCAACCTGGGCTACAAGAGAAACTGTCTCAAACAACAAAACCTAAGAACAGAAAATTAGGCTGAATACGATGGCTCACGCGTATAATCCCAGCACTTGGGAGGCTAAGGAAGGACTGCTGTAAATTAATTGGAGGCTAGCCTGGGCTACACACTGACTTAAACAGTACATAGAACCTCCATACAACAACAAAGAAAACCAAAACCAAAGCAAAACAAAACCAAAAACAAATCCAGAAAATTATCATTCCTGCTACCTACAAGAAATCTGCTCTCGTCAGTTTTCCCTGCCTCATTTGAGTCATGTGTTTACGATTTTTTTGTTTTCGTTTTTTTGAGACAGGATTTCTCTGTGTGTAGCCCTGGCTGTCCCAGAACTTACTTTGTAAACTAGGCTGGCCTCGAACTCACAGAGATCCGCCTACCTTTGCCTCCCAAGTGCTGGAATTAAAGGCATGCGCCACCAGCGCCTGCCCTGTGTTTATGATTTCCCTTTTTCTCTTTTGCTTTTCCAAGACAGGATTTCCCTGTGTAGCCCTGGCTGTCCTGGACTCATTTTGCTGACCAGGCTGGCCTGGAACTCACTGCGATCCACCTGCCTCTGCCTCCCACGCCCAGCTCCAGCTAGATTTCTTAAAGCTTTGTTATATGTATATAGTGAACAATTGCCATTATAGTCAAGATACAGAACTAGAGCAGTGACATAATAAATTTGAGGCCTACCTGAGCTACACAGGCCTTGTTTCCAAACAAACCATAAATAAACAAAACCAACAGTTAACTATTTAACTAACTAGCCAAAAACAAAAGCAACAACCAAAGTTTGCAGAAACAGGCTGGGCATGGTGGCTCACACTGGTTGTCCTAGCACTCAAGAGATTGTGGCAAAAGGTTAGCCTGGGCACCATAATCTCAGTCCCCTAATACAGAGTCATTTATTGCAGGATTTCCCCTATGGTACCTCTTTATGGACAATATTTGTACACTTTATCTACCCCTAACTCCTGTTAACCATTAATTCATTCTCCAGTTCTTGTTATTTATTTATTTAGTTAGTTAGTTTTTGAAGACAAGGTTTCTTGGTGTTATCTTAGCAGTCCTAGGCTCCCTTTGTAGACCAGGCTGGCTTTGAACTCACAACGATCTACTTGCCTCTGCCTTCCAAGTGCTGGGATTAAAGGCGTGCACCACCATGCCTGGTTTAGTTTTTGTTACTTACCAATGTTCTATACAGGCTGAAGATATACGTATCTCAGTGGTAACATATATGCTTAGCATTTGTGAAACCCTACATTTTATCTACCACACCAAAAGAGTATTATATAAAATGAATTCCTGAGCTATAGGCATATCCCAGCTACAGGTGAATTTTTTTTTTTTAACAGTGTAAGACTGAGCTCAGGGGCTAAGCAGTGATGGCACACACCTTTAATCCCAGCACTTGAGGCAGAGGCAGGTAGATTGCTGTGAGTTTGAGGGCAGCCTGGTCTACAAATCAGTTTGAGTCCAGGACAGCCAGGGCTATACAGAGAAACCCTGTCTGGGTGGAAAAAAAGAGGAGGGCAAGGAGGGCACATGCCTGTAATCCCAGCACTCTGGGAGGCAGAGGCAGGTGGATCTCTGTGAGTTCAAGGCCAGCCTGGTCTACAAAGTGAGTTCAAGACTGGCAAGGCTACACAGAGAATCCCTGTCTGGGGGCAGGGGCTAGGGAAATCTAGGGGCTGGAGAGATGGCTCGGAGGTTAAGAGCACAGTCTGCTCTTCCAAAGGTCCTGAGTTCAATTCCCAACAACCACATGGTGGCTCACAACCATCAATACTGAAATCTGGTGCCCTCTTCTGGTGTGCAGGTGTATATGTAGGTGAAACACTGTGTACATAATAAATAAAATCTTAAAAAAAAAGAATCTAGATCCTACTTTATCTTATCAATAATATTCTTTAGGGAATTTTTTAAAAAAAAGATAGGGTGTTGTGGAACCCAAGCTGATCTCAAATTTGATAAGTACAACAGAATGAATGCCTTGAGCTCTGATCTGCCTGCCTTATTATACCTAGCTCTAAGACAAGTTCTTGCTGTCCGGGCTGGCCTTGAACTTTCGGTCCTCTCCAGGTGGCTTTCCAAAAGCTGAGAGTAGTCACTCTATACTCTACTTCAGCATTTTTATAAATGTACTGAAATCTCATCATGGTTTTAATTATTATTTCTCTAATGGCTAATGGTTGATACAGTTGAACATCTCTCTTTCTCTCTGCTGGTCTGGAAATCTCTACATATACAAGACTGGCTTTGAATTCAAGGTTGATCCCTCTTTCCTCAGCCTTGAAGGTGCCGAGATTACAGGTATGAGCCACCGTGTCTGGTATTTGCTTTTTTTTTATTTTTTATTTTTTATTTTTAGTCAGTCTCAAGCAGTCTAGGCTGACTTCACACTCATTGTGTAGCTAAGGATGACCTTGAACTCTGATCTTCCTGCACCTACCTTAGAAGTGCTGGGATTACAGGCATGTATTCATATAGTGATCACTATACCCAGTTTAGGTGATGCTGGGAATTGAACCCAGGACCTTGTGCATGCTAAGCAAACACTCTACCTACTGAGCTATAACAGTAGCCCTTCTCTTTCCTCCCTCTCCCTCTGTACATTCGGCCGGTGAAATGTCTATTCTTGTCTTTTGCCCATTTTGTTACTGGACTCTGTGTGTGTGTGTGTGTGTGTGTGTGTGTGTGTGTTTGACTTCTTGTTTCTGTTTTTTGAGAAAAGCTTTTACTGCGTTGTGGTAAAAATAGATCAGGCTTGCCTGATATTCTGCCTGCCTTGTGCTCCCACGGGTTATTTATTGTTTGTTTTGTTTTTGTTTTTTTGAGACAGGGTTTCTCTGTGTAGCCTTGGCTGTCCTAGAGTCATTTTGTAGACCAGGCTGGTCTCGAACTCACAGACATCCACCTGCCTCTGTTTTTGTTTTTTAAGGGACACATTTTCTCTGTCACCTGGGTGGCCTGTAAGTCTTGATGCCACATTGTTCCCAGCACGGTGAATCCATCAAGGCAAGGCCTTTTTCATTGAGCAAAACCCCAGTCTCTACTTCATTAAAAAAAAAAAAAAGTATATATGTGTGTGTGTGTGTGTGTGTGTGTGTGTGTGTGTATGCACACACACATGATCTGGGCTGGAGAAATGGTCCAGTGGTTATGGAGCACATACTGTTCTTGCTGAGGACCCAAGTTGGATTCCTGGCATTCACATCAGACCATTCACAACTCTAGCTCCAGGGGATCTGACACCCCCCTGACCACCTCATACACAGAAACTGGTCTACGCATAAATATATAATAAAAATACCGGATGTGGTGGCTTATGCCATTAATTCCAGCACTCAGGAGGCAGAGGCAGGGGGAATCTCTGTGAAGTTGAGGCCAGGTGTATGCAGCTAGTTCCAGGACAGCCAGGACTACATAGTAAGACCTTGCAAACAACAACAACAACAACAACAACAACAACAAAAGTCCTCCTTGTGCGTTCCCTACTATCCAGTAATCACTATAATTCTCGGCTCTCAGGTAATAATAGGCTTGCTCCTTTATAACTAAACTTCATGTAGGTCTATTTGATTATCAGTTCTGCAGAGATTTCCCAACCGTATGCGCCTCTCCCCACTGCTGTTTTTTCTTCACAGCACTTACATAACACTGTGCATTTACTATAAATTTTCTTTCTTTTTTCTTTTTTGGTTCCAATTCTCAAACCTACATGAAGCCCCGAGTGGGCTTACTGCTTTATTCCTAGGTTCTAGGACATAATATTCAGTACACACAGTATTCAGTACGTTTGTTGCTTGACAGGACGAAGGCAGGCGGATCGGATCGACGCGGGTACTGAAGCTCTACTTGTGACTTCATGCAGTGTGAGCGCCACCTCTCGGGAAACCAAATTTTCTCGGGAACGAAGGAAGTGAGTCACACGGCGCTAGGAAAGGAACAAAAGATGGCCGCCAGCTGGAAAAAAAAAAAAAACACCCAAAACCAAAAACCAACACCCCTACCACCACACCCATCGTCGGAAGTTAAGCACTGAAAGGGTGCTCCCTAGAATAACATCCTACACACTGGAGGAAGCGGGAACGGGCGGCGTTCCGCCAAAAAGGCTCTCCTGAAACGAAACTCTACGAAAAGGTTCCGTGAGAGCAGCTGCGGGGAACCACGTGAGGCCGGGGGGCGCGTTTCCGGTGCGGGCAGCCGGAGTTAAAGACCTGGCTTCTGAAGGGGGTGAGAGGGGTTCGGGTGCTGAGGGGGGAAGGAAACAGGGTGAGGGCCTAAGGTGGGTGGAGGGGGAGGTGGGCGTTAAATAAATAAAGGGTGCAACGTTCGAGAGGTGTTGAGGAAGGTCGCAGGGTTGGCTGCGGACAGGTACGGACCTGTCAGCTTGACACGCCACGTGGGCTCGCCTTTGTCCGTGGCTGCAGTTCCTGTCAGCTTTTCTGGGCAGGGCTGTGCCATCTTCTCCTTCCAGTCCGGTGCTGGGGGCACAGAGCTGGTACACGGGCATTGCTTGCTGAATGAATGGCCGGGGTGGGGAGGGCGGGGTGGGGTTGGGGGTGGGTGTGGCGAGTGTGAGTGTGATCTGTGTGCAGGGGGCTTCATAGGGTCTGTTTGTGTCACGGTAGGCCGTTTCTGAGGGATCTATGCTTGCTCCACGTTCCTTCAGAGATTCTTCCGCCAGTCCGTGGGTTCTGTCTGTCTCCCTTTGGAAGGCGTGATTGCCGTGCGATCTTTGCTCTCACTGACTGCGGGGCTCTGTGGCTTGGTATCAAAGACAGGTGCTGGAGGAAATCAACTCTTTCTGCAGGAAAGGAGAGTAGGACACCAACAAAAATGATCATTAAAAGACTTTATTATTTGTGTGTTCTTGTGCATGCGTGCCTTGAGCACACACAGGAACCCCAGAAGACAGTTTTGTGGAGAGGGCTTAAGGGGTCAAACTCAGGTTTGTGGTACAAAAACCTCTGCCCACTGAACCGTCCAGCTGCCTCAGCCCCATTCTTAAGGTGTAAAATTAGAGGTTAAGCCAGGTTCAGAAAGGCAGAGCCAGGAGCCGGTGTTGGTGTCCTCTTAGGTATTGTCTTTCAAGGTGGAGCCTCCTTTCATCTTGTGAGACTGTGTTCCCCGGAAATGGATGCTCTCCTGGTGTCTTCCTTCCTGGATGATGGTCCACGCTGGTAGCATGCTATGGTCCTCTTATAGTCCACTTTTCACTGGTCAGTCACAATACTCACTGTATTTTCTCCCCTAGTACATTATTCTTACATAATGGACTTTTTTTTTTTTTGAGACAGGGTCTCTCTGTGTAGCCTTGGCTGACCTGGACTCACTTTGTAGATCAGGCTGGCCTCGAACTCACAGCGACCTGCTTGCCTCTGCCTTCCAGAGTGCTGGGATTAAAGGCCAGCTCGGATTTTTCAATTTTTTGTTTGTTTTGTTTTTGTTTTTCAAAACAGGGTCTTTCTGTGTTGCCCTGGCTGTCCTGAACTTGGTTTGTAGACCAGGCGGGCCTCGACTCTCAAATTTTTTATCCTTTTATTTCCTGTCAATTATATACATGTCTGTAATGTATTTAGTCATTTCACCCCTCCCTTTATACTCTCGTCTTGCTTGTTCCCACAAGCCGCCTCCTACCTATGTCTTTTATATTTTTTCCGTGTGTGTGTGTGTGTGTGTGTGTGTGTGTGTGTGTGTGTGTGTGTGTAATTAGAGTTGCTTGCTTGATGCATGGAGGAGTTAGGAGTTATTTGATGGAGCATGGACAGTTTGCCCACTGCTTAACTCTTGAAGAAACTGACACACCCACACCCACGCCCCCCACCTGTTAATTGCCAGTCTCTCCCCAGTCAGGATTAAGGCCTTGGGCCTTCCTAGTTCCTACCCCATCCATGATGGGTCAGAGTTAGTGGTTTGTTTGTTTATTTTTCTTGTTTTGGTTTTTGAGCCAGAGTCTTATATAGCTCAGTTCAGGTTGGGGTCATTGACATGTGCCCTACACTCAGCTCTGTTTTCTTGTTTATTTTATTTTGTTTTATTTTTTTCTTTTCTGTTTTGGAGTCAGACTCTTGCATTGCCCAGGCTGGCCTGCACTTCTCTGTCCTTTCGCCTTAGCCTTGCTAGTGGTGGGATTACTGGCATGCATCCTCAGGCTTGGTTTTTTTTTTTTTCTCACTAGGTCCTAAGATGGATCCCAAATTGCACAGGGCTGGGCAGCCTCATTTTTTGTAAAATGAAAATGACTGTCATGACATGTATTTTCTAAAGCTCTTGCTAGTTCTAATGTCGTAGGTCAAATTGTCTCGTACCAGATGCAGCTTTCACTAGGAAAAAAACACATCAGTGCAGTTTCCCCTAACTTGTATTACTAGAAAAAGTGGTGTCTTTTTACGTCCCCTCCCTTTGTCCCAATCACGGTATTAAGGACAGAGGCAAAGCTCAATAGGAGCTTAGTATTAAATCAAATAGAACAGACATTACAGTTTCTATGTTTGAGCCCTTCCCCACTTCAGGATGTTATTAATTCACTGGTGAGTGAGCTGGGCAGGGATTGGGATTTTACTAGAGAGACTTGGGGTAGACGTAATGGATTAAAGCCAGTTTTATGGGAGTAATCTTCCTGAGAGAAGGATGATCACAACGGTCCCTTTCATTTCCGTTTTGCCTGTCCCCAGGACCATGGCCACCAGTGAGCGTACCTTCATTGCCATCAAGCCTGATGGTGTCCAGCGGGGGCTCGTGGGGGAGATCATCAAGCGCTTCGAGCAGAAGGGGTTCCGCCTCGTTGGCTTGAAGTTTATACAGGTGAGTAGACCCTGCTCTTCCTGGTTCGAAGCTTTGGAGCTGAGTGGGACCCTGGAGAGCTTCTTCTGCTGTGTCTTGTCTCCTGTCTAGACGTCTCCATGGAGGGAAGGTGTCTTGGAGCCTAAAAACCTCTCAGTGACTAAGCATGGTGGCTGAGTCTTGGAACAAACCAAGTCATTTGGGGCTTTCAAAAATAGTCTATTTTGCCAGGCGGTGGTGGCGCACACGTTTAATCCCAGCCCTCGGGAGGCAGAGGCAGGTGGATTGCTGTGAGTTTGAGGCCAGCCTGGTCTACAAAGTGAGTCTAGGACAGCCAAGGCTACAACAGAGAAACCCTGTCTCAAAAAAAAAAAAGTTTCTCTTTCCTCCCTAACAACACGCAACCCCACGTACTACTGCAGAGCTGTAATTTCTGAGTCAGCTCTGGGTGTTGTGAGCGCTTGGTCTTTAGCCTCCTAAGCAGATAATTTTAGGGGCGATCTTCCCAAGCCCTCCACCCGACCCTTGGAACAGGTTGTCAGGAAGACCGTCTGCGCTTTAGTAATTACTACCTGATGGTGCCTCACATGAGTCAGGCGTGGTCCATGGGACTCTGCGGGAGAAAACTGCTTGTGGGGTACTCCTGACAGAACAGAGAACAGAAACAATTCTAATATACCTATAAAATAGATATTCCTATATTTGGCACAGCTGGTCTGGAACGCTCAGGATCCTCCCTTTCAATCATCCTAAGTGCTGGGATTATGTGCATGAGCCATGCACTCAAGTGACAATATTCCAATAAATACCAAGGACTGATTGGCCAAGAACCTTCTTCAGACAAATCTATGAAAGTGAATGCTAATTCCCAGTGCAACTATATTAGGGGGACAATATATTTTTTTCCATTAAAGCGATATAATTTTGGCTCCTAGTGCATTTCAAATTTAATTTGATTTGTCATTTTTTTTCTTTCTTTTTTTGGTTTTTCGAGACAGTTTTTCTGTGTAGCCTTGGCTGTCCTGGACTGACTTTGTAGACCAGGCTGGCCTCGAACTCACAGCGATCCGCCTGCCTCTGCCTCCCGAGTGCTGGGATTAAAGGTGTGCGCCACCACGCCCGGCCTAATTTTTTTTATTGTTATTATTTTGCTGTTTTTTTTGAGACAGGGTCTCACTGTGTACCCTTGGCTAGGCTGAAACCTGTGTGTGCAGGCACATGTGGAGGCAGAAGCTGGTATCAGAACCCATGGAACTGGGGTTACAAGTTGTGAGCCACCGGATATGGATGCTGGGAACCAAGCTCAGGACCTCTGCAAGGACAGTCCGCTGAGCCATCTCTTCAGTAACCAGTTTTATTATATATATGTATTTAGTATAAGGAATCAACTGTTGTTAATGCTGAGGGGAGGGCATGGTGGAATAATACGAGCCAGGCGTGGACTTGCACAGTCATTTCCACCCTAGAGATGCAATGAAATGAACCAGCCGTTCATCAAGCTCAATAGTATATGCTAAGAACATGGTTTCTTCTTTCATGACAGGTCTGAGAGATACTTAGATTTGTCCTCATAGTTGCTAGGAAAACTCAGACGTAAGGAGGTCAGATCAGGTGCCTGGTAACACATACAGTGAAGCGGCCGGCACTGTGGCTTGAGTCTCTCTGGCCCCCCGAGTACATTTTTCTCTCTTGCCCTGGCATTTCTGTTGAGGAAATAGGTTTGGTAAAGAACGGAGGAAGAGATACTGCCAAGACTCTGGAGGCCTGTTCATCTGCTATGGACTCAAGGGACAAAGGGAAGCCTAGGGCTTCCCTACCCCTGATGAAAAGCATGTGGTCGGTTTTGCAGGCTGAAGATCATTGGAACCAGTTAACAGCATTGAACGTGTGACACGGGAAGGGAGAGTGGAGTCCGCGTGTGTTAGCTGGACGTACCCGCTAACACACGCCCGGGCAGACTGCACTCTGGTTTGTCCAAGTTTGCTTTAGCAACTGACGACCAACCAGTGGCTGAAGGATAGGGTATTGTGAGTGTGCTTTTTGTTTGTTTTTGAGACAGGGTTTCTCTGTGTTTGTGTGTCCCTGGCTGTCCTGGAACTCGCTCTGTAGACCAGACTGGCCTCACAGAGATCTGCCTGCCTCTGCCTCCCTAGTGCTGGAATTAAAGGCGTGCAGCAGCCATCACCCAGATGAATGTGCTTTTTGTCAGCTAATCTTGGCCTATGCATATCCCTAAAGTGGCGGTTGTGCAGCTTTGTATGATGTAGTTGTGCGGAAGTATAAAAACCAAGGGGAAGCTGGGCGTGGTGGTGCACGCCTTTAATCCCAGCACTCGGGAGGCAGAGGCAGGCGGATCGCTGTGAGTTCGAGGCCAGCCTGGTCTACAAAGTGAGTCCAGGATGGCCAAGGCACCACAGAGAAACCGTCTCGAAAAACCAAAACCAAAACCAAACCAAACCAACCAAACAACAACAAAAAAAAACCCAAGGGGAACTGCTAGCCCCTTGCTGTGTAGATGCAGAGGCAAAGAGAGTGCCCAGCCAGGCTGAGTTGGAACTCCGAAGGTGGTTTGCTCTGTGGTTAACTCGATTTGTTCCCACACGCCAGCCTTGCAATGTGAGTGTTTAATTCTCTTCCTCTCTTTTTTTGTCCCTCCTCCTCCTTCTCCTCCAAGCCTCCTCACTGAGGTAGGACTTGATGTTGCTAAGGCTGGCCTCAAATTTTATTATGTGACTAAGATGGCTTGTGGATTTCTTGACCTTCCTGGTTCTGACTCTGAGTGCTGGGATTACAGGCCTGTGATAGCGCACCCAGCTCTCACTCATTCTTTAAAAAAGTATATATATATTTAGACATTTTTGTACTCATGAGTGTTTTGCCTGCATGTGTGTCTGTGCACCACTTTTGTGCCTGGTGCCTGTGGAGGTGGGAAGGCATTGGGTCCCTCTGAACTGCTTGCAGATGGTTGTAAAGTGTCGTGTGGATGTGCTGGGAATTGAACTTGGGTCCTCTCGATGGGCAGCTGATACTTTTAACCACTTTGGTTTTTTTTTTTTTGGTTTTTCGAGACAGGGTCTCTCTGTAGCCTTGGCTGTCCTGGACTCACTTTGTAGACCAGACTGGCCTCGAACTCACAGTGATCCGCCTGCCTCTGCCTCCCGAGTGCTGGGATTAAAGGCGTGTGCCACCACGCCCGGCTACTTTTAACCACTTGAGACATCTCTCCTGCACATCTCATCCATTCTTTAGCAATATTATTTATTGCTAGGTGTCATGTACTTTTAGGTAGTTTATAGGTAGGTACCTCTAGAAAGGACTCGGACATTGGATCTTAATCCTTTGAATAAGTCATGTTAGGTGTCCTTGGGAGATGGCCAGGTGCAGTCTACTGCTCATTTGATACGGAGACTCCCTTTGTTCCCATTTAACATTTAATTGAGGTGTTTACTGGGAACAAGAAGTCATGGTACTGTTACTTTTCCTTTCTAACCCTGGGTTGTTATTAGAGACAGGGTCTAGCTTTGTAGCCCAGGGTGGTCTTACAGTTGTGGTCTTCCTATTTTTGTCTTTCAAATGCTGGGAATTCAGGCTCAGTGTCACACTCAGATGGTTGGATTGGTTCTAAGTTTTTTATTCCGCGGCATTAGAAATTCAGAAGTAGGGAGGAATGGGAGGATACAAGGGATGGGATAACAATTGAGATGTAATATGAATAAATTAATAAAATATATTAAAAAACATTAAAAAAAAAAGAAATTCAGAAGTGCTTTGTGGCTGTCACTGCTGTCCTCTGGTGCTGTAGAGGATGAATCTGGTTATAACTGATCAGCTGGCTGTGAGCTGGGGTTTCGAGCGGCAGGAAGGATGGGGGAAGAAACTTGACTACAGGTTCTTAGGGGCCTGGGCTAGTTCTCACTGTCTGTTCTGTCCCAGGCTTCAGAGAACCTTCTCAAGGAGCACTACATTGACCTGAAGGACCGCCCCTTCTTCTCCGGCCTGGTGAAATACATGCACTCAGGACCAGTGGTTGCTATGGTGAGTGTGTCTGTGTGGGATATTGATGGGAATGACTCATTTGGGAGTTGAGCAGAGTGAATATGGCATTTCCTGTGTTGGGTGCCAGGTCTTCTTGGTTGCAGAGGAAGCAGGCTGGTGGGGTAGCCAGTTAGGAGGGGTACTGGCTCTCTGGTCCACTGAAGAAAATGCACATATGCTTGGCAAGCTGACCTGCATTGGGAGACCTGGAACACAGGGAACTTGGTTTATTGCAGTACCACATAATTCTTTGGTTCTCAACCTGTGGGATGCCCAAGATGACTAGAAAACACAGATATTTACACTATGATTCATAACCATAGAAAAATTACACTTATGAAAGAGCAATGAAGATAATTTTATGGTTGGGGGTCATGACAACATGAGGAACTGTATTAAAGGGTTGCAGCATTAGCAAGGTTGAGAACCACTGATTTATGCAAGAAGGAGCTTGCAGCCGGGCGGTGGTGGCACACGCCTTTAATCCCAGCACTTGGGAGGCAGAGGCAGGTGGATTTCCGTGAGTTCGAGGCCAGCCTGGTCTACAGAGTAAGTTTCAAGACAGCCAGAGCTGTTACACAGAGAAACCCTGTCTCTAAAACCAAACCAAAACAAACCCCTATAAAACAAAAAAAAAAAAAAAAGAAAAAAGAAAAAAGAAGGATCTTGCTATATCCATGCCAGGCTCCTTTATGAAACAAAATAGGTGTCTGTTTTCGTTCTTTTTAAAAATGGTTTATTGAGACAAGGTCTTAGTGTGTAGTAGAATTCACTGTGTTGCTCAGGCTGGCCTCAGGCAGCCTAGGCTCGCTGGAGCTTTTGACTCTTCTACTTACAGTGTATTAGGATCCCCATGCCAGACACAGAAGGCAGGTTGGGATGGATGGTGGTAAGAAGGAAGATAGGATGAGAAGTGATCAGGGACCACGTGATGTCAGGACTATGCAATTATGGCACCAGTGCTGGGAAGTTATGGGAGGTACCATATTTAGCATCTTATTTATTTTGTTTTTTTGAGACAGAGTCTGTCTTAGTTGATGTTCTATTACTATGATGAGACACCATGACCATGGCAACTCTTATGAAGAAAACATTTAATGAGGCCTTGCTTACAGTTTCAGTGGTTTAGTCCATAATCATGGCAGGCAAGCAGACACGGTGCTAGGGAAATAGCCGAGAGTTCCAGACCCAGATCTGAAGGCAACAGGGAGTCACTGGGCCTAGCTTAAGTTTTTAAACTTCAAAGCCCAGTCCCAGTGACACGTTTCCTCCTAAGGAGGCCACACCGACCCCAACAAGGTCACACTACTTTTTTTAATCAATTATTTATACAACATGGTGCCTCATTGTGTGCCTGCTTGCCAGAAGAGGGCACCAGATCTCATTATAGATGGTTGTGAACCTCCATGTGGTTGCTGGGAATTGAACTTAGGGCCTTAGGAAGAACAGCCAATGCTCTTAACCCCTGAGCCATCTCCCCAGCCCCAAGGCCACACCTCTTAATTCTTAAGAAGTGAGCCTAGGGCCTGGAGAGATGGCTCAGCGGTTAAGAGCACTGACTGCTCTTCCCGGGGTCCTGAGTTCAATTCCCAGCAACCACATGGTGGCTCACAACCATCTATAATGAGATCTGATGCATACTGTATACATAATAAATAAATCTTTAAAAAAAAAAAAGAAGTGAGCCTGTAGAGGCCATTCTTATTCAAACTACCACATTCCACTTCCTGGTCCCCATAGGCTTGTAGCCATAACATAATGCAGAAATGTATTTAGTCCAACTTTAGATATCACAGCCTCAACAGTGTTTAGAAGTCCACAGTCTCTTCTGAGACTCAAGGTAGTATCTTAACTGTCATCCCCTGCAAAATCAAAATCAAAAAGCAGATCACATACTTTCAACATACAATGACATAGCATATGTTGATGATAATTTATATTTGAGGGGGATTCTGTTCATTCACTCTAGCTCCCAAATAAAAGACACAGAGACTTAGTAGGTTTATTAATTTGCTTTAGGCTCAGTAACTGGGCAGATAGGCTTTATTCTAATCCTCTAAGCTAGTCTGGCTACTTCCCAGCCACATGCCCCCAGTTACTTGCCAATATTGGACCTGTCTTGGATGCATCTGCTCCATCAGGCCGTGCCCTTTCTCTCTCTCTCTTCCTTTCTTCTTCTCTGCCTCATGCTCCCTACCCGAGACCCCAAACCCAGGAATGGATGCTTTGCCTACCTCTCTTCTGCCCAACTACAGACTGCCCAGCTTCTTTTATTAACCAGAGATAATTGGGGAGCAAAGTTTACACAGCATTGTTCAGAGTACCTGACAATGCAACCAGGTCTTGGGGCCTAGAGTGCAGCATTTGTATATATAGAGCACCAGACCAACCCCCAAGAATATACATTACCATTCCAAAAGGAAGGAAAGGAGCCTAGTGGGGAAACACTGGACTAAAGCAAGACCTAGAACCAACAGGGCAAACTCCAAACTCTGCACCTCCGTGTCCGCTGTCAAAGTGCTCTTTAGATCTCCTGTTCCTTTTAGTTTTATTGACTGCAACACACTTCTGTTTGAGCCAGTTCCACACCCCATATGCAGCTTTCCTTGGCAGGTATCCTATGACTCTCATATCTTGGGGTCTCCAACACAGGCTCTTTCTAGGTAGCCCTGGCTGTACCTTGGAACTCTCTGTAGATCAGGGTGGCTTTGCCAGGATCCACCTGCCCGAACCTCTGGAGTGGTGAGATTACCTCAGTGGCAATATTTACCTTTTATTTTTTTATTTTTTTGGTTTTTCGAGACAGGGTAGCCTTGGCTGTGTAGCCTTGGCTGTCCTGGACTACCTTTTAAAAAGGTCGTGGCTGCCATGTGAACGGATCTGAATGGGCCTTGGGAAGATGGAAGGGGCAAGTGGTCTACATCCCTGGTACTGGAACAAGCAGGCACTGTCTGCCTCGGGAATGGGAGAGCTCTGTTCAGGAGCCTTTTCCTGTGAATCGTGAGATGCCAGGTTTTCTACTGTTGTTTTCTCCTCTTGTCGTTGGAGGTCTGGGAGGGGCTGAATGTTGTGAAGACGGGCCGGGTGATGCTGGGAGAGACCAACCCCGCAGACTCCAAGCCTGGGACCATCCGAGGAGACTTCTGCATCCAAGTTGGCAGGTGAGAACTGATGTTTTTCACCCTTTCCCCAAATCCAAGTTAGTTGCCACTAGAATTTGGGCCACTGAGGCTAGAAATACACACGATGCCATCTGCAGGTCAACTTATTTTATTTTGGCTTTTAAAGTATTTTATTTTTCACTTTTCCTTTATGTGGCTAGTTTGCCTGCATATGTGTTTGTGTACCACTTTCCTGTCTGGTGTCTCAGGAGGCTGGAACAGGGCATTGTGGAGTTACAGACACAGTGAGCCCCATGTGGGCGCTGGGAACTACACCCAGGTCCTCTGGTGGAGTAGTCAGTGTTCTTAACCACTGAGCCATCTCTTCTGCCCCAATTTAGTTGTTTTTTGAGATGATGTCTCAAGTAGGTTATGGAGCTGAGGTTATCCTTTAAAATCAACCAATCTCTCTCTCTCTCTCTCTCTCTCTCTCTCTCTCTCTCTTTCTTTCCCTCCCTCCTCTCCCTGTGCTGGCACTGTACCAGTTTCAGGTCACTTTTAAATGGGAATTCTGTCTTCCTGCCACTGAAGATGGAAGCTGACTTGGAGGGTCCCCGTGTTTGCTTGTCTTTATCTCTCTGAGGCTGACACTCTGGTGTCAGTGTTTCTGGGAGGGCCGCGCACAGGAAGTCATCCTTTCGCTGTTTCCTTTCACAGTGTCCTAAGGCACTCGGGACTCTGGCCTCTCCGCTGCCATGGTATTGACTATCAGCAGTGGGTGCTGCGGCCAGGGTCATCTTTCCCGGTTTGGTAACCATCCCGCCTCTCTCCCACCCAGGAACATCATCCACGGCAGTGATTCTGTGGAGAGTGCAGAGAAGGAGATCAGCTTGTGGTTTCAGCCGGAGGAGCTGGTGGATTACAAGAGCTGTGCTCAGAGCTGGATCTATGAGTGACAGGATGGCACCCGTTTTTCTGCCTACTTACCTCTGATCTCACAGGCCGGGGACCAGTAACTCTAGATATTTCTGGAACTTCCTTTGACCTGGAAGGAACCTCTGGGAGCAGTGACTCCCTGTGCAGTGTTAAGTGCTAGGTGGATTAAAATGTTTCACCTCCAGGGTTGGGTCACTTGACTTAGTTACTTTGTATTGCTATATTGCTTTGGACTCCTCACTTCCTCTTTTGGCTCCAGGATAACCTGAGGGACAGAATGTAAATGTTATGCAAATTACTTACTGGCTTCACATACACATATTCTTTTGGTTGTCCTCGTGGTTTGAGCTGCCACCCTGGGATACACTGGCATTTCTCTGCCTGTCTCCCTTCTCATCCCTGCGTCCTGTTCAGTCTTGGCACTGAATCAGAGAGCAACATCTATGGAGGATATGGGAGGTTGTTAAAAACTGTGCTGGGAGCCCGGCGCGGTGGCGCACACGCCTTTAATCCCAGCCCTCGGGAGGCAGAGGTAGTTGGATCGCTGTGAGTTCGAGGCCAGCCTGGTCTACAAAGTGAGTCCAGGATAGCCAAGGCTACACAGAGAAACCTTGTCTTGAAAAAAACAAAAACAACAACAACAACAACAACAAAAAACTGCTGGGAACAGAGAATTCATCAGAAATAAAGATGCCAACTCAAGCCTGTTGGCCCAGGCATGTCGTCCAACACTCAGGAGACAGAGGCAGGAGGATCATGAGTTCCAGGTCAGCCTGGGCTACATAGTGAGTGAAGCCTTGTCAAATCCAAACAGAATAGATGGGTGTGGTGTGGGGGGGCAGGCTTCCCAGCACTCAGGAGGCAGAGGTACTCAGATCTCTGAGTTCAAGTGCAGCCTAGTCTACATAGTGAGGCTCCTGTCTTAGGAAAACAAAAACAAGAAGAAAAACCCTGGCAAACTGGTGTGGTTTGCACACACCTGTAATCCCAGTACTCCGGAGGCAGATCTCTGAGTTGGAGGTCAACCTGGTCGACAAAGTGAGTCCAGGACAGCCAGGCCTATTACACAGAGAAACCCTGTCTTGAAAAACCAGCACCACCACCACCACCACCAAAAAATGAAAACAAAAAGAAAAAAAGAAAAAGAAGCATGAGAAATTGTAGCTACCCTCAGGTCAGAAAGCCTGTCTTCTGTAGGCCTGGGACCTTAGCTGGTGTGATAGGAAGGGGGCTATGTGACCTGACTGAGGGGTAAATGACTCTTCATGGGACAGATATGTCCAATGACATTCCCAGATTCTTAGGACAGTTGACATTTGGCAACTCAAAACCCAAAGCGAAATAGAGAGTGTGGTGTCACATGCCTATAACACCAGCACTTAGGAGGAGGAGGCCGGAGGGGTGCAGCAAGCTTGAGGCTGGACTGGTGCAGTCCAGTCAGGACTGTGCAGTGAGATCGACAGCCAACCAACCGGGCTTCAAACCAAGAGGGAAAGAAATGGCCCTAGAATGAGGAGGGGCGTGTGCCGTCCCTGGCCGTGTGTCCTAAGCTGATGCTCTCTGTTCTCTGAGGTTTGGCGTAATGATGAGGTATGACAGGCTGTTGCCCACCTGGTTACTTATAGGTGGCCACTTGGCCTGGAGCCACCACGGTGATAGCCTGAGTTTTGAGGTCGGCGGGCTCCTGAGGGAGACTCCCATCTCAGGCAGTGTCATCATGAAGAACAGAGAGAGCTTGGTTGGGTCCTTCAGGGTAGCCGGGAACCATTAAAGCAGGGTTTACCCTCTTGATTAAACCAGGGCTAGAGGCACTGGAAATGGAGGGGAAAAAAAAAAGGGCCAAGATGCCCAGTGTAAAGCCTGCATGAGGGAAGTGTAGAGTATAATTGCTTGTTCTGTTAGAGAGCAAAGACTTGTTCAGTCTGAGCAGGTCCTTAGCCAGGGGATGGAGTTGGAGGAGGGTTGTAGGCATTTTGACTCATCTGGGCCGGTCTCAGTGTTTTCGGCAACACCCTAAACCTCTTTAATGGGGATGTTCAGGGCCCTAGCTCAGGCTCTAAGTTACTGGGAGAAGCTGCTGCTGGTTCATAGAATGCTCAAGGCACTGTAAATGTCTTTTTTTTTTTTTATCTGAACACAACTGATAAGGACATTGGGGCAGGGACCTTTTGGGTATTGGTAGCTTGTGAAGAAGACAGGAGGTGAGGAATGTCTGTAAGGTGATAGGCCTGGCTTCTGAGAATATACAGTCTGGAATACTGGGTGCTGGACCTAACCTTGTGCATGCTACACAAGTGGGCCAACCACAGAGCTCCATCTCCAGTGCCCCTCCCCCTCACAGCCCAGGCTTGTGTCTAATTCCAAAGTAGGCAAGGATGAACCACCATACCCAGTGCTAAGGGTTAAACCCACTCCAGCCCCTCACTTTGTATATATTTCTTTTTCTTTTCTTTAAATGTAGAATTCTGCCTGTATGTGAGCCAGTAGGCCAGAAGAGGGCATCAGATCATATTATAGATGGTTGTGAGCCACCATGTGGTTGCTGGGAATTGAACTCAGTACCTCTGGGAGAACAGCTAGTGTTCTTAACCTCTGAGCCATCTCTTCAGTCTGTGTATTGTATTTATTTCTTCTTTCTTTCTTTCTTTCTTTCTTTTTTTTTTTTTCGAGATAGGGTTTCTCTTGTAGTCCTGGCTGTCTGTCCTGGACTCGCTTTGTAGACCAGGCTGGCCTTGAACTCACAGCGATCCACCTGCCTCTGCCTCCTGCTGTGTATATATTTCTTAAAGATTTATTTTTATCGTCTTAATTATGTGTGGGTTACGGTTAGCTACCTGAAGTGTGTGGGTGATGGGAACTGAACTCTGGCCTCTGGAAGAGCAGCAAGTGCTCTTAACTGCTAAGCCGAATCTTTCCAATATCTCATTTTGACCAGGCTGACTCTGAACCGTGTAGCAGTGGCTGCCCCTGAACTGCTGATCCTCCTGTCTCCCGTTAGAATCTTGCCAGGGAAGTCTTAGGTGACACCCGGAAGCGCTGTGTGGGCTTGAATTCAGTCTCTGGGTGGAAACAGGGTGGCTGGTGGAGGCTGGAAAGGTAGGTGAGGGGACAGACGGCAGGGAGCAGGTCCTGGTGTCAGAAGGCACGGCTTATTTTACGAGTTTGAAGGTCATTCTGAGACAGGTCAGAGATAAGAACAGATGGACTTCTGAGGAGGGGGCTGAGGACAGACATGGCTCCTTGGGAAGTGCAGTTTTGGATGAGGAAGGCTAAGAGGTGGAGGATGAGGAAGGCTAAGAGGTGGAGGGCTGGATTTCAGAGGTGGGAAGGATTCGGGGTACCCTAGGGTAGGGAGAGTCCAGCTGAGCGCCGGTGCCCCAGGGGAAAAGTGAACGCAGGCATCTCTTGGATTGAAGAAATCAGGACCAGGGCCCCGGTGTTGGAGCCTATAGCAGCAAAGTGCCTGAGGACTTGGGTGGGGAACAAATCACTTCCTGCCTCCCAACCCTCGGTAGCCCTGCAAGGAGAGGGCGTGCACCGCGGGTCGCTGGGCGGGGACAGAGACGACTGGCCGACCAGCAAGCTGAGCGTCCCGGGTTGGGCAGCGGGTCCTCCGGGGTGTGGCGTCCCGCGTCCCGCCCCACGTCCCTCCTTCCCTACCCGGCGCTGCTTGGTGGTCGCTCCAGTCTCTCCCGTCGCTCACCGCCGACTCCAGCCGACCTGCAGACTTTCGGTAAGGCTGGGATGCACTCTCCACCCCAACATCACCCCACCCCAGGCTCCCGCGGTCCCCTTCCTGGGTCTCCCGGGTGGGGCTGAAGCAGCTGGAAAGCCACGTGTCCTCCGCTGCGGCGGCGGCGGCGGCGGTGGAGGGAGCCCACGTGGCTTCCTGGGCCTGCTTGGGTCGCCCGGGCCTCATCGACTGGACTTCTTGCCCCCACAGGACTATGGCCAACCTCGAGCGTACCTTCATCGCCATCAAGCCAGATGGCGTGCAGCGCGGCCTGATGGGCGAGATCATCAAGCGCTTCGAGCAGAAGGGGTTCCGTCTGGTGGCCATGAAGTTCCTTCGGGTAATGTGACCCTCGCTCCCTACCCCTCTGCTGCTTGGGCCTCGGGAGTTTTGCCGTCCCGCTAGTGGTTTGTCCACGTCGCCATTTGGAGTCGGGGTCAGTCCTCTTGGTTGGTTTCGCTCCCTGGAGAAGACTCATTTTGACCTCCGCCCCTCACCAGACGTTGGTGACTTGCTGGCCCCCTTCCCAGGTCCGAGGAGGACAAACAGCCCTGGGAAGGTTAAACTGTGGTAACGTGACTGGTGCAGGTGGCCAGGCCTGGATTACCTCCGGCTGTGCTTCCTGGTCCTGGCCAGGTCCTGTCCGGCTCGCAAAGGGCCTCCACTCGACTTGTGTTTCTCCTGGGGCAGCAAGGAGTGGAGAGAGACTGGAACCCACACTGTACAGGGTTGGGGGGGGGGGGTGTCTTGCAATCCTTTTGTGCTTTAGCCGAAGCTTCTGAGATTGCCAAGAGTTAAGGCTGCATACCTCCTTGGCCACAGGATAGTAACCATTTTCCATGTTGTGCGGTAGTTCATTGTGTAAGGGTCCTGAGGGGGGGGGTCCCCAGCCCCTCATGAGCAGTAGGGTATGGTGGCACACTGTAATCTTAGCACTTGGAAGGTGGAGGTCGAGGATCACAGACGTTCAGGGTCATCACTGGCTATACCTGGAGGCCACCATGAGAGCCAGTCTAAAGAAAAAAGGTTAAAGTTAAGTATCCACTGAGTTTTAACAAAGGGCATCATTTTTGTTCTTGGGACTGGAGAGAAGGCCCAGTTACCAGTTCAATTCCCGTCACACACAAGGCAGCTCAGAACTGAAACTCCAGTCTTGGGGGATCCAATACCCTCTTCCGGCCTCTGGGCTCGAGGCGTGCACAGGATGCAGATATACATGCAGACAAAACAGCCCTAAACACAATTATTGAGGAACAACTACAAAAAACCAAAAAGCCAGGGAAGACTCAGGAGGCAGAGGCAGGCAGATCTCCCAGTTTGAGGCCAGCCTAGTCTACATAGCAAGTTCCTGGCCAACGAGGGCTACACAGACCCTGTCTCAGAATCAAAACAAAACAAAAAGATGTTCTTGGGGTTGGGGAGAGAAGTGTTTGTTGCTGAGGCTATGGGTTTGGTTCCCAGTACTCTACTGTGGCTCACCACCATCTTTAAGTTCAATCCCAACGGACTTGCTGTCTTCTGGCTTTCAGGGCACCGGGCACAAATGCAGGCAGAACACCCAGACACAAACATCCTAAAAGTTTGTTATCTGAAATGTTTAAAAGATTCAATTGACCAGGGGGACAGTTTCAGCCAACATTGCACTTTCTAAATCTTGCCTCAAATCCCTTGTTCAGTGCTAGAAATCCTTAACATCACTGACAAGAGAGCCTTGTCAGTGTAGCCCTGGCTGTCCTCTGGCTGGGACTAAAGACATGTTGTCACTACCACCCCAGCCTGACTGAGTTTTTTATTTTTTAAGATAAGGTGTCTATCCCAGGCTGGCCTTGAACTTGTGATTCCTCCGTCTCTGTCTCCTCAGTGCTGGGATTCCAGGCATGAGCTATTATGCTCAGTTATCGTGTAAACACTTGCTCTTTGTTTTGTGCTTGGCATTTATGTGAATTAGTCCTTCCACCTTGACATGGTCTCTTGTACATTACCTCATACTCCAGGCTAGCTGGCCAATGAGCTTCCAGGCCATCTGTCATCACCTCTGGGTGGGAGGTTCTGAGGGTTCGGATTCGGATCTGCATGCCCTGTACTTGATCCTGGCATGTTTCCTCAGGGAGCCATCCTCCTTTTAAAAACTGGTGCTGGAGACTGAACATAAGGCCTCTGACATGCTAGGCAAGCATTCCACCACCGAGCTACAGTCCCAGCTCAGGGGTGGTCTTCATGGGAAGTATAGGTTTTTTCTTTTTTGTTTGTTTTGGAGACAGTGTTTCTCTATGTAACCTTGGCTGGCCTAGACTCACTCTGTAGACCAGGCTGGCCTCGAACTCACAGAGATCCACCTACCTCTGCCTCCCGAGTGCTGGGATTAAAGGCATGCACCACTACGCCCAGCTATAGGTTTTTTCTTTGTCACAATGGTGTCAGTTTCATGGTGTGGATCCTTGTGAATGCCAAAGTTGGAATTAAGAATCTGCCGTGTTGGAAAACCTGAGTCCCCTTCCCGCCAGGGTGGGATCAGCCATGTTTAAGCCTTTGCAGTCTGTCCTGATGGGTTGCTCTGTCCGCCAGGCTTCTGAAGAGCACCTGAAACAGCACTACATTGACCTGAAGGACCGTCCTTTCTTCCCAGGGCTGGTGAAGTACATGAACTCAGGGCCTGTGCTGGCCATGGTGAGTGCTTATGAGGGACTAACAGGGGAATTAAGTCTGTCCTTTCTCTGTTGGAACTAGCTTTTACTCCAATCTTTCTTCCTCTTTAGAACTGGGATTATAGACAGGCAGGTGTTAGTTCAGGAGGGGAAAGGAAAGGAAATCAGTGGGCTGGAGAGAGCTCAGTAGTAAGACACAGGCTGCTTGTGAAAAGCACAGGAGTGGACTAGAGAAATGGCTCAGTGGTTAAGGGCACCGCCTGCTCTTCCAGAGGTCCTGAGTTCAATTCCTAACAACCACATGGTGGCTCCCAACCATCTATAATGTTATCTGATGCTCTTCTCTGCAGACAAAGCACTCATATACAATAACTAAATCTTAAAAAAAAAAAGAAAAGCACAGGAGTTAGGTTCTCAGCACTCACCCAAGCTGGCTCACACCACTTGCCCAGGGATCTGGTGCCTCTGGCCTCCACTGGCCCCGGTACTCTGCCATGTGCGTGTGCGTACACACACCGAGTGAAGAGCTTAAGGCAGATCTCTGTAGGACTAGTCTGCTTTCAAAGAACCACAGACCACAATGTATCCTAGGCTCAGAAAAGTATTTCTAAGTGTATAACAGGAGGTGCACAGTTCTCTGGACCTGAACCGCAGCTGTAGTTGCCATGGTGATGATGGTGGAGGGCAGGGAAAAGGCTTAGAGTGCTTGTCCTAGACTTCCCTTTTATAGTTAACCCTTGCCATCTCTTACCTTCCTAGTAGGCCCTGAGGCCCTTCCCTCTGATCCCTGATCTCTCCCTAGACTTTGTCCTCTCTCTCTCTCTCTCTCTCTCTCTCTCTTTCTCTCTCTTTGGTGAGTAGTCTTTTATATCCTACTTGTGAAGTGAATTTAAACCACGGGGGGTGGGGGGTGGGCTCCTGTGTTCTCTGCAGGGCTTATCTGACCACAATTCCATAAATGGATCTTACTGATTAATGAGTAGTTAGGAGTGATTGTCCTGACTGGGTCTGTCTCAGAAATTGTCTTTTCTCCTATCAAGGTCTGGGAGGGGCTCAATGTGGTGAAAACAGGCCGAGTGATGCTGGGAGAGACCAATCCAGCTGACTCTAAGCCAGGCACCATTCGGGGGGATTTCTGCATTCAAGTTGGCAGGTAAGTCTGTGTGTGCGTGCGTGAGTGCGTGCATAGGGGGGAGGGAGAGATGGACACACACACACACACACACACACACACACACACACAGAGACAGAGAGAGACAGACACAGGAGAGGCATAGACAGAGACAGAATAATAAACTTTTAACACTAAGTGGAGTATACAACATTTTGGATATATCCCAAGCTTAGAAAAATGTGAGCTTAATATAAGGTGGAAGTTAAAAATTGTAATTGAGTTGGGTGGTGGTGCACATGGCTTTAGTCCCAGCACTCAGGAGGCAGAGGCAGGCGGATCTCTTGAGTTTGAGGCCAGCCTGGTTGCAGAGTGAATTCTAAGACAGTCAGGGCTACACAGAGAAACCCTGTCTTAAAAGAACAAAACAAAGAAGCAAACGAACAAAAAAGGTAATTGACTACTGTACAGAGAGCTGCTGCATGTGATAGTTTGTGTGTGGGAAACAGGGTTTTAACCCCACCAGATTTGGTATTATATGTATGGATGTGATACCTAAGTCTGGATTCCCTCAGCCATAATTTGTACTCAAACTTTGTAGATTCAAATGGAATAAGGGGATTATTACTAATAAGCATAGATGGCATGGTTTGGTTTGCAAATCACTTTTAAGAGAATGCAAGCCTGGGACTGGAGAGATGGCTCAGAGGTTAAGAGGACTGATGGCTCCTCCAGAGGTACTGAGTTAATTCCCAGCAACCACATGATGGCTCACACCCATCTATAATGAGGTCTGGTGCCCTCTTCTGGTCTGCAGCTGTACTGACAGGCAGAGCACTGTATACGTAATAAATTAATCTTAAAAAAAAAAGAAAAAAGAAAAAGAAAATGCATGCCAGGCATGGTGACTCACATCCTTAATCTCAGCATTTGAAAGGCAGAGGCAGGTATGTAGTGAGTTTCTGGACAGTCAGAGCTACACAGTGAGAACTATCTTGTTTTGCTCTGTTTTGTTTCTTTGAGGCAGGGTTTTCCTATGTAGTCTTGGCTGTCCTGGACTCACTTTGTAGACCAGGCTGGCCTGGAACCCAGAGATCTGCCTGCCTCTTGACTCCCGAGTGCTGGGATTAAAGGCATGCGTCACCACACCTGGCAGAACTATCTTGAAAAACCAAACCAAAGGAAAAAATATAACAGCAACCCCTAGAAATTCTTCTAGGTGGTGGTGGTGTATGCCTTTAATCCCAGCACATCCCAGGTACCTCTGAGTTTGAGGCTAGCCTGCCTGGCCTACTTAGGGAATTACAGGACACCCAGGGGTATACAAAAACCTTGTCTCAAAAAGAAACTTGGGCTGGAGAGATGGCTCAGAGGTTAAGAGCACTGTCTGCTCTTCCAGAGGTCCTGAGTTCAATTCCCAGCAACCACATGGTGGCTCACAACCATCTATACTGGGATCTGATGCCCTCTGGCATACAGGTATACATGCAGACAGAGTACTCATCTATATTAAAATAAATCTTTAAAAAAAAAAAAAAGAGAGAAAGAGAACCTCCCTCTTCTCCCAAACAACAAACAAAACCAAACCAGACAGGGCTGCAAATACTGTTAGCCCAGCATTTGGGAAGTGGAGCAGGAGGATCAGAAAATTCTAGGTCAGTTTTAGCTACACAGGAAATTTAAAACTAGCCCTTGCACTGCAAAAGAAGCATGATTGGCTCTTGTCTGGTTTTTGGAGGCTTGCTCACTTTTGTTTTTCAAAAAATTGAGAAGGAAATTTTATTTTTTAAAAAAGTAGTAGCAATCTTGAGTCATAAATACTCTTGAAGGGAAAACTTGCAAGTTTTTCTTCTTGTTTTTTTCCCCAGATAGGGTCTCTCTGTGTAGCCTTGGCTAGTCTAGACTTGCTTTGTAGACCAGGCTGGCCTCGAACTCACAGCGACCCACCTTGCCTCTGCCTCCCGAGTGCTGAAGGCATAAGTCACCACTGCCAGGCAAAACTTACAAGTTGAGCTAAGCTCCTTTTACTCGAGCGTGTTTAGCTTTGTGCTTTTTTGGTATGGTTTTTAAAGGTTTTCAGAGTGTCTGTCTGCATGTATGGTGTGCCTGGTCTGTAGAGGTTATCAGATGCTCAGGAACTGGGGTTCTACATGGCTGGGAGCCACCACGTGGTCCCAAACCCGGGTCCTGTGCAAGAGCCACAAGCGCT
The DNA here is from genome assembly GCF_964271855.1 of Acomys minous. Taxonomy (NCBI): domain Eukaryota; kingdom Metazoa; phylum Chordata; class Mammalia; order Rodentia; family Muridae; genus Acomys; species Acomys minous. Next base: position 86,354,357 of record NC_140493.1, on the reverse strand, counting down.
CCTAACCCTTGAGCAGTCTCTCCGGTCGACCCATCTAATGGATTAAAAAAAAATTTTTTTAACTTCAATTTATGTGTTGTGCCGTGCGGTGGTGGCACGCCTGTAATTCCAGCACTTGGGGAGGCAGAGGCAGGTGGATCTCAGCGAGGTTTGAGTCCAGCCTGGTCTACACAGCGAGTTCCAGGACAGCCAGAGCTGTTATACAGAGAAAAAACCCTGTCTCGAAAAACCAAACCCAACCCCGCAATAAATGAGCTTCCTTTCTTAGGAACATCATTCATGGCAGCGATTCGGTGGAAAGCGCTGAGAAAGAGATCGGTCTGTGGTTTAAGCCTGAAGAACTGGTTGACTACAAGTCTTGTGCCCATGACTGGGTGTATGAGTAGAGGTGGGTCGACGGAGGGCCCTTCTCAGCGTTACTGGTCCCCGGACACAGCTCTTCATCCCACTGAGCGGATGGATCCTCTTTTCTAAGACAATAAAGACTTTGGAACTGGGTGCAGTGTCCTGTGCTCATCTGCTAGAACTGTCAGAAGTGTTTTGTTCCCAGGCTGTTTCTTGGGAAGAATCCCCTGATCTTCACAGAGAGGAGCTAGGAGATCAAGACACAAGGGAAGGGTAGCAGGGGGAAAGAGTCTGGATGTTTAAGGAAATAAGCATCCCAAATGGCATTAGCTAATAGAGATGGGTGCGTGAAAACTTAGTAACAAAGTCGAATTGGTCAGATTTATGTCTGTTGATTAGAAGGTCTACAGACAATTAAAAGGATGCCATTGGAATGAAGGATCAAAGAGGGAACCCTTCCTCTTTTTATCAACAGGGTTCACTAAATTGCTCGCCCTGAATTCTGGCAAGTTGCGAGCGGTCTAATGCCACCTTACAGGTGCAGCTGCCTCCCTCTTTATCCAAACTGATCTGAATTAGATCCAGATGATGTCTACTGGGGTTCTGCTTGGTGTGGGGACGACTCCACATATGTGGTGTTGAGTGTTCAAGTGGGAATGAGGACATAGCTCTAGTGTGCCTGGGGCCCCTGGCTGGAGCCATCCCCAGCACTTGACGCAAACACAGTCACCCACTGAGCATGGGCCCAAAAGTACAATGTTCTAGACAAAGTGACTATTTCTCCACAAACGCCACACACTTACCTTTGTCTCTGTTCTGCATTGTGGTCCTGTTCCTGCCTAGCCGTGAAATCTCGGCTCAAATGCGGCTTTCCCGGAGCCCCTCTGTCCCCGCTGGACAGTCTTTCCTCAGTGCCCGCTCCTGCTTTACTTCCCATTGTGACTTCCTTAAGCCGAGTAACTGCTCTCTTGGGGAGTTAAGCTGTGCCCTCTTGGAAAAGGATTATCCTAGACTGCAGCCTGCTTACACCCCTCGTGGAGGGGCGGGGAGGGGGTCACCTAAGCACCCAGCCACTCTCTACCACCTGTTGTCTAGCTGCCTTAACTGAACGTTGCCTCAGGGAGAGGTAAGAGTATATGAACGCCTGAGTAGTTAGTCCAGTTCTCCGTCCCACAGTGAAAGGAAAGAACCAGCTCCTCAAAGTTGTGTTTTTGATGAATGAATGGAATGAAGGAAAGAAAGGGCTGCTGCTGAATCTCACAACCTGAGCTCCACCCCAGGACCCCCACGGGGAAGAAAAAACTCATTTCTACAAACTGCCTGACTTCCACATACGTGCCATGTCACATCCACCTAATAAAATGCTGAAAAAAAAAATGGATAAAGTAAAGCTTAACTTTAACATTTTATTTTGTGTAAAAAAGGGCAAATTTAGTGAATTATTTTCATCTTGTACACAAAGTTATAATTTTAATGCTTTTCACATCCATGCTGAAAATTTGCATTCTGGTAAAAATGAAAGGAACATAAATTTCTCTGAAGGAATTTTTCACGCCATTATATACATTCCATGAGAAAGCTTCAAACACTTTCTCAATGATCACAAGTTACCAGAAAATAAAAGATTAAATTTGTCCAGATATTGATCTATATATCAAATGCACACAGAAATGATGTAAAAACCTTATGTACTTTACTTTGGCTTCTGTCCTTGAAAGGTCTGCCCAGGGACAGATGCATTTTTTTTTTTTTTTAATAAATGACTGTGGCTTTATTTAAAATATGAAAATCAAAGGAAGATACCCAGTTTAATCACAGTATTTTAAAAATCCCTCCCCAATATTAAAGGATCATTACCAAATATATAGCACCATAATACAAATATTGATGGGTGAGGGTATTCACATCACAAAATAATAAAAACAAACAAACACTGAAAACCCGTGTTAGTATCCGCAGATTAAGAAGTTGATAACAGCTTTAGCTTTCCTCATACACAGCAAGGAAAAGGTTAAACAGTTTAAACTACTAAAAGTTCCCAGGCTCCTAACAGGAAAACAAAAACAAACCCAAGGTCAGCAGTACACGTTGAGCTGAGTTGCATGACGTGGACAGGAAGCATGGCTAGGATGGAGGCCTCCTCTGGTTAACTGTGTTAGCAGCAGGAGTGAGGGTCTTAACAAAGAGGGCTCAGGGTTGACGTTCAGACTCTTAATGAGCCTTCACCAACCCTTCACTATTATTGAACACAAACACTACGAATGTAGGTGGGAAATCCTAAACACGCCAAGCCTGGTTTTGGTGTAAAATTGGAAGCTTGTAAAACCTGGCTACAAATGAGCATTTCACAGAACTAATTACCAGGACTGGCTGGCTTGAAATCACATCCTTCCTGGCTTACAGTTAGTTCCCCAGAGAGCTCCTACACACAAGGTGTGAGAGCACCCCCATCACAGGCTTCTTGTGCTGGTACCATGCATGGCAGCCCAGTCCTGGGCTAATCTGCAGAGCCTGAGAAGGAAGACTGCTCTGACCTTTGCGCTGGACCTCTTCTAGGCTTTAAGCTTCTGGGAAGATCCTTCAAAGTAAAGAGTTGGGAAGTGTGAGGATGCCACATTTACAGTAGGTCCCTCTCAGCAATGTTGCTTAAGATAAATATCCAGTAATCTTACAGTTGAATTCACATATATTTGACAAGAGAATCAACTTGCATTGATGTGATTTGCATTTAGCCCCCAGAGTCAGTATTAAGAAATGGTGACATGCAATTCCGTACATTTTTACATTAAAAAGTAACACATTTTACTTCCAGTAGCTACTACAAAACCTTATGTTATTAATCCCTCTTGCATAGAATGAGGTAAACCTGTGCATATTACCAATGTTATTATTCTCAAAAGTAGAGCAATATTTTAGAAAATAAACTGCTGGTTTTTAATGTTCTATGCATTTAAAAGTCAAACAAAATTCCTACCAAAAATGTCTCCTGGGGTTTTCCATTAGCTTTTTTTTTTTTCTTTTTTAAAGCATTCTGTAGGCTGAAGGGCTGCAGAGTTAATCATCTTCATTAACCTCTCACCAGCCCTGCCTACTTTCCAGAGGAGATGGGCAGTATTACCACTCTGAAGAGGCCAGGCTCAGACCCAGAAGCACTTCTAGAACAGGTGCAATGAATTCCTGAGAGTTTAGTTTATGAACCTCACTGGTAGATGCTAGAGCTCTCTCCTTCAGTCACAACTTGGGAGAAGGTTAGAAAACGCAGAGCAAACCTTTCACCAATTCACCCTTTTAAATCCTATCTCCTAAAGGAAGCTGTATGAATTTGAAAATAGGGAATGTTTAAAATGGTCCAAATCAGTTACTGTTAAAATAAATTCTGACTACAATTAAAGACAATTCATAATGTATGTACGTGTGTATATATATGGAATTTAAAGAAAACTAAGTTTACTTTCAAATCAGTTTCTAACAAATCCAGGACAGTTAAAAGTGGAGCTGGAATGATTCTGAAATCACTTATTTTCATTAGCAAAATTTTCATTTGATTTTCTTGGTAATACAGAACATCTGTTTTCAGGTGTGGTTGCTCTCTCACAGATGGAGGGAAATGGCAGAGGTCTGATACAAATTCCCTTTTGTGGGATGTTCACTAGCAAGGAAAACAGAATAAACTTAGGAAAATGAACTCATTTTCCCCAACCCCTTCTGTAGACTGAAATCCTGTCTGTCTTGTTAACCATTCCAGTTTAACACTTTAGTGTTAGAAAAACTTTAATCATTCTTACTTGAAGGAGAGCATATAAAAGTACCCAGAGTTCTCCTAGTTTCATATACAACTCCAAATACATTTTAGCAGAATGAAAACATTTCTGTACAAACATTTAAATGGGCTGCAATAAAATGTCAGCGAGCACAATTAATGACCCCTTCCGTGATCTACATGGTGATGAGCCCTCTGTGAGGGGTTCAGTTGCATATTTCCACAGCAAAAGAAGCTGGAGATGTGACTGGCCTAACTCTAAAATCCAAAAATCTCCCAACAGGTACCAAGAAGGTTCATTTGTAATGACAGTTCATTTGCATTTACAACTATATCCTTCTTAATCATCTCCTTCAGTCCTGCTACCTAAACTTTTATCTTACCAAAAAAGTTAGAATTTCAGTTCTTGTTAACAATGCACATAAATCCAAACTTGGAAAATATTACAAAATTCTTTCAAAAGCTTCAAAGACAACACAAAAATCGTCCATCTTTATAAATTGAAAAATTGCCCCCCCACCAAAATAGTTTCCCCCCACCTGAAAAATCTGGAACTGAACTTTTCTGTGTTTAGCAAAATGTCCCAGTAGAATAGCCTGCTATGCAGCCAGACGACTACAAGTCAGTCCTGTAAACAGCCCCTCCCACCCTTAGTTTCTGAGCCACCTCATGGCTCCTGTTTGATGTAGACGGTGGCAGAGCCATTGCTCTCTTGGTCAGATGCTCCTTGAAGGAAGCTATAATCCTCTCCATCTAGCAGCTCCTCCTTTAGCTGCGGCGTGGTCACTGTATGAGACAGACAGAAATGCACGGCTGTTACCAAGTCTTCTGGAATGCCCTGCTTGTTCATCTTCACGTTCTATCAACTTTACAGCTAAGACGACGTCATTTCTTCAATACCTATAAAGATGAAACCATGGAAGTCGAGGTGGAACTCAAGGGTAGAATGCTTGCCTAGCATGGGTGAGGTGATGGACCTGACCCCCAGCACTGTAAAACAGATGACAATGATAACAAAGTCCTGAAAAATATTAACTTTATTGGTGTGTGGTTCTTGGGCTTTGTGTATGCTAGGCAAGTACTTTACCACTGGGCTACACCTCTCAATCCTAATGTTAAATATTAAAGTATACTGTCAATTAAGGAATATTTAGAAAAGGAACAATGCTACAGCTCGACACCGCACAGTGGATAATCTCCAATAGAATGTTCAAATAGCAGGGTTCATGAATTCAGCTAAAACAACTGGGTTTTTTTCTTGGGATTAAATATTCACTTTTATGTCCATGCCTACAGAAATGAATTTATTTCTTGTACATTCTGAGGTATAATATTCAACACGACAGAGTCTACCTATGTAGATGGCCTTGAATTTGTGATCCTTCTACTTCTACATCCAGAGGGCTGGGAGTGTGTGTGTGTGTGTTTGTGTACATACACAGATCGTATAATATATATATGTACACACACACATACACGTAGCTTTTAGTACCATCTATGGTTTGAGGCATCCAAGGTGGGGCTTTGGAACACACAAATGTATGAAAGGGGGCTGTATGTGGAATACAAACCCCTGAAACCGTCACTTTATTTCCCTCCTTCCGTCTACCCCCAGGGCCTTGGCATACCAAGCAAATGCTCTACCCCTGAGCTATAGCTTTTTTTGTTTTGTTTTTTGTTCTTTTTTTCAAAACAGGGTTTCTCTATGTAGCCTTGGCTGTCCTGAACTCACTTGGCCTCGAACTCACAGCTATTGGCCTGCCTCTGCCTCCCGAGTGCTGGGGTTTAAGGCATACGCGACCACACCCGGCCTGAGCTATACCCTTTTAAAGTCTAAGTAAGACAGGGTCTTTCCTAGGATGCCTAGCATGTGATCTTCCTGCTTAGCCTTACAAGTAGTAAAATTACAGGTGCGTAACACCATCATGCCAGCATTATTTTTACTTTTTTTTCCATGGTGCTGAGGACCGAATTTAGTTTGCGGATGCTATGTCAGCACTCCACTGCTGGGCTACACTTCCAGTCTCTATGTACTGATTGTAGTTATGAAGATTTCTTTAAAAATCAACGACTCCTCTCCCAGTCCAAGCATGTTGGCTCACACCTATAGTCCCAGCAGTTTGGAGGCTGAAGCAAGAGGAACTTGAGTTGGAGGCCAACACAGACTACATACTATATAATAAGACTAACAAACAATAGAAAATCTAGTCTCAGGCTATCTGTTTTTGAGACAGGGTCTCAGTTTGTAGCTCTGTTGGTCCAGAGCTTGTTATTTAGATAGATTAAGCTAGCCTTGATCTCACAAAGATCTGACTCCTGAATGCTCAACCAGAACTTCCGACATCTTATTTACTAATTTCTATACCCCCTACCCTGAGACAGGGTTTCTCTGTGTAGCCTTGGCTGTCCTGGACTTGCTGTGTAGACCAGGCTGGCCTTGAACTCACAGCGATCCACCTGCCTCTGCCTCCCAAGTGCTGGGATTAAAGGCGTGTGCCACCACCGCCCGGCTATATTTACTAATTTTAATAAGTAATATTTTGAGAGATGGCAATTCATCTTACTTTGATTCATGTTTTAGCATCGATGTTGAAAACTCAATAGCCCAAAGACAAAAAAGTGAATATACTGGGTATAGTGAGAGCAGAAGAAACAACACACTGTTGAGAGGCAAAGCACATGCACTGGTATAGTTCTTCCTTGGCTTAACAAATGTCTTCTAACAAACAGCGGCAAATATGCAATAGCCATCCTTCAGATCTAACCAACATGCAGTAAGTATACTAAGGACATTTTTGCACTATCACAAGGATAAACATGGACCAAACCCCACATTTCATTAAAGGTGCAGTACCCACAATAAAAGGTTGAATGTTATCTTGTTCTACGATGATTAGATGGCTAAATGAATGGCAATCACCATGCTTCAAGATCAAAGATGTTTCACTCAAATGGATGTATTTTTATGTAAGAAAGATAAGCTGAGGTTCTAAAGCACATCCTAAAGATGTATGCAGTTGTACTCAAAACAAGTATCTAAAGAAGTCATGTTAAAATATGGAAATGATGTACTTAAAAAAAATCACTCAAGATAAAGGTGAAACATTCACTCAGGCATGAAATGTTTTAATGCAAACTTTCATTTTTCATAGAAACTAAAATATAGTCTGTCTGGTATCACCCTTTCTTCCTAGCCTTTATTCTCAACAAATAATAGATGAATGTAACAGATCAAGGCTCAATGTTACATTCTACACCAATGCACCTTCTAAGCTCTGCTTTTATAAGGAATTACTTTAGTGACACTAAGCATGAAAACTTCACAAGAGAAACAAACGGAAGTGACATCTTAGTAGGAACAAAGCCAATAATAACAAATTCTCCAAACAGTCAATCCAACCATGGCTTTCAGGCATGAAGGCAGTAGTAGAGTTCCCAAAGCATTTCACTGAGCATCTCATGCCACAGCCCACAGGACACACCCAGAGCTCAGAAGACACCACAGGCACTTGAGAAACAAGGAAGTCAGGAGTTTTTCCGTCTAGCATCTCACACGTCTAGTTCAGTTTACATGAACTAGAACCTCAAACAAAACATGAAATATACTTCCAAAATTAGTCTGTTTAAAGAAAATGCTCTGAAAACTTAATATAAATTTAAAAAGCGCAAGATGCTGTTTCATTCACAAGTAGTGCGTATGAAAAGAGAAAAGTTAGCAATGAACTGGAGTGCTCTCAGTTCTTAGAGGTTGATACATTAAAAGAGTAGCTAGTACTGTTGGTTTTCCTGACACAGGGTCTCTCAGGCGGCTGCCTGCAACTCCTGATCTTCCTGCTGGGTTTCATCACCATACCTGGCCATAGCAGCTGAAACTTGGATTTGTAGTCCTAATCTGCCTTTCGTATAAAATAAAACATGGAAATTTCCCCTTGATGTATGGTTATCAGAATGATCATAAGAAAACGGCCTGGTGGAAAGTTCAAGATGACCACACACACTGTCAGGGCTGTGAGAGCAAAGGTGCTCATCCTTAAATGGAGTTTTAAAAAAGGGCTGATGATGTCAGGTACAAACATCCTGGAAAACCGAAAAGAAGGAAACAACAAGGTACTTAAGTTCCACTTAGGTTTCCAAACTACAAAAGCACTCAGGAAATGCTGATCAGCTAGCTAGAGCAAGTCGGTTGAAAAGCAGCCCTTAAGCTGTGGTAATCAAACAGGCACGCTGTTCTGACGTGACAACATCAGGACTCTCATCTGAAGCAAGCTTCCTTCTTAGCAAGGTACAAGGGCCAACACCTTGAGCACTCTTCCTTGACTCTGCCACCCAAGTCTAACCAACTAAACACCAAGAAAAGTCACCTACACACGATGCATAATGAAACACAGAATTATGAAAATAAACTTCAATCTAATTTAACACCATGATAAATATGTAATGTGTTTTCAAATCTGTGATGATATTTGGCTAAGATTATGGCAAATGTTGTTACCAAACCCAAAATTACTTGAACTCAACACACATTTTCCACAAATGACCCATCATGGGATGCCATGAACAAAGTCTCACTTTTAGGTCTGATTATCAGATGAGTTCTTCAGCATCTCTCTCTCCCTTAAGTCAAGTCACATGGATGTCTACAATGTAATGGGCTCAGCCATTCCAATCAAAGAATATATTGCCTCATAATCCCCAAAACTAAAACGACAGCTTTCCCAGATGCTCCGTAATAACAAAACTCCTTTCCTGATGGCCCATCTTAGTGAGATGGCTGCCAAGAACCAGTGAAAATGAGTATTCTTAGTTAAAAAAAAAGAAAAAGAAAAACTTGGATGAGTCAGCACTTGTCATGCCAGACCATGCTTTGTCTCCCACCACCCTGCCCAGCACCTGACCCTCTGTAGTACCTGTGGTGCTGCTGTGACTAGTTACCTGTTTTGAGGCTGGGCCTGAACTCTCGGCTAGTGCTGGGAGGTGGGAAGGCCTCCAGTGCTGTCTGTGCTGGCAGGGTTCGATATGGAGGAGGAGTCAACTCTTCGTCCCCAGAGAAGCTCCTCCGCACCCCACCTGTCATGGGCAGGCTCGACAAACTGACAGGCTTCTTCCCAACTGGCATCTTCCTCTCTAAACATCAAGTCAGACTGAAGTAAGCTTTGACTTAAGTGTGTGGTAAGAAAAGTGCATTGTATTACTAAGGACACTGACTTGTATAGGACAATGAAAAGAACTGAGTGTGCAAGGCTTAACTTCTGCGAATATGTGTGTGCATGTGTGCGCATGCCTGTGTGCACACACGAGTGCAAGCACAGCGTATGAACATGCTGGGGGCAGATGGAGGGGAGGTTGCTTCTAGTCTCTCAGGCCTGATAATCCTGGTCTTGACTCTCAAATTTAAAATGAATTTGAGAGTAGTTAGTGTGGAGAACTGCTGGGTTAATTTACTTCAAGAAACCTGAGGTTGAATATTGGATAAAAAGCCAATAGAAGAAAGAGAAGGTCTTTAATTTCTTGACCCAGCAAACTCTCACGCACACTATGCAAAGCAATCTGCACACCTATCCCCCAAGAGAATGTCTCAGCATATTTAAGGCAGTGTTTCCCTAACAACAGAAGCCTAATCATGGCCCTTCAGAAATCAAACAAAAATACCTTCACATGTCCTAATCGGGTGGCACAATTTTGTTGTTATACAGTGTGCTCCCACAAGCTTTTGTCAGCAGTGCATTCAGACAGCAATTGTAATTCTCACCCAGAAAAGGACTCCTAGAACTCAAAGCTTATTATGTACTGCTTACAAAGTTCTTAATCTTATTAGGGCAGGGTGTCAGGTACTCCAGGCTGACTTTGAACTCACTATGTAGACAAGGCTGGAACTTGAACTCCTAATCATTCTGTCCTCATGTCCTAAGTGCTGGAATTGCAAGTGTGTGCCACTGTGCTCAGCTTTCATACTTAATTTGTTTTCAAGACAAGGTCTCACACAGACTCTTTGCTTTCAAACTCACTAGGTAGCTGAGAGTGACCTTGAAGTTTCCTCCTGTTTCTACCTCCTACGTGCTAGGATTAAAGGCACATACCACTTTTAAGTTATAGTTTCATAAGCAAAGCTAAACATCCCAGGACTCACAAAATGCCTTTTATCAAACTAAAATATACTTTGAGCTTTGCAAACATTAAACCACTAGGCATAGTGAAATAATAAGGGTGCAAGAAGAAAGATACTCACATCTTTATAAATGCACATTTTGCTTGTTTTCCTCCTACTTGTACAACAACTCAATAACCAGCTAAGCTTCTGATAATCAGAATAAAATGCATAAATCTAAGTCAACAGTATACCCATATAAACTGAATCTAAGTGGGCTCACATTCAGCTCTCAAATGCCAGGCCAACGTCATGTGTAGTGACTGCTTGACTTAGCACATTTACAAGTAAAATACCAGGCAAAACTACCAAGCCCTACATACAGTAGTTCCTGAAAGTGGTGAGATTACAAACTACTCCAGAGTTACTATGGCTTGAGAAAACAGTTGTTTGAGGCTGAGCATGTGTAAGGTCCTCCTGTTCAAACAGTACTCTTATTTTCCACCACAGCACAAACTTGGCTTATCGGCCACCATGCTACATATCGATACCAGACAACTCCCCATCCTGGTGCACAACAACAACTACCACCACCACTTGAGTACAGAGCAAACGGCAGAGCTGGGACACAACCATCTACTGGCCGACTTACAGACAAACACTACGTTTTGATGCTCATCTGCTATGGACAAAAGTACGCCTGCAATGGGTAACTTTAAGGTTTTTATTTGACTTATGAGTACGTGTGCGCGCCTGTGTGTCAGTATGCACACACACATGGGTGAGTACGTGTGCGCCTGTGTGTCAGTATGCACACACACATGGGTGAGTATGTGTGTGCGCCTGTGTGTCAGTATGCACACACACATGGGTGAGTACGTGTGTGCGCCTGTGTGTCAGTATGCACACACATGGGTGAGTACGTGTGTGCGCCTGTGTGTCAGTATGCACACACACATGGGTGAGTACGTGTGTGCGCCTGTGTGTCAGTATGCACACACATGGGTGAGTACGTGTGTGCGCCTGTGTGTCAGTATGCACACACATGGGTGAGTACGTGTGTGCGCCTGTGTGTCAGTATGCACACACACATGGGTGTCTTCAGAGGCCAAAGGCTGTTGGGTCCCCTGAGCTGGAGTTACAGGGAGTTATGAACCACCAGTGTGGGTGTTGGATTCCAACTTGGGCCCTGTTCCAGAGCAGCAAGTACTCACTCAAGCCCCCAGACAACTTACATTCTTAAACCTCAAAATCTTTAATATTTTGTAACAGGTTTTGTGGGAAGGATTTCTTTGTGTGTCTGTCTGTGTATATGTGTTTCTTAAGATTTATGTGTGGCTAGAGGTCCACTTTCACACACTTCTGGAACTTGCCAATTAGGCTAGGCTGGTTGGCTGGAGAGCCTGCAGGATCCTATCTCTGCTTTCTAGCACTGAGAGGACAAGCATGGACCACAGTGCTCTTTGATGTAGGTTCTGGGAATCAAGTTCTGGTCTTCATGACATGTACTAAGTGCTTTATAAATTGAGCTGGCTTCCCAGCACCCCTCTGCACCCTCATTTCCTCTGGAGACAGGCTGTGACTCTGGAATTTAGGTTGGCCTAGAACTCACTCTGTAGCTCAGGCCGGCCTTGAATTTGAAGCAACCATCCGGTCTCTGTCTGCTGAACAGTAGAGTTAAAGGCCTGATCTACCACACTTAGCCTCATGAGAAAGATTTGTAATAAAAGTTTGTGTAATAGGGAAAAAAGATAAAATCCTAAGCATCAGGAAGCAGACAGTACCTTACTACTGTAAAGCTACTGCTTATTACACTTCGATTTCTTCAACTCCAACACTCAAAAGGCATTTTTCTAAGATTTTGGCAATAAAACTATACTCACTTGATATACTCTCTTTACTTGGTCCACTTACTGTAAACATTCATATTTTGCTTCAGAAAATGCCTTAGAGTTTACGGAATGTTACACAGTATATGCCATAAAATTTATTTCTTTTCTGAAAAATTCCCAATTCCCAATACAAAACCATTGGGTTCCAGGAGTTTCTAGTAAGGACCCATGGATTTGTACTTCTTTTCCTTCTTATGTCCAAATAATTTCAAGGCACTAGAATGATGTCACAGTATTGTTAAGGTACACGTTCCACCTATAGTTACAGTTAATCTCTAGCTAATTCAGAAATCTGGCAATATAACGTGTATATCCCCCTCCACTCCCCTTAAGACAGGGTCTCGTGTAGCCCAGGTAAGCCTTGGAGCTGTTATGGAAGTGAGAATGACTCGGAAGTGATCTTCTCCTGACTGTTGAATGCTGGGATTAAAGCCATGTGTCTCCATGCCTGGCTAAAAACCACTGTTTGACTTCAATGTCTTAGAAACTTCTGAAACGCTGGACTTGCTCTGTAGATGAGGTTGGCCTCCAAACTACAGAGATCTGCCTGCCTCTACCTCCTGAGTGCTGGGATTACAGGAGAGTGTCACTGTGCCCAGTACCTTATTCAAATCTTTGTCCAACACAAAATGGTAAGACAGTTTAAAATGAGCTTGTTGAAGTCTCTTTAGAGAACTACAGTTACTTTAGGGACGCAAATTCACATGTGAGTTCTTCCCCTAAGCGCATGCCAATCAGCAGCCCTCACTCTGTGCATGGTTTGGCAATGCTCTCTAAACTCTTGTAGGTGAACAGTTGTACTACGAAGCTCCTGATGGGCAGAGTAATTCTGGGTCTATAGGAGGTTTTGCCCACAGAAGAAAGGGCAGGGGGCAAGCTTACTTTGTGGTGATGCCATGCAGGTCATCATTAGTTGAGGCTAGACTGGGTGGTGAAAAATATATTACTGTGGCTAATAATGACACCATTATTTAATGTTACAGGAAGCATTAGAAAATTGACTTTGCTAGTTGGATATCAACTCAGACTTTTTTCTCTTTCTTCTGGTGTGTATCTGTGATACACCCATGTACGTGGCAGTGTGTTCTTCACTGTGGAGACCTATCACTTTCTACCTTACTGGGTTTGAGACAGGGTATCATTGTGTAGCTCTGGCTGTCCTGGAATTTGCTCTGTAGATCAGGCAGCCTCAAGATTAAAAAGATGTCCTGGATATCCCTTTGAGTGCTGGGACCAAAGGTGTGCACCATCACATCAGGCCTCAACCTTTGCATTTTACCTACTGAGCTGTCTCCCTACCCCTTCCTAACAAATGTGGATTTATTAGGATTATCATTTTAGACAGAGCTGTTCTTTGTAGGAATGACAGTTACTATAAGCATCAAACAGTGCTTTTGGCTTCATTAAATAAAGTTTTAAAAGAGGGATTACCTTTGAGTAAGTTTATAATTATTTCAAGAACCATTCTAAGGGTTTATTCTTTATCAGTGAGCTTTAAACCCACAGATAAAGAATATCTGATTATTTCTCCTGTTAATTAAAAGTATCTTTTAATATCAGAAAGGTTTGCCTTTTATGTCATACTGCACCTTTAAGCATAGTACATAATGAACAAGCATCAGTTCTCACAGGGATATACTTTTCTGTGCAAGAATACTGTGACCTCAACTGCTTAACAATTAGAAAGTATATGCAAATACATGGTGACCCACTTTTCTTATGTCCTTTGTATTGCTGAGACTTAGCCTTTTTCTTCTGCTTTGATGAAGCTGACTGGCTTTCTCTTGATGCTGAAAAATAAAAGGGAAATCTGGTAATAGAGAATGGCTTATAATTCTAGACAACAAATGGATGAATTAGCTTTATGAAGATCATCATCCTTCAGAAGTGCACATTGTATTTTTATTTTTTCCTTTCTTTTTCAGTATTTTAAGACAGGATTCCTCTGTGTAACAGAGCCCTGGCTGTCCTTGAACTCACAAAGATTCACTTGTCTCAACCTCCCAATTGCTAGGATTAATGGCATGTACCACCATCCCCTTATTTGGTTTTACAAAACCATACGCTTCAGCTGGTGGTGGTGGTGCACGCCATTAATCCCAACATTTAGGAGGCAGAGGCAGGCAGACTTTTGAGTTCATGGCCAGCCTGGTCTACAGAGTGAGTTCCAGGACAGCCAGGGCCACACAGACAAACACTGTCTTGAAAAACCACAATAACAGATGGGCAGTGGTACACACCTTTAATCCCAGCACTCGGGAGGCAGAGGTAGGCGGATCACTGTGAGTTTGAGGCCAGCCTGGTCTACAAAGCAAGTCCAGGACAGCCAGGACTACACAGAGAAACCCTGTCTCCAAAAACAATATCATCATCAACAACAACAAAAATCCCACAAAAACACCAATCATAAAAACCAAAACCCACCAAAACCACGTGCCCCACTATTAGATAGAACCCATTAGAGTGATCCGCCTGACAAGAACCTAGTATCTACCACAGCGTTTGTAAGTAATGCATTTTTATTTTTAAAAATGATTTATTTATTTTTATGTACATTGGGGTTTTGCCTGCATGTGTGTCTGGGAGGATGTCATATCCCCTGGGACTAGAGTTAAAGATAGTTGTGAGCTGCTGTGTGTGTGTGTACTGGGAACTGAACCAGGGTCCTCTGAAGAGCTGCCAGTGTTCTCAACTGCTGAGCCATCTCTCCAGGCCCGAAAAATGCATTTTCAGCTTGTAATGTTCAATTAACCATAGTAGTTTAATTTGGTGACTTCTGGTTCTTTTTATTTACTATGTAACTGATATGGTGTTCACACTGCTATGGCATACATGATCCAATTTTGTAAAATTGTTGAGTCCTAGTATCTTACATTGATATATTCTTTGTCCTGTGAGCTTACAAAATAATTTACACGAGCTAGCCCTCTGGAGAATTAGCTGTTCTTATTAAAGGACGTGTGTTCTGTATAACAACTTACACTGTGATGCTGGAGGCTGTAGTTGATATCCAGTTAACTGACACCACCCTACAGGATAGAGGTCAGGGGACTCACAGTCTACCCATTGATCATACTCTTCTTCCCATCCATCAAAATGTATCCTCAAGAGACGATGAATAATTCGAGTAACTGTGGCTACACATATTAAACGTGGCTCCATGAGATCTACAGCTTCTAATTTCATTCCTACACGGAATCCATGATTTGGAACATCCTGACAGAGAGAACAAAGTATCAATACTGGTGCTCAGAAGGACAGCAAATAAAACATCTAAAATAAATTCCCAAAGCTCACAGTGGTTCTTTAATATTGCCACAGGGAGGCATTTAAGAACTAGTCAGAGCCAGCCCTGGTTTATTCCCAGCACTAGGGAGGCTGAGGCAGGTGGATCTCTCTGAGCTCAAGTCCAACCTGGTCTATAAAGTGAGTCTAGGACAGCCAGGGCTCTTATACAGAGAAACCCTATATCCAAAACAAACAAACAAACAAACAAACAAACAAGCAAGTCTAGTCAGAAACAGCACTCATTTCCCCCTGGTTAAAGATCAAATAGTTTAGGGCTGACAAAATGGCTCAGTGTGCAAAGGTGCAAGCCTGGTGATCTGAATGGATTTCAGATCCATGTAAAGGTAGAAAGAGCCCTGATTCCAAATATTTATCCTCTGACCTCCACACACGAGTCTTGGGCACAAAGCATTCTCCCTTACTCTAATTAAAAAAAGAAAAGAAAAGAACATAATGTTTATTATAAGCTTGCTTCTTTCTCTAAGAAAATACTATATTGCTTTTGTTAATTTTCATTAAGAAAATCTAATATAAGGCAAAGAACTTTTGCTCAAGAATAACTTCCATTCTTATGTCATGATCATGCCACCATTTAAACTTACCTTATTAAATAGTTTTACTGGTGCTGCAATGGAGCCGGTTTCCCTGAGGTAGTCAAACCATTTAAAAGGAAGTTTTGTGTAACCTAAAAAATACAACTAGTTTAGGTAACAGTACATTTAAAATTAGCAGAATCTTAAAATGTAGATAACTCAGTACATGAAATCTCAAATTTTAGGTGATACAAATTTCTTTTTATTTTATTTAAAAATTTTTACATTTTTATTTTTGAGATTGGGGGTCCCAAAAAGCTCAGGCTAACCTCTCAAATATGCTATGCATTAACTTTCTTCCTCCTCTTCTTTTTTTTTTTTTTGAGATAGGGTTTCTCTGGGTAGCCTTGGCTATCCTGGACTTGCTTTGTAGACCAGGGTGGCCTTGAACTCACAGTGATCCGCTTGCCCCTGACTCTAGAGTGCTGGGATTAAACGCCTGCGCCACCACACCAACTGTCTTTTACTTTTTATTTTTGGCTGCACTGGGGATCTAATCCAGGGCCTCAGGATGCTGGGCAAGGTGCTCCTACTACTAAGAGCTAAAACCCTTCCCAGCAACATCAGGCTTTAGAATAGCCTAACATTTAATACTCTGAATTATTTTTCTTTTTTGAAGGAAACTAAACTAGCAAATCTTTGTTTTGCTTTAGCCCCATCTTAGAAAAAACCCAAGGCAAAGGTACTGAAATTAGAAAGTCACTGGTTAAACCATGAGAGTTGTTAAAGACAGACTTTCTTTTAAAAGGTAGATAGCTGGGCGTGGTTGTGCACCTTTAATCCCAGTACTTAGGAGGAAGAGGTAGGAGAATGTCTTTGGTCTATATGGTAAATTCCAGACCAGCTAAGAATACAGAGACTATGTCTCAAAGAAACAAAAACAAAAGGCTTATGATAATCTGAAGAGAGAACCTTCTTTTCCTTGAGGACTTTTAATAGGCACTTAAAATGCTATTAAATATTTAAAATACTAAAGAGTAGATGCTCTTTCAGAAGACGAGGGCTCATTTCCCAGCACTTGCAGCTCCTGTCTGTCTGTCCCTAGAGTTCCCTCTTCTTGCCTCCTGAGGCACCAGGCACATGACCCATAGGTGGTGCAGGTAAAACACCCATACCAAAAACCAAACCAAACCAAAAAAGAAATATTTGAAAGGCTTATAAGTAAAAGCTTGTATGTACAGGAATATGTTGCTTTGAGATCACTATGTTAGAGGCTGTATAAATATTGACACACATTGTAATATGAACAGACTCAGGAAAAACTTCCACTGTAATTTATTAAAATAGGCTAGAATACAGAGGCTGTGTTTTAACTTTAATTAATGTATTAACCTTGGGACAGGGTGTTGTTGTACAGCTTGTGCTGGCTTGTACTCATTATGTAGAATAGGCAGGTAGATTTCCAACTTGCAGGAGATCCTCCAGCCTTTGCTCCCAAGTGCTGGGATTTCAAGCATGTACCACCAAGGCCCAGCTTCCAAATATCCCTAAGCTCTTGAATGTTTTAGTTTATCTATAAATACATACCCACACATATTGCGTATAAATACACACATAACAAGAAGATTAGGGCTGTGTTAAATGTAAGCAGATGACATACAGAAACAAAGCAAGGCTAAATACTGAGTGTTTATACCAGGCTGGAATACCTCTGGGTGGAGTCAGTTCTATCATGTTAATTTCACAGAAACCCACAGGGAAAATAGAAGGAGAGGTTGCATGGTAACAGAACCAGTCAGATCCGTCTGCTGCTTCTGAGCCATCGATCCCAATCATCAGGAATCCATCAGCCAGCACCTTTGAAATCAAGAGAATCCCAAGTACTTCAACATGTATCCCATTACTACAAAATTATTTAATGACATTCTGAAAGAAAGGGAAATCTGTTATATAAAGACGTTTTCAAATTGGATGTTAAATAAATAGATACAATAACAAGAAGCTGATGTAGACTGTTAATGTGCACCAGAAAACAGAAGTGATTTCAGACAAGCAAGTTTACACAGAAATGATATCAGATGCTTGGGAAAACCAATCTCTTTTGCTAATGACTGACTGAGAGACTCTTTTTACAGTTTAGCCATCTAGGGCCCAGTGTGTGAAATGCTTGGCTGCTAGGACTGATGACCAGCGTTCAAACCCTGGGACCCACATGGTAGAGAAATCCAACTTCCTCTAGTTGCTCTATGATTTCTACACATCAAACACAAAATGTAAATGTGATAAAAAAAAATTATGTCATGTTCTAAGTGTCAGGTTCTTAGTCCTAACATGGTAATGCTTTCTTTTTCTTCTGACTTTTAAAAAAATATTTATTTATTATGTATATGGTATTCAGCCTGCATGTACACCTGCTCAACAGAAGAGGGCACCAGATCTCATCATAGACAGTTGTGACCACCACGTGGTTGCCAGGAATTGACCTCAGGACCTTCAGAAGAACAGCCAGTGCTCTTAACCTCTGAGCCATCTCTCCAGCCCTCTCTTTTGGCTTTTTATATAGAAGACTCTTGCTAAACCTCTACCTTCTTCAAGCTTCAACTTGCCCTTTTTTCCCATGCTCTTCTAAGACACTATGGCTGCTTGGGCCCAACAAAGAATCCTTTGAACTCTATACTGTGTCTCAGAACGCAGTTAATAAATAGGTAGTGCCTTTGGATACTAGACCTTGAACTTGAGACCCTCTTGCTCCAAATTCTCAAGCCTTGTAGCACCATGTCTAGTTCCCTCCAAATTAAAAAAACAAAACACAAGTATTTACATCATGCCCAATTATTACAAGACGACCATGTGCAAACATATCATGTTTTACATTCTTAATATTTTTAATTTCCATTATACTGCAAATAATTTATACGCTGTAAAACACCCAAGAAAGAAAAAAAGCAAAAAAATTGAGACAGGTTCAAACGCAAAAAGGCTTAAGGATATTGCAGTGAGTTCATTAGATAGTACTTTGAGACCTAACTCAAGGCATATACTATGCAATTCGTTGCTGTCCCACTTCCATCTTGATCTAGCTTACAAAATTCACCAACAACTTTGTTTCCTCGTCAGAAGTCTGTTTTCCATAACACTAACCTCCCCAAATATAACCCTTATTAGTCAGACAAGGTTTTACTATGTGACCCATTGCTGGCTAGGAACTATGTAGACCAGGCTGGCTTTAAACTCAGATTTGCTGGCCTTGGCTTCCTGAAGGCTGGGATTAAAAGCATTCACCACTATTTTAAGTCTTATTTTATAGGACACTTGAATTTTACTTTTTGCTCCTCCACTCCCAGACTGTCATGTTCTGATCTAGTAATTAATATTCATCCCTCTATTATTTCTTTTATGAATCTTTTATTTTATTTCATTTTTTTGTTTTTTTTCGAGACAGGGTTTCTCTGTGTAGCCTTGGCTGTCCTAGACTCACTTTGTAGACCAGGCTGGGCTTCAACTCGGGAGATCCACCTGCCTCTGCCTCCCAAGTGCTGGGATTAGAGGCATGTGCCACCACTGCCTGGCTCTTTTATGATACTTTGTTTGGTATTTGGATTTTTACCTCTCAACCATTACATTTCTGATTTTAGTTGTTTTGTTTCAATGATCCCAGATACTATCAACTTGACGATCACTGGAGTGTGTCTCTCTTTCAGAGTCTCAGAATTTACTTTACCTCACGCTGAATATGCTCTCCGAGAGCTAGTCTGCCTCAAGCCAACACCTCCTTTTCTAGACATTCTAAAGTAATCACTTAGTTTACAACTCTTAGTGCAAACTTTCTGGTTCTGTTAAAAAAAAAAAGTTAAAGTACTTATTAACATTAAAAAAAATTAATGTATACAAGTGTTTTGCCTATATGTTTTGTCTGCGCAGCATGTGCCCCTGGTGCTCATGCCTGTCAGACAATGGCATCAAGATTGCCTGGAACTACTTACAGATGGCTGTGAGCCACTATGTGGGTGGTGGGAATGAAACTCGGGTCTTCTTGCTTGAGTATTAAGTTCTTTAACGGTGGAACCAACTCTGGAGACTGACACCCTCTTTTTGGGTACAGGATATTGGTCCTAGAGCATTGCACATGTTAAGCAGGCATTCTATCACCGAGCTACATCCATTGCCCCAACTTTTTGGATGCATACTCTCTGTATGTATGCCAAGCTCTTGCCATCATGAACGTGCTGATTAGTCTCTGTTAACTTGACTCAAACTAGAGTCACCAAGAAAAAGGGGACCTCAGCTAGGTGTGGTGGTGCACTTCCCTGAGGTGGTACCTTAATCTCAGCACTTGGGAGGCAGAGGCAGGTGGATCTTTGTGAGTTTGACTCTACAAAGCGAGTCTAGGTCAGCCAAGGCAACACAGAAAAACCTTGTCTCAAAAAATCCAAACCAAACCAAACCAAAAACAAACTAACAAAACAAAAAAGAAAACCCAAAGCCAACCAACCAATCAACAAAAAACAAAACAAAACAAAAACAAACAAACAAAAACAGAAAAGAAAAAAGAGAACTTCAATTAAAGAACTGTCTTTTATCAAATTGGCCTGTGGGCATGTCAGTAGGACATTTGCTTGATTATTAATTGGTGTAGTAAGGCCCAGCCCATTGTAGGTAGTACCAATCCTAGGGAGGTAGATCCCAGATGGCCAGGTGTGGTAGCATACACCTTTAATCCCAGCAAACAGGAGGCAGAGGCAGAGGCAGGGGCAGGTAGATCTCTATGAGTTCTTGACCAGCCAAGGCTAAATAGTGAGAATTTGGCTTAAAAAAAAAAAAAAAAAAAAAGGTAGCTGAGCAAGCCACTGAATAGCATTGCTCCGTGGTCTCTGTTCCTTCAATGATGAGGCAAGCTAAAACAAACTCTTTCTTTTCCACTTTGTGCTGTTACACGAGAAGCTTCCTGCAATCCCCTAGCTCATATCTGAATTTGAGACAACTTCTTACCTCATTCTTCAGCATGTAAATATTAAACTAGCTTATATTTGGATTGTCCTATTAGACAACAAACATACCGATTTCATTAGCATGTAAATTTGATTTTGCCTTTAATAAAGAGTAAAATTATACCTATACCAAAAATTATTAAAAAATTAAATTGTAGCCAGGCATAGTGGCACATGCCTTTAATACCAGCAGGCAGATCTCTGTAAATTCAGAGGCTAGCCTGATCTACAAAGGACAGCCAGGGCGACAAATAGAGAAACCCTGTCTTGAAAAACCAAAGGAAAAAACCATTAATTTGTGATGTATCTGTATGTGTTTGATCTGTTGTTGTTTTTTGGTTTTGAGACAGAGTTTCTGGACTCACTTTGTAGACCTGGCTGGCCTTGAACTCACAGCAATCTGCCTCCCTCTGCCTCCTGTGTGCTGAGGTTAAAGGCCTGCGCCACCATGCCTGGCTAAGTATTTGATTTGTATAAGTTTTCATAAGCCTGTATGTCATGGGCTACACTAAAGCTCTGGGTAAAAAGGGGTAAAGAAGTCCTGATCTTGACTAGAACCCACTACAGAACTCAAATTTATTTATAAAGTTCAGTAACTTTCTTCTCAATAAAGATCTAGACAAAAACATCTTTTTTTCTGAAAACATCTGCTCAAGGCCTCCTTCTGTCTTTAAATCTGGTTCCTCTAATCAGATTTCTCTAATTTAAAGCATACTCTCTTACCTTTCTAATGGTTGCAACACATATTGTAGAAAGATTTAATGGGTCTATAGCTTCCAATTTCATTCCTTCTTTGAACCACTCTCCACTCTGGTCTACTTCTTTTACCTATAGAAAGCAGACACACTATTATACATGTCCTTTACAATTAGCCATGTAGTGCATGTGGAGGCTAGAGGGTAACTTTTGGGAGTCAGTTCCTCCTTCTTCCCTTTGTGAGGCAAGGTCTCTGGGTCTGCGGCACTATGTACTGGATGCTGTACAAACTGTAAGCTTCCAGGCAGTTCTCCTTTCTCTGCCCCCCATTTTCTGTAGGAGTGCTGGGATCACACATGCACTGCATGGTATCTGCACCAGGCTTTTTACACATGTTCAGAACAACAGCTTGCTCCCTCAGACAGGGTTCCTCCTCTGCAGCACGGGCTGGCCTGAAACCTGCAGTCATCTTCTTGCTTTAGCTTCCTAAATGTTTTCACTTTTATTTCCAACTTGAAAACATTTACTAGACGCCTGTTCCTACCCAGGGTTATAACTCACATTTTCTTTAGGGAACAGGAAGATTATACAGCTCACATAGTTTAGGAATCAGTCTAATAAGGATTTATAACACCTGAGAACTACAGATTTTAATTTTAAGTGAGCATATGTGATATTCATAATTTTAGAAAACTGTACAACCCCCTTTCAATCTGACTTACAAATGAGTGCTTATATAGAGACTTCTTACCTTAGCAAATAAGTGTGGTGGTGTATCAAAATGCCCATCTTGTTTCTTTGTAATATCTACGAGGAAAAGTTATGTTATTAGTCTGTCAACATTTGTGAGATAACAAAAAACCCATACTTCTAGACTGGAAAAAACATGTTTTCTGCATTTATGATGGTAAATAAAATTAATAGCCTTTTCTGTCTTTAGAGCACATGTATGTATGATCTGTATATGTATACATGTACATAACAAAAATTAACATTTCTGTTCACTACAATGCTGTTAACTCTACAATAAGGGCATTACATTATTGGAGGCCTTTCCCCTTGGCATGGTTGAAGAGAGGGCTTCACACGTGCCAAGACTCTAACATCCAGTTACCTCGGCAGCTCTTCCCACTTTCTGTTTTGAGGCAGGGCTCACAAGCTGCTGAGGCTGTCCTTAAGTTTTACTATGATCATCGTGCCTAGCCTTCTGCACAGCTGAGGTTACAAGCCTGTACTATAGGCCTCTCTAAAATAATGCTTTTCTGTGTATTGTACCATGTCTAGTTAACTTTTTTGTTATTTAGATTACAATTAGGTGGAAGGGAGATCTCATAGCTTTCAAATGGTCTGAATAAGAAAAGAGCAGTAAGGGGGCTGGAGAGATGATGGCTCAGCAGTTACGAGCACTGTCTGCTCTTCTAGAAGTCCTGAGTTCAATTCCCAGCAACCACACGGTGGCTCACAACCCTCTATACTGGGTTCTGAGGCTCTTTCTGGCGTGCAGGTACACATGTAGATAGAGCACTCATATACATAAAATAAATCTTTAAAAAAAAGTAATAAGACAATTATACTTGTGAGAAAAAGTCATTAAATTTTTTTGGGGGGGAGGGGATGGTGCTAGAAATCAAACCCGTGGCCTCATGCATGAGTGCATATTATTTTAAATGGATAGGAAGTGGAAGGAACATACGGAATTAGTACCCTAATTAGAGTCATCAGGCTAGAATGCTATCTTGGATCTATACTTTATAGGAGAAACAACCAAGTACTTACTCAACCTCAGCGATACTTCTGCTTACCCGATCTTTTGAAGCGATGGCCTATGCTTCGAGACCATCCGATATGGTGGATTAAGGGGCTGTGCATGTGGCACCAGAAGTCATCCGTTCTGTCCTCACTCTCTTCATACACTAACCGTAGTCTTCCTCCAATTACACTTTCCACCACTGCTACTCGTGTTCGACATAAATGCCTCTTGTCAACTACTTCTACTCTCATACAAGGTTTGAAAGGATACTGCATACTCTCTGAAACCTTCAAACAAAAGCAGAAAAAAATCCTGTTGGAGACCCAAGACAAGCAGTTTTAACATGGCGCTGTCAATACATATATTTTTGAGATAGGGCAGCCCTGGCTGTCTTGGAACCTGCTATGTAGATAAGGTTGACCTTGATTTTACAGATATCCACCAACCTCTGCCTCAAAAGTGCAGGGAAGAAGTGTGCGTACTACCATGTCTGCCTCTTGTTTTGTTTTGGGGGACAGGGTTTCACTATTTAGCCTAGAAGTTAACTTCCAATTTTTGGCCAGCCTTTTACCTCAGTCTCCTGAGTCCTGATATTATAACAGTTGTAAGTCACCCTGTCTGAATATATATTTGATATATATATATATATATATATATATATATATATATCCCACCCCATAGGGTCTCTCTGCGTAGCCCTGGCTGTCCTGGACTCACTTTGTAGACCAGGTTGGCCTTCAACTCACATCGATCTACCTGCCTGTGCCTCCCTAGTACTGGGATTACAGGCGTGCACATATAGTTGATATTTAACAGTCCAGAAATTACTTTTTTTTTTTTTGAGACAGTGTTTCTCTCTGTAGCCTTGGCTGTCCTGGACTCATTTTGTAGGCCAGCCTGGCCTCAAATTCAGAGATCCACTTGCCTCTACCTCCTGAGTGCTGGGATCAAAGGTGTGTGCCACCATATCAGGCTGAAATTGTAATTTTAAAAAAGCCCTTCTAAGTAAATCTTTTAAAAGAGCTCTTCAATTCTTTAAGGATCCTAATTTTACCTTTTGTGAGAAGTCAGGAGGAAGTGTTTTGGCACCAGTAAGTCTTTTTACTAGAAAAGCTTTCCAGTTTGTGTATTTATGTTGAACAGCTGAAATAAAAGAAATAACTAGTTATCCTTTAGCAGATAGAACTGTTTCACAATTAAAACAAATAAGGTTAACAGTTTCTCTGGATGTCGTGAGTATTAAAGTGCTGAAAGGTAGTAAGATTGGAGAAAATAAGTATATGTATAAAATTTATTTATAAAAATTATTTGATAAAAACTATCATTTTAATTTCTGTATTACTTTAGGATATTAAGTATAAACATCACTTAGATATCTATTTAAAATGACTGTGGGCTGGAGAGATGGCTCAGATGTTACAGCACTTGTTGCTCCTCTTACAGGACTAGGGTTTGATTCCTAGCACCCAGATGGAGGCTCCCAACCACCTACAACTATAGCTCTGGGGCTCCAATGCCCTCCCTCTGTGGAGGCAGGCATGCATGCATACATACATACAGGTAAAACATTTATACATATAAAATAAATGAATCAGAAGTTTGAAATAAATGATCACATGCTACTCACTTCTAGGAGGAACAAGAGGTTTTCCACTGGCTGCACACCAACCAACTGGATGAATATCAGACCCACATATATTGCACCAGAAATCCAGAGAAGAATCATTTTCAAATCCTTCATATCTCAAAAGGGCATTATAACCTAAAACCAGCAAACCAATGATAACATAGTAAGAAAACAAAATCTAAATAATACAGGCGATGGCTGTGAGGCTTTGCTGTCCTCCTGTAGTAGAACACTTGCTGTTATTAGCCAGGTCTGTCCCATGCCAGGGATTGGGATTTAGACATGAGGTGGTGAGGAAAATCTATACTCCTACGTTCCTAGGTGGTACTGATCTTGTTGGACTATTGTCCAACTTTTGAGAATCTCTTGTTAATACAAACACAACTCTTCAGAGCATGCTTTTTATGCTGCGTTTCAATTTTATCTAGACTTTCTCAAATTCTTGGGAGGGGGAAGACCTCAGTGAAAATAAGTGGTACGATAGTCCCATGAGCTGTGTGGTTCTCTTTAAGATAGTCTCTCATGTAGATGAAGCTGGCATCAAGCTGGCTGTATAGCTGGAGATAACCTCCAACTTCTCACAGCTTCCTCCTCTACCTCCTAAGTGCTGGAATGGTAAGTGTAATTAACATGTTGGAAACTGGTCTTAGGAGCTCTGTTTTTGGTGTGTGTGCATGTGTGTATGTACAAATACATGCATGCAAGTCATGGGACAATCTCAGGTGTTGGTCTTCCCCTTCCAGTTTGTTTGAGACAGGGTCTCTTTTTGTTGCCTGCCATGGTGTATACCAGGCTAGCTGGTCCATGAGTTTTTGGGGGATTTTCTTGGCTTTGTCTCTTAATACTAGGCCCTGCCTCTCTGAGATTTACTACCAAAATAGTAAAGAATATACTTATAAGATATATAAGACAAAAAGAAGAAACAGAAATATAACACCAGAATCAGTAATTAGGAATAATTGTTTGCCAGGCATCACAAACCTTTAATCCCAGCATTCAGGGAGGCAGAGGCAAGCCTGATCTCTGAGTTTGAGACCAGCCTGGTATACAAAGCGCATCCAGGACAGCCAAGGCTACACAGAGAAGCCTTGTCTCAACCCCTTCTCCCCCCCCAAAAAGGAATACTTTTTGGACAATAATCACTTGCATGATCTATTTACATGCAAGTGACTTAAATCTGGGACATAACTGCTGTCTTTAATTAGAGTACAACAAACAAAAGCATTTGAAGAATAGTTACACAGACAGATGTCTCAAGGAAAAGGCATGGGTTTGAAGTGGGGAGGAGAACATGCAGAGCCTGGGACTCTTTGCACATTCATCAAAGGCACGGATGTGATGAAAAACGTTGGGTGAAAGAGAGAGACTAGCTTTATCTTAACAGATCAGTACTTTAGAGTGAAGTTCATTCACAGCTGCAAACTGTGACCACCTTAAAGGATAACGAGGCTGCTGTTGATGTTCCAGGGGAATTGTCATTAGAGGATTTTTAGGAGGTAGATACATAGCTTACTAGGAGAGGCCGTGCCCAGCACAAAAGGCATGAATTCATCTCACTCCTGCTGCACACTTTCTTGTTGTTGTTGTTTGTTTTTTTTAGGCAAAGTCTTTCTATTACAAAGGCATGGCTGATCTGAAACATACTACATAGACAAGGCTGGCCTTGAATCAGAGATTCACCTGCCTCTGCGCCTCCTGAGTGCTGGGATTAAGGTGCTGACACAATCGGCATCCAAGCCACTTTTAGTTAACTCTAGGCAGGGTACAGTAAAGCAATATTCAGTGTTACAGGGAGACGAGCTGAAGATGAATGCCTACCCCACTCAGCTGGCCTGTCTTGCTTAATTTTTTTTTCCCTTTCTTTTTTTTGAGACAGGGCTTCTCTGTGTAGCCGTGGCTGTCTTGGATGCGTTTTGTATACCAGGCTAGTCTCAAACTCAGAGATCAGGCTTGCCTCTGCCTCCCTGCGTGCTGAGATTACAGGTAAGCGCCACCATGCCCAGCTAACTTTTTTTTTTTAATGGCTAGAAAGAACTGAAAGAACAGAAAAAGATGTGACGGTTTTATGAGACTCAAATTTCATGAATTAAATTCTACAGCTATATCCATTTGTTTATATGCTACTATAGTTGTTCACATGTTAAAATGGTAGAGATGGGAATAGACTGCAAACCCTACAAATCCAAGAATATTTATTGTCTGGCTATTTATAAAAATAAAATTGCCAATGCCCACTATACATATATTATTTATTTGGTAATGCTTGCAAAATTTATACACCTTTTTAAAAAAACAAAAGTCTGTGTCACTGGCATGTTCTAGTAAATCATCATGTATGCTTTTCACCTGCTAATTTTATAATTCCAGCAATCCAGAAGACTTTGGTAGGTAGACTGCAGTCTGTATTGGGAACTTCTATCCTTACATTTTCTGAGATATCACCCCAGCAGGTCCCCATAGGTGCCTGTCATACAAAAATTATTAAATTATCATCTTAGTAACATAAGCATGAAACATCATTCAAAATTAAGAATCACCAGTAATGAAATATTCAAATAAAATTGTCATTTTAATACATTATTTTTTTTTCCTTGAACGCACAGTTTCTAGTCCTTGTTGTAAAGAACTCTATTTGGAGAAAGCCAGAGTTAGGATCAAATTCAAGATAGAAGAGTCTGTACCTCTTATATGCATGTTGACCTTAAAATTCAATAGACCAAATGCGACAGATACTTAAGTAACAATTATTCTAAAACCTGGATTCTAAACTTGGCCGACATCATAAGATCAAGCTGACTTGAGGAATTTAGTTTTTAATGTATACTATATAAAAGTTATTTAAATCTTAATTTTAAAGATCTTGTCCAAGAGTAGAAAAAAATACAATCTCTATTATAGGCTTCATTCAACATGATCTGGAGATATAGAACAGATACCTGTATTTGAGATACAAATTAAGTTCACAGAATATAAATACAGACAGGAAAAAGCAGTGGAAGAGTAATTAAAGAGGGAGTTGAAGAGATCTGGGAAAAGAAGCCCACAGTAAATATGTTAAATAACTGGTTATTTCCAATTTTCTTATGCAACAATTACTATGAAAAGAAAACCTCCAATGTTAGAGCTGCCAACTATTGGCCTCAACACCACTGGTTAAGATTGCAAATGAGAAAAGTACCTAAGAGTATAACAATTGCATTTCCCCAAAGCTAACATGTTCCCCGATCATTTCTATGAATTCCTAAACTGCAAAGCAACTACTTGGACTTTATACAATAGTAAATTAAATTAAATCAAGTACATGAGTTTATAATTATTAATGTTAATAATTCTAGTCTCCATGGCCCTGGATAATCAAGACTTTCATAAAATGTAGAACATTGGACATAAATAAAAGGATAAAGTAAAGTTCTAGAAGGCCTGATAATAGGGATAAATCAGGTGAAAATAAAGCAGTCTCAAAACTAAAAAATAAGCAAGCTAGCATGAGCTAGCAAATATGGACATTGAGAAAAGGTATTCTGTCAAAGGAAAGCAACATTTAACTCCTGCCCTCTAAAACAGTGTATAAATCTCTGAAGGAAAAAGAATGTCAAATAACAGTAAACTAAAATAGATCTAGAAGCCAAAGACATAAGCAGTTAATGGCTCTCTGAGTAGCAAGCAATGAATATTCTTCACTAACTTGGAGACCCATCCAATCTCAATTATTTGTAATTATCGAGAGGGGAAACATATATATCTTCCCAAGAGAGGAGAGAGAGAGAGAGAGAGAGAGAAAAAAAAAAAAAACTACCCTTCCCCCCTTTGACATAGGGTTTTGCTATGTAGCTCAGGCTGACCTGGAATTTGCCATGTCTATCACACTAGGCTCAAATTTGCAATCCTCCTGCCACAGCCCCCACCGAGTGCTAGGGTTATATGTGTGTGCCACCATGCCCAGTTTTCCTTTTTAAATAAGAAGAGTAGACCCTTCAGGTTCTGCTGCCTCCCCCTAAATCACTCGAGACCGTAGGGCCATCCCTATTGCCAGCAGAGATGATCAGAAAAGGAGAGGCTAGATGGAAGACAGGTAACAAACTAAGCTAACATGTATTAATGCAAAGGCCATCTATTTTTCCCTTGTGAGGATTAGCAATCAGAGTAGGTGCAGGTAAATGCATGCATAAAGCTGCATTAAACTCAAGTAGGGTAGCTAGTCTTTGCTTGACTGCAATCTGTGACTCTGGTTTTTGTTGAGAAGAGGCATGGTTATGCTGACAGGTTAGGTGGGCACATTGCTAAATTAAGTTTGCATATAGGACTCCTTTTTAGGCTGGTCTTATCAAGCTTTTGTGCTATTTTCTAAAGCTTCAGTATTATTTTTAGAGAAAATATTTTTTAGTGCTATTTATTAAAGAAAAGTGTCAATATTTACTTAAAAAAAAAGAGTAATGCTCATTTGAGAGGGAGATTTTGGTTTGGTCCCTATAGTCTGGATTGGTATAGGAGAAAGTAGCAGAAAGTGACATTTGTTCTTGCCTGTAAGGTTGTGGTTCTGCTAGGCCCTCTTAAACCAATCCATATAGTTCACTCTTTGAAAAAAAAAAAAAGAAAAGAAACATC
Organism: Acomys minous; assembly: GCF_964271855.1. Taxonomy (NCBI): domain Eukaryota; kingdom Metazoa; phylum Chordata; class Mammalia; order Rodentia; family Muridae; genus Acomys; species Acomys minous. Next base: position 86,324,788 of record NC_140493.1, on the reverse strand, counting down.
AACAAGATAGAGCACTACAGTAATAACACAGTATGTGCTCGATGTGTTGAAACAGTGATTTCATAGATAAATCTGCCCTTTTGGTTTAAATGAATATTCTTTTAAGTGTGGAAGACGGAATGACCCAGGGCTTGACAGCCATCTTCATCCAAGTCATCTGCCTTCCCTTGCTGGCAGGAGGGACACCTCTGAAAGTCTGGATTGGCATAGCATGAACTAGCAGAACCATCATTTACAGGTAACAACAAATTTACCTTCCAGACTCAGGATGCGAGGTCTACCTCAGGCTCCTCCCAAACAAGGAAGATCTGCTCCACCACTTTCTGCTCCAGGGCCACTCGTGAGAGCTATCTGGGAGCGACTCTCCTTCCCTGCAAAGTAAGCTGTCATCAGGTCCCGTAGAGATGGCCAAATCCAAATGCTGAGGGTCCCCAACACAATGTAAGATAACCTCCACCTATCTATCTGAAAGAAAATAATCTGGCAGGAAGTCTTATCTCCTTTACTCCAAGAACATTCCCAGACAGTCCAATAGCCCAAATGACTGATACTCAGACTCTCAGAGCACAAATATGTTTGCAACAGAAACAAAGATTTCCTTCTATAGCACTGCTAACCTGTAACCTGATAAGCACACCCCACCTCCAGAGTGTTATCAGACAGAAGTTAGACCTGAAGTCACAAGTAAGAAACCAAGAATGGCTGGGCGGTGGTGGCGCACGCCTTTAATCCCAGCACTTGGGAGGCAGAGGCAGGCGGATCGCTGTGAGTTCGAGGCCTGCCTGGTCTACAAAGTGAGTCTAGGACAGCCAAGGCTACACAGAGAAACCCTGTCTCGAAAAACAGAACAAAAACCAAAAACCAAAAACCAAAAAAAAAAAAAAAAAAAAAAAAAAGAAACCAAGAATGAATTTATCCCCACAATAAAGCAAAATCCACAACTACAGTATCTCAGAACAACTACAAAAAGTATACATGATTACTAAAGTGAATCTATTAGAGAAAGATGAAATAATATTTGGTCAAAAAAGACAAGCTGGGCACAGTGGTGCACATCTGTAATAGAGTACTTGGGAGGCTGATGTAAGAACTCTTGTGGTTTGAAGCTAGTTTAGGAAACAGCAAGGCCCTCTCTCAATTTCCACCCTGACCCAAACAAAATAAAAATAAAACTTCATCATCATCCCATTCTCTCCAGAAAGTATACTCACCTTTAATCTATTGGAGGTGGGGTAAAGATGATGTTGGCATAGAGATGGTGGGTGTAAGAAAAATACAAAGGAAAACTCAATGCTTGAGAAAAATGCTACGTATATGTAAAAAAGGAAGCAGAGGCAATGAATTTAAAGGCCCTCTCCCTGCCTTTTGAGACAAGGCCTTCCTCTGTAGCCCAGGTTGGCCTGGAACTCACTAATTAGACCAGCCTTATACTTGCTGTGATTCTCCTGCCTCAGCTTACCTAACAAAGAAGCCTTCCAAGTGCTGAGATGACAGGTATGCACCACCACACTTGGGTTTAAACTACCTAACTAAAATAAGATACTGTTTATGCATTAGGAGATCTTCTCCCACCCCCTAAAACAAAAATCCACTCCGGGAAAGAGTACAAATTAAGACAATAATATAGATTTACTTAGGTTTCCTTTTAACTTAGGTTTTCCTAAAAACCCATAGCAAGTGACTTTTCAGTATGAGGACTTAATATCTTTGTAGAGAATGCATATTTCATGCTAGTGTTAGTGTGTGGGGGGGACACCAAGTACCAGAAACAACTCATTTTCTTTTCATTAGAAATAATTTTATAACCTAAGGTGACACATAGACGGTCTATCTTTAGTTATTATAACTGAGATGAAGTTATGTATTTTCCAGAGTTCTCTCTGCATGGGTCAAGGACAGAAAGGAAATGCCCTAAAAGGTAATTTTAGTTGGAAAAATATTTCTAATAAACATGTATCTGAGAAAGTGCATCATGAAAGGTACTATAAAACTAAACTATTGCAACTGCTCATAAACAAACAAGAGGGCTCCTGTTTTTCTATCATTAAAGTAAAATGATACACATTGAAAGTAAATAAAAATTTGATGAGGCCGGGCGTGGTGGCACACGCCTTTAATCCCAGCACTCGGGAGGAAGAGGCTGGTGGATTGCTGTGAGTTCGAGGCTAGCTTGGTCTACAAAGTGAGTCCAGGACAGCCAATGCTACACAAAGAGACCCTGTCTCGAACCTACCCCCCCCAAAATTGATGAGACCTCAATACCACCAAAAAGAGTCTGCAATGAAAATTGAACGTCTTTTGCATATTCTTTTTTTTTATTAAAGATTTTATTTATGTGCATATTATTTCTTACTTAATTAAATCTGACTCAGACCTCTGTCACAGTAACACATGTCTATAATCCCAGCACTCAGGGAGGCAGAGGCAGGCCTTTGAGTTTTGAGGTCAACCTTGTCCACAAAGCAAGTCCAGGACAGCCAAGGCTACACAGAGAAACCCAGTCTTGAAAAACAAACAAACAAACAAACAACAAATCCCCAAAAGCTGCACCCAGGCCAGTGACAAAAACAACATATAGATGTAAGTGATACAAGGTATACTCTTGGAGGCAGAAGGAAAAGGTCAAACAAACTCAGCTTTCAAGTTATAATATAAGCTAGGTGTGGTAGATCATGCCTCTAACACCACAAATAAGAAGTTATAATATAAGCTAGGTGTGGTAGATCATGCCTCTAACACCACACATAAGAAGTTATAATATAAGCTAGGTGTGGTAGATCATGCCTCTAACACCACACATAAGAAGTTATAATATAAGCTAGGTGTGGTAGATCATGCCTCTAACACCACACATAAGAAGTTATAATATAAGCTAGGTGTGGTAGATCATGCCTCTAACACCAACACATAAGAAGTTATAATATAAGCTAGGTGTGGTAGATCATGCCTCTAACACCACACATAAGAAGTTATAATACAAGCTAGGTGTGGTAGATCATGCCTCTAACACCACACATAAGAAGTTATAATACAAGCTAGGTGTGGTGGATCATGCCTCTAACACCACACATAAGAAGTTATAATACAAGCTAGGTGTGGTAGATCATGCCTCTAACACCACACATAAGAAGTTATAATATAACACCACACATAAGAAGTTATAATACAAGCTAGGTGTGGTGGATCATGCCTCTAACACCACACATAAGAAGTTATAATATAAGCTAGGTGTGGTGGATCATGCCTCTAACACCACACATAAGAAGTTATAATATAAGCTAGGTGTGGTGGATCATGCCTCTAACACCACACATAAGAAGTTATAATATAAGCTAGGTGTGGTGGATCATGCCTCTAACACCAACACATAAGAAGTTATAATATAAGCTAGGTGTGGTAGATCATGCCTCTAACACCACACATAAGAAGTTATAATACAAGCTAGGTGTGGTGGATCATGCCTCTAACACCACACGTAAGAAGTTATAATATAAGCTAGACACCACACATAAGAAGTTATAATATAAGCTAGGTGTGGTGGATCATGCCTCTAACACCAACACATAAGAAGTTATAATATAAGCTAGGTGTGGTAGATCATGCCTCTAGCACCACACATAAGAAGTTATAATATAAGCTAGGTGTGGTAGATCATGCCTCTAACACCACACATAAGAAGTTATAATATAAGCTAGGTGTGGTGGATCATGCCTCTAGCACCACACATAAGAAGTTATAATATAAGCTAGGTGTGGTAGATCATGCCTCTAACACCACACATAAGAAGTTATAATACAAGCTAGGTGTGGTGGATCATGCCTCTAACACCACACATAAGAAGTTATAATATAAGCTAGACACCACACATAAGAAGTTATAATATAAGCTAGGTGTGGTGGATCATGCCTCTAGCACCACACATAAGAAGTTATAATATAAGCTAGGTGTGGTGGATCATGCCTCTAACACCACACATAAGAAGTTATAATATAAGCTAGGTGTGGTAGATCATGCCTCTAACACCACACATAAGAAGTTATAATATAAGCTAGGTGTGGTGGATCATGCCTCTAGCACCACACATAAGAAGCTGGGGCAGGAGGACTGCTATGAGTTCTTGTGTCGTTTGCTTTGAAAGCCAACCCACCAACAAATAAATCCTCCCCCAACTCCTGTCACAAAACGCAGTACTACTCCCCCAATCCCAAGACATAGGGCAGCTACATACGATGGGACATCCTCATAATCCCTCTTAGGAAGCAGAGGCAAGAAGATTTTGAGTTCCAGGTCAGCCTGGGTTATGTAGTGAGACACCCCATCTCACTGCCTCACCCCCACCCCACCCTCACATAAATACCTATGAATCTGATGAACCTATACAACATACCCAAATGGTATATGGTTGTATATTAGTATTAGGTAGGTTTTTGCCTTGTTTGGATACTACTAACTCAGAATTTTAAAAGGGCTGAAGAGATGGCTCAGTGCATACTGCTCTTGCTGAGGACTTCAGTTTGTTTCTTGACACCCATGTCAGGTGGTTCACATCACCTATAATTCTTACTGCAGGGACTCTGATGTATTTGGCCTTCATGAGCATTTTCTGTAATAGGCGTATATACCCACATGCAGACATAGACGTACTTAAAAATAATAAAAACAAGTTTAAAATTACAATCCAGTTCCTCAAAAAGTAGTAAAAGCTTTATTGATGAGATGGTCTAGGTGACTTGAAGGATGGTTTTGAAGAAGCTGCCAGCTCCGTGACTACACGGTTAAAGCCCACTTCTTCCTTCTTTCCTCCTCCTCCTCCTCCAAGGTTTTTGATAGAGATCTCTGCAGCCAGGCTGGCCTAGAAGGAACCCAGCCTTAGCTTCCTGACTGCTGGGATAATAAGTATGTGCCACTATATTTGCTTTAAGTAAAACTGTCATTATCCACTTCAGTGATTTTCAACTCAGGACTGCCAAGGAAAGGGTGGCCAAGGGTTGAAGACCAAAGCCTTAACAGAATTTGCCCTGCCAAACCAATCAGTGTAGTTTCTTGCTATGACTGAGATCTACTCAGATTTAATTAGGTAAGAAACAATATGTCAAAGGACAAAAGGGGACTCAATTTTCTTTCTTTCTTTCTTTTTTTGGTTTTTTGAGATGGAGTTCCTCTGTGTTAGCCTTGGCTGTCCTGGACTTGCTTTGCACACCAGGCCGGCCTTGCCTCCTGCCGGCTGGGATTAAAGGTATGTACCACCATGCCCAGCGGGACTCAATTTTCATTGCAGACTATCTTTTTTTCTTTTTGGTGGTTTGAGGTCTCATCAAATTGCCAAGTTGGTCTTAAACTTGTGATCCTTTTGTGGCTGATATTGGTTACAGTGCCAGGATTAGTTCCAAAGATTATTTATTTATTAGTCAAAGTCATGGTATGTCACTCATTACATATCTAAGGCTGGTTGCCAACACAATAGGAGTCTAGTTGGTTTAGCCTCTTGAGTGCTAGGATTACAGTTGTTTACCACGATGCTTGACTCTAAGGTAGGTATCTTTATTTTTCTAAATTTTATTTTCATTTTAAATTATGTTTATGTATGTGTGCCTGTGGCTTTATGCATGTGTACTGATTCCCATAGAGGGCACAGGCATCAGTTCTCTATGAAGCTGGAGTTATAGGCAGTTCTGAACCACCTGACATGGGAGCTGGGAACAGAACTTGGATCCTGTCTAAGCACAGCCTATGTGTTTAACTGCTGAGCCCTATTTCTAGCCTTATAATGTAATTGGAAGAAACTTCATTTCTAGAAATTTAAAGAATTTCACACTTGAAAATGCCTGAGAATACAGCACCTGGACTCTTACTTAAGAAGAGATTGGTGAAGCTATCCTGTTTCAACCAGAACAGCTTTGCTTCTGCATCACACATTAGAGATTTGTATTTGTAATTAGGTTAAAAAAATTTATATATGAGGCAGGTGGTGGCGGTGCATGCCTTTAATCCCAGCACTCGGAGGCCGAGGCAGGTGGATTGCTGAGTTTGAGGCCAGCCTGGTCTACAAAGCAAGTCCAGGAAAGCCAAGGCTACAGAGAGAGACCCTGTCTCGAAAAACAAAAAAGAAAAACAAACAAACAAAACATATATATATACAGATACTAATGTGAAGGTTCCTATGTGGTACAGAAGTGGGCAAAAGGGCAGCTGTGGAGACTCTAAGAAAAAAAACTGCATTAGAGAACGTGTTAAGTCTTAGGAGGAAGATGGTGTGAGACAGGGTCTCCGCTTTCAACAATTCCTGGCAAGAGACTTCCTATAGTCCAAACCAGTAACTTTTCTTAGAGATAAAAGAGAAAATAACCTCAGGGGGAAGATTGGGAGAGTAATCTCTGAAGATTAAAACTGAGTTTAGCTTAAGGTCTACCTCTCATACCAAATGGCTTCAACTGAAAATATTGATTAAAGCAACAAAGCAAATTCATTGTACTAAGACAAAGTAGTAGTAAAGAAAGGTGAGTGGACCAGGAATGGCAGGCTCCACATAGCTGATAGACGCTTGCTTCTGTCAGGATAATGGGAAGGTGCCACGTTATCCTTATTAATAAGTTAACTGCTCCATTCTAGAATAGAATACCCCCCAAAGATTTATTTATTGCATAAACAATGTTCTGCCTGCATGTATTCCTGTATTTCAGAGGGCACCAGATCCCATTGTAGATGGTTGTGAGCCACTACGTGGTTGCTGGGAATTGAACTCAGGACCTCTGGAAGCATAGACAGTGCTCTTAACCTCTGAGCTACCTCTCCAGCCCAACAGAACATCCTTTATTGCTTGTCTTAAACTCACTTTGTAGCTGAGATTAGCTTTGAACTCTTTTTTTTTTTTTTTTTTTGGTCTTTAGATTTATTTATTATGTACACTGTTCTGCCTGCATGTGTGCCTGCACACAGAATAGAGTACCAGATTTCATTACAGATGGTTGTGAGCCATCATGTGGTTGCTGGGAACTGAACTCAGGACCTTTGGAAGAGCAGCCAGTGATCTTAACCTTTGAGCCATCTCTCCAGCCCCCAGCTTTGAACTCTTATCTTCCTGATTTCACCTTCCAAATGCTAAGATTACTGGTATCTGGTACCATACCCCAATCCTGAAACTACATTTTAAATTATAAAATATAGAAATATTCTTGGTTAAAAAAAAAGCAAACTGTTACAAGTCTAAAGGTCCTTTATTACCATCTCTATGTTCATCCCAACAGCTCCCCTTCACATAACTACAACTCTCAGCTCAGCACTCATTGTTCCAGTCCTTTCTGGAATCTTATTTCCAAGGTAGAATTACCTGCTCTGATACCAACCAACTGTACGAGATGTCTAACCATTCAAAGATATGGACAGGGAAAGAAATATACTTTTAGGACCTTGAAATGCTATTTAAAAGAATATCCTGGCTACTTATATAAAATGGCTTGATTTCGTTTATGACATAAACCATTAAAAAGATTTAAAGAAAGATGAAAGCCATTTAAAAAGAGAGAATAGACAAACATGCAGTGATTGGGATGAAGACTTACTATAGGATCTGGAGCACCTCAGTGCCACAGAGCAGCACCGTGGATTATGCTCTGGGTGCTGGGTGTGGGGCCTGCTGTGAGGGCCGCCTAGGTGTCCTGCCAGCAGGCGATACCCACATCTGTAGTTCTTGCTGTAGTTGTTGTACATACACAACAACAGACATTACATAGTTCCTAGTGGGACAGTACTACCAATAATATAGCATACGTCACCTACTTGACTCTGAGATAAGCACCTCAAGATTGCATTTTAGGTTTCTATAGATGGCATGTCACAAAGCAGTTAACATTTGTACATTAAAGGAAAAAACCCAACACATTAGTGTATCAGGCTTTAATATACATTTATACCAGCGAATTAAAATGCTTGAGTGTAAAAAAATCCTTTCTAAGTGACAGGTAAGTGAGACTCATTTAGACTGTACGGTAAGAAAGCATGTGCAGGTCTGTTCACATGCTATTTAATAAAGCCATTAGCAAAATGTTAAGTGTGAAAAAAACCCTTCAAACTTATTTTTTCCGGTTTACGTATGCACAGAAGCAGACAGTCTTTAAATATAAATCAATCATGTCAGGTTAAAAAGTATTAGAGCAAATTAGTTAAAAAAAAAAATAGAAATGATATCTGACAGTTTTTGTTTTTTTTAACATCAAATGCTCTGAAAAGTACATCTTCCAAGCTGTTTTTTAATGACATAATCACTTATTCCAGCTCAAACAAAACAAAACAAACCAACCAAACAAACAAACCCAAAGCATTCCTGCTGCTTCCTTGGGCTGTGATTTTACATTTGGAGGCAAAAACAGAACCAGAGGAAAGATACCTCTTTCAGAAATTACCTGCTCAAATAGCAAAGTTCTTGGGCTGCCCACATGACACTCCTAGCACCAACCATTTTTGCTACAGAAACCCCCACCTTTTCATGTCTCATATGCTTCAACATGGAAACTGTATGAGATAGTATTTTTTTTTACTGTTCAAAATCATTTCATATTGTGGCTAAGACTTTTTTTTTTTTTTGCAATGTTGGAGGCAGAACAGAGGACCTTGAATGTTCTAGGCAATTACCTTGTCACTGAGCTACTTCAAAAGCCCTCAAAAGGTCTCTTAAAAAAGATGTGAAGATTTTACTGGTAAAACACAAGAAATTATTTTTAGCTATTAAGTAAAATAATTAATAAAGGAGAAACATTTTCTTCTTTTGGTTTTGGCAAATACTTTCTAATGATAAGATGATGACATGTTGTTGTACCTTCAGATTTAAAGATCAAGCATTTCATTGTAAGGGAGAAATTCCATACTCACATGCTTAAAACAGGCTACTGGAGCGGCTATGAAGCTGTTGCTGTTGATGTAGTTACCCCAGCTGAAGCCCTCCACGGAGACTGCTGAAATAAAATAAACAGATATAATTCTCCAACATTTTATTCACAAGAAATTTTTATTCATTCATTCAATGTGTGTTAGGGAGCATGTGGGTGCAAACGCATGTGTGTGGAGGTCACAGGATAACTTCTGGGAGTTGGTTTTCTCTTTATTGCATGTGGGTCCCAGAAACTAAATTCAAGTTTCTAGGCTTGGTCTCAAGTACTCTTAACTGCTGAGCCATCTTGCTAGCCTGTACGCTGTTGTTATTATTATTTTGGTTTTTTGAGACAGGGTTTCTCTGTGTGGCCCTGGCTGTTTTGGAACTCATTCTGTAGACCAGGATGGCCTTGAACTAAGAGATTCGCCTGCCTCTGACTCTCAAGTACTGGAACTAAAGGAGTGCGCCACCATCACCTGGCTTCAAAAGTTATTCCTAAAACTTGAAAAGAAATAAAATTCATTTTTGAAAATGAAGTTTTTGGTGAAATGTGATGACACATGCCTGCACTCAAAATACTTGAGAGATGATAGCAGGGGAATCATGGTTATCTAGGGCTATATAATAAGATTCCCCCCCCAAAACTCACTTCATTCAAAGCTTTTGTTTTCCCATAAAGATTAAATAACGTTGGTAAGTAATACAAGCTTTTATTGGTTAAATCCCTGATCTAAGTACTTGCTCTCAAAAGTGTATCAGATTTCAGAGTTCCATGGATTTTCAGGCATTTACATGGACTTTACTGGTGCTTAAAACTGGCACATATCATTTCTCTTTTCTTTTCAAACAGGGTTGCCTGTTCTGGCACATATTTTGTTCTTTTTTTAATCACTTTATTTCCACATATTTCAACACAATTCCGAATGAGGTTCTATGTACTAGGTGAGCCACTAACAAGTGCCTCCCCCAGATCAAAGTCTGCATTTTCTGATTAAGAATGTCCCACTTGTATTCACAATCACACTGCCATAACCACTAGACCCACTTTGTGTGTCAACTACTCCCATCTACACTGGTTAACAACCAGGGAGCACACAGTCTTAATGTGCCAACAGAAAAGACACACAGCTCAAACACAGCCCAAGGTTAAAACGCTGCCACTTGGAACTAGTTGAATGAATAGCATTCCACTTTTATTACACTCACCAGAATTACCTGCTTTTGTCTTTGCTTGATTTTGCAAGGTAGCTTGATACTGAGCATAGGCAGCTAATTTAGCAACTAAAGGTTGTTTTTGAAGGACTTTTGCTTTCTTTGTTGGAGGCTTACCCTGAAACAAGAAAAGTTAAGTAAATAGGATTCTTTTTCATCCCCTCCACACCCCAAATGTAACATGGTTGTATACTATTCATTCTGCTTACATATTGAGAGTTTAGAAAATTATTAAAGCAGAGGAACATACAATGAATGAGTCTTAACATGAGAGGCTTTTTTTCTTTTTGAGTTCTGCTACAATGTAGTTATCTAATACGGGCAGCAGAGCTGGCGCAGACTAAAACAGAAATATGCAAATTAATATGTTAATAAAAATTATATACCATGTATGTTAAAATATAGGCGGTGGTGGCTACTCGGCTTTAGAGTAGACAGAGTCAGGGTTATCATTCATGCAGCTGCGAAGCACGGCTACTGATGTGGAAGAGAAGACAGCTCAATGTTCAGAGAGCAAGTGACTGAGGTTTATACCTTTAGTGCTAACGCAAAAGGTCAATGACATAATGATCATGGCCAAATTCAGTGTGACAAACTGCCATCCATTTGGGTACAGACCACTGCTCAGGATCTTTGGGAACTGTCTATCTGAAATATAGAAATACATCTAAGTGATGTATTTCCTTCATCTGGGGGATTTAAATAACTCAGTGCTATGTAATGATCACAATACGTTAAATGAGAGAGAAAAACTGTGACCATACAAGAGATAATTACAAAAATCAGTAGTATAATGCCTTAAGACATTTTGAGATGGTAGGGTAACAACTCAGGCAAGTAGTCAAGACTCCAGTATTTTGCAGGCACTAATATACACTTAAAATTGGATGGTTTTCTTTTTATTTCATATGTTTTTAAAAAGGTGAGTTATATTAACTAAAAATATTTGGTTAAGGTATCAAATTGGTTGTATTTAAAAGGAGTGTTAACAAGGCCGGGGGCACCCCCAGCAATAAAAACTCCAAGAACAAAGAACAAAAGCCAAAGTAGAGAGCGAAGTTGAGGGAAGAAAAAACCCCTGAAAAACCCAAAGAATAAATCATCTTCACCCACAAGGTGAGTCCACCTTGATATTAACTCAAGGAAAAATTGGGGAGGGAGCAGAAAATAGCTTTAATTTTTACATATAACAAGGTGTTTAACTGTATTTATATGGGAAAATATCCTTTAAATTCATTTAAACAGATAATTTATAGCTTATTTTGGATAGCATGTCTTCACTATGTAAGATGTTCCAGTTTATACTACTTGTGGCTCATACATTGCTAAAAGTATAGGCTGTAAATCACTGGCCCATTGGGCAGAGGTGGAGTGCAGTGAATCACAGTCAGATGACAGGTGAGTGAAAGCCATGGGAAACAGACAAAGAATAAGAAGGTTTCTGTACCGTTACCTGAAGTCTGGCCAGAATGCTTGCCTTCTTAGAGTTTGACGAGTAACTTCTTGAACAAGAAACACTGCAGAAACGTTTCGTTTTAGAGTAAAAAGCATCTCGTACACCGACCATCCCACACATCTCACAGGTAGCTAATTAATAAAGTAAAAATATTGGTATGAAGATCATATAATAAAACCAAATTTCTCTACCTGCTTAGTGGTTATTTATCTGGAAATCTGCAATGAATTTTTCCCTATCTCTTATATATGATAGAGAAAAGTTACAGACAAGACCTGTGTGATGTCACAGTGGTGGAATCTCCAAAGTCTGGCAATTTCCTGAAGTCCTAAAGGCTTTAAAAAGGTTGAGAGTGTGGTGACACATTGTTTGTAATCCTAGCACAGAGTGAGTGTGTGTAAACCCAGTTTCAACTAACATTCTGCTAATGTTTATCATGTGCTGGGAATTTTCATATATATATATATATATATATATATATATATATATATATATATATACACACACATATACATACACACGTACATATTTGATACACATTATGAATTTCAGCTTTTAAAGGGATTATGTGTAAAAAACAAAGAAGTGCAACACAATTAAAGTGTTAACAAAGTTACAGCAAAAGCCTTTAAAATACTGCAAAGGTTGAAATCAAAGAAGAAAAGTATTTTTTAAAAAACTAAGAGGAGGGGCTGGAGAGATGGCTCAGTGGTTAAGAGCACTGCCTGCTCTTCCAAAGGACCTGGGTTCAATTCCCAGCACCCACATGGCAGCTCACAACTGTCTATAACTCCAAGATCTGACACCCCTACACCAACGCATATAAATTAAAAATAAAATAAAATATTTTTAAAAAAATTAAGAGGATTCTTTAAAATGATGTCCAGGGGACATAGAAGGATGGGACAAGGTCCAAGTCTTAGGTAGAGATCTACTTGTAACTAGTCAGGGCAAGAGACAGCTCATTTGTTGGTATTACATAATGACCAATAGCATGAAAGGCAGAATTACATCAACAAATGTCACAAGAACCGAAATTCAAGAATGACAGAGAGAGCTGGGTCTGTCTATGCAGACAGGCTGGGGAAGAAGGGCTGAAAGTTCAAGGCTGCAGAGTGAATTTAAGGCCAGAGTAGGCAACAACATAGTTGAGTGGTAGAGCACTAGCATGCATGAAGCCCTAGGTTTAATCCTATGACCTGGACGGGTTGGGGGAGGGGGGAAAAGAAACTCAATAAATTAATGTCTCACTCAAATGGCTAAAGTAAAGACACCTGTAGCATAAGCAGCAATTACAAATCCACGAGAAATGGAAACATGACAGAATATCCAAAATCCAAAACATTAACAATGAATATAGTATGTCCATGAGAGAGAAAAAAACAGAACAGTTCCTTGTACAAATTCTAGATCATTAAAAGATTTCTAAGCTGGGTGTAGTGGCGCATGCCTTTAATCCCAGAAGAGGCAGGCAGTTTGCTGTGAGTTTGAGGCCAGCCTGGGCTACAAAGCAAGTCTAGGATAGCCAAGGCTACACAGAGAAGCCTTGTCTCTACCTATATTTAAAAAGAAGTCTGCCATGGTGGTACACAGTTTTAATCCTAGCACTTGAAAGGCGAGAGCAAGACTGGCATCCAGTGAGTTCCAGGACAGCCTGGTCTATACACTGAGACCCTGTCTCCAACAAACCAAAACCAGTCAAGTGGACAATGAATCCTTGACAAGAATTATACAATGTAAAACTGTAATGCTCTTTTGTGTTAAGATTTCCACACTGGCATGGCATCATCAAGCCACAGCAAGAATATGTATTGATAGGAATTAATGTTCTCTTTTTGTTTTGTTTTGAGACAGGGTCTCACTATATGTAGCCCTGGTTGGTCTAAAATTCTGGAATTTGCTATGTAGTATAGGCTGGCCTTGAACTCATAGAACTCTGCTTGCCTCTACTTTCCAGGTGCTGGGATCAAAGGTATGCACCATCACGCTAAGTTCAGTGTTTTGACAGAAGTTTTCATATAGCTTTGCCAACCAAATGTCAGTTGGAGTAGAAGACACCTAGGAAATTCTTCTTTTTCTGGTTTGTGGTGTCAGATTTAACACAGTATCTTTCCCTGCAAGGAAAAAACTCTACTGCTGAGCCACATATCTGTCTTTCCCTAGGTACATGTTTTGTTTTTGTTTGTTTTGTTTTTTTTGAGACATGGTCTCTCTATGAAGTCTTGACTGTTCTGGAACTTGCTATGTAGATTAAGGTGGACTCAAACTCAAGAGAGATCCTTCTGTCTCTGTCTCAGAAGTGCTGGGATTAAAGGAATGTGTCACCATGCCTGGTCTTAGGTGTATTTTAATTAGTTGGGCAATCTTTTTGTTTTCCTTTGTTCCCCAGACAAAGTCCCATTATATAGCCCAGGCTGGCCACAAATTCTTGATTCTGATGCTGGGATTGCTGGATACTCTACCACACGTGACTTTAGTGGGTTTTGATACATGACGTTCACATGTGTGTGAGCCGCCTGTGTGTGTGTGTGTGTGTAGGCCAAGAATCAACTTCAGCTGTTGTTCCTTAAGTGCCATCTACCTTGTTTTCTTCAGACAGTTTGCTTCAAAGCTTAGCAAGCAGGTGAGGTTGACTTGCCAGTCAGCTCCAGGGATTCCCCTGTCTCTACCACCCTAGTGTTGCCTGGGACTATGAGTGGATACTGCCATACTTGGCTTCTTATGTGCTATTTGGGGATTAAACACAGTTGACTTTTATTAAAAAACAGAAACAAAAAACAAAACTGCTTTCCTGTGCAGTCCACCCTGGCCTCCAAGTCATATCTTCCTGTTTTTGCCTCTTCAGTGTTGCCAGCACAGCCATTCTTGGCTAGTGAAACGTTTTATATACTTTACAGTACTCTGTACCAGGCTCTACCTTGTTCAGCTGCTTAGTTAAAAGGCAGTAGGACGCATAAAACAGGATTATCACGTATGTAAATGTGATATACAGCTGAAACACTAGATGACACAGCATCCAATACCAGGTAATAGAATTAAAAATTTCTAAAATCAAAAGTTTGTAAGAGGTTTCCAAGAGAGATTCAAAGCCTTACACCTTTGGCTTTAACCAAACTGCAAAGGCCCAAGATTGGTTGAGGTCAGTTTACATATGCCATAAAACCATAAACCGGCGGCTGAAGAGATGGCTCAGAGGCCAAGAGCACTGACTGCTCTTCCAGAGGTCCTGAGTTCAGTTCCCAGCAATCACATGGTGGCTCATAAAACCACAAACCAGTGATCTGGGTCTGTAATTAAAGATATTTGCTAAGAAAGTGTGACCACCTGAACTGGATCCCACAAGTAAAGTTGGAAGAAAAGAACTGAAGACACAAAATTGTCTTTCTGATGTCCCCTAGGGCACTATGGCATGTGCACCAACACATATACCCCCACTTCTTAATTTTAAAAAAAGAAAAAAAATTCTAAAAGAAGTATTTATTATTTGAAATTCAGTATTATTTTAGAAAAAGCCAGCGGCTAAGCTGCGCTGTTCTGAAGACAGCAAAGCTAAACCTACTTTGGCCAAATCACAGTGTAACCTGACATTTGCTGAAGTGTTCTGAGATGGGATGCTTTCAGTGGGAATGGCACTAGGCAAATCAGGCCCTATCAGCAAATAATATTACAAAAATGGAGAGCCAGGCAGTGGTGGTGCACACTTTTAATCCCAGCACTTGGGAGGCAGAGGCAGGTGGATCTCTGTGAGTTTGAGGCCAGCCTGGTCTACAAAGTGATTCCAGGACAGCCAAGGCTACACAGAGAATAAGAAAGAAGGAAAAAAAAAAGGGGGGGGGGGAAGGAAAAGGAGGCTGGAGAGATGGCTCAGAGGCTAAGAGAACTGACTGCTCTTCCAGAGGTCTTGAGTTTAATCCCCAGCAACCACATGGTGGCTCACAACTATCAATAATGTGATGTGATGCCCTCTTCTGGCGGGCAGGTGTACATGCAGGCAGGACACTGTATACATAATGAATAAATCTTAAAAAAGAAGAAAAAACAAAACAAAACAAACAAACAAACAAAAAACCAAAAAAACCAAAACTCTAAAGAAGAGGCCATGGTGCTACTGTTTATAATCCTAGTACTTCAGAGGCAAAGACAAGATATTTATGAATTCTAGATGCAGTCTGAGCTACAACGGCAAGACATGATCTCAGAATAAAATAAAATAAAACCAGCCCAATGGAAGTCAAATGAAAACACATCTCAAGCATAAAGTCATGCAACAGGTCAAAGTGTAGATACTCACCCATGCCAGATTTACCATCTGGGTATGTGTAGACTTGTCCATTATTTTTGATAATCGGGAGACTGGAAGGTAAAGGAGCAACTTCTTCTTCACTCTCCTCAGAGCTGGAGCTGCTACTTGTGTCCTCACTGCAGCTGTCATAGCCGTCAAACATCCCGAAAGAGTCTTCTTTTTCTTTTGGATTGTGAAGAATGTTCTGTCTTTGTAGAAGAAACCAGTGACATGTAACACAGTGCTCACATGTACCCCCTTGACAAATCTTTAACACAAATTATGCTAAGTGGGATTTGACAGGTGAGAATCTAGTGCTGAGAACTGGTAATTTTGTTTGTTTATTGGATAGGATCTCTCTTTTACAGCTCAGATTGGCTTCAAACTCAAGGGATCCTCCCACTTAAGTCTCCCAAGCTGCTAGGATTGTAGGTATAGGCTTAGCAGGCAGCATTATTATTATTATTTTTAAAAATTTTAATTTGCTCACTTTACATCCTGAAACTGTAGCCCCTTCCCTAACTGCCTCCCAATCCCACTGCCCCAGGCAGCATTTTTTTATGATACTAAACACTTGTGCAAAATGCACTTCTCTACGATGACACATGACCTAGTAGCTAACATGTTAGCTAGTTAGATTAATAATGATGACAGAACTGACTGATGTAATGAACTGTGTATTTAACTAGGAATGCACCTTCTTCCTAAGAAATTACACCAGATGTTTTATTTTAAACAATGAGATACAGATAATTTTACTAATTTCTTTTATTTCTAAAATTCTAAGTTAAAAAAATGTGTATGGGCATTTTTGCCTGCATGTATGTCAGTAGTACCACTTGTGTGCCTGGTACTCATAAAGGCCAGAAGAGGTCATCAGAGCCCCTGGAACTGGAATTATAGACAGCTGTGAGCTGCCATGTGGGTGATGGAAACTGAACCTGTATCCTCTGGAAAAGCATCAACCATTGAGGCATCTTTACAGCCCTCTTTCTTATTTTAAGACAAGGTTTATTTCTAAGGCTGGCTTCAATTCTTCTGACAGCTGAGTGGCTGAGATCCCACAGGTCTGTCCTACTGTGCCCAATTTGGTTTCTCAGAATATTGACTTAGGAGCTTTCCTTAGAACATTTTGCATTCGCCAATAATGTTGCCACAGCTCCTAGCCCCTTTCTTGTAGTTTGCATTAGGTACTATGTGGGTTCTTCTTCTACCGTTCTCCACCTCTTCAGCCCCCTAACATTAGATAAGAGAAAAAAGGATAGAGAAGAAAGGAAAGAGATTCCTGAATAAAGTCAGGGATCAGAAAGGGGGTGACATTATCGTTATACTACTTCCTGGTGATCGGGGCATCAAGCTCCTTGGGCCAAGTTTGATCTTTGCCAACAGGATATCAAATAATTTTTTTTCCTTTCTTCCTTCCTTTCTCGGTTTTTCAAGACAGGGTTTCTCTGTGTGTAGCTCTAGGCTGTCCTGGAATCGCTGTGTAGACCAGGCTGGCCTCCAACTCACAAGCGATCCACCTGCTTCTGTTTCCCAAGTGCTGGGATTAAAGGTGTGCACCGCCACTACTCAGCTGATAGCTAATTTCTTCTTCTTCCTGGTCTTTTTTTAACTTAACTACTTAACAAACTGCAACCAACAACCAACTAACAACTAACCAACAACTCCCACTCCTCTTGGGACCCTAGAATTTTTATACCCTCTGAAAAGTTCCAGAATTCCAAATATCACAACCAAAGAAATGATCTGCAGCTGGCAAAATCATGCCTCTGCTAGAGTATGAGGCACATCTGTGTGCTGCTGTGAAGCAGGCCCATATCCCCCACACATGGGATTAAAACAAAAACATATTTTTATAATATTTTTGTGCTTTTTCTGTTTTGTTTTGTTTTTCTTTTGTGTTTTGAGACAGGGTTTCTCTATGAGCCTTGGCTAGCCTCGCTTTGTAGACCAGGCCGGCCCTGAACTCACAGAGATCTGCCTGCCTCTGCCTCCCTGAGTACTGGGATTATAGGTATGCGCCACTGTGCCTAACCTTTTCTTGTCTTTTTAAAGAAACCAAAATTCCAAAAACAGTCACACCACTTTAGAATACTGAGCAACTTTTGGGTAATTTTTAATTTAAATCTACCTTTAAAGAGTTATATTTGATACTATTTGGATATTTAGAAAGAAGTAATCAGCAATTCCAAAAGAAAAGTTTTGCTATTTTACACTTAGGAGGTAGGTGGTAGAAAATGGGCTAATCTTCAATCGATACTGTGGTATTATAAATACAGAATTCTAACCAACCTGCTAATATTACCTGAGAGCTTGAGTTTTTTCTCTTAAGTCACTCAACATTTACTTATCAAATACCTGTGTACCTTACTGTAACGGAGGGCACAGAAAGAAGTCTATATAGCAGACACAGCTGTTAGTGGTATCAGGGACAGATAGACGGAGCAGTTATGGGGCAAGAGAATGACCAAGATGGGGCTGGCAGCATATTCAATGGTGAATCCACCCTCAGTGAAGTGTTGCACAATACTTTCTTCTGGAGATAAAGCCTTCCTCTTGGGATGAAGCTTGCCAAGACACAGGACATATTAAAGGGGAGGTGAAGTGTCATCTTTCAAGGAAACTCCTGAAGCTCAGGAAGCAAGCAACTCAAAGGCTACAGAATGTCCCTGAAACTGATCAGATACCTTAGCCACCTCCTCCCAAGCATCTTAAGTACTAAGGACTGCTGAGAGACACCGTCTGGAAGAGGCAGAGACCAGCTGAGCTACCTGCAGGCTGTGCAGTGAGCTTGAGGCTTTCAGCTTTTGTGAGCTGTCACCCATGCTGGGGTGGACTTTGGTAATAGAGCTGTCTTTGAGTCACTTCTACTCCTTCTAAGTAACCTTAATAAAACTTACTGACTCACCTAATTGGAATTTGGTAGTATCTTTACTTTGGTCTGACATCAGTTACCTATCTGAGGTGAACAGACACTTGTCCACGTTGCCCCAAAAATGGCATCACACACAAGGTAAGACCCTGAGGACACAAAGGGTGACCTTTGAGTACCTGCTGTTGGAACAGGCAGAGGAAGGATGAAGATGAGGAATTTTGGGCGGGGCATGGTGGCTAACGCTTTACTCTCAGCACTGGAGTAGGATAGGGTGTGCTGTGGTATGTGTGTGTGTAAGAATGGAGACACAGATGGATCTGGGAGTTTGAGGTCAGCCTTGTCTACACAGTGAGTTCCAGGGTAGCCAGGGCTACATAACAGAGAATTTATCTAAAACCAAACCCAAACCCAAAAGATACAGGATTTGGAGCTGTGATAATCTTGACCCACTGACAGAGTGGCTTATGCCTAGTCTGAGTGGAATACAGATGATATACAGGAGGATTTGTAGTCAGATCATAAGTGTTGTTTTGGGCTAACTTAGGTAAGATTTTTTAAATTTTCTGCCATAGGGTCAAGAGAAGACATATAAGACTATAGTATCTTATTTACAGTGTTAATTACACCAGCCAGACCAGGCTCTGAATCACTAATAAATTCATCCAGCCTACTTTCATGCAGAAATATCCATGGAGACACCACATGAGGGCCAGCGAGATGGACAGCTCAGTGCTGGCAGGACAAACATGACGGATTAACTTCAATCCCTGGTACCATGGTGGAGGAAAGAACCAACTATTGAAAAACTTTTCTGCAATCTCCATGTGTGCCACAGCATGTGCACACTGATGTGTACACACACACACACACATAACCCAACAATAGTAAGAGTCCATATAGCCTTTAAAACCAGCACTAGCAGAGTCCTGAGACTCTGAGGATAGCCAGGGCTACATAGAGATTCTTATCTCAAACAAACACTGTCAAAACCAAACCATAGCAATCCTCCCGAACAAAGATCAACTCTTCACCAAAAAAATAAAATAAAAATCAAAGTCCCCAAACAAAAAATTACCTCCCCAAATAAAGACTCTCAAAGTTTTCATTTAGCAAGTAATACATGCCAACTCAAGATAGCTTATTCTAACTCTACTTTCAGAAAGTATTATTTTGAAGTTTCGGAGGATTAATGACTACAAATGGCAATTTTCCAGGCATGGTAGAACACATCTTGTTTTAGTTTGCTTTATGTTGCTGTGATAAACACCACAACTAAAAGCGACTTGGAGTGGAAGGGTTTACTTCATCTTACACTTCAGGAAGCAGCCCATCACTGAGAGAAGTGAGGGTAGGAACGCAAGGCCAGAAGTGAAGCAGGGGCCAAGGAGCAATACTCCTCACTGGCTTGCTTTCTGGTGTGTTTCACTAGCTTTCTTACAGACCTTATGTATACCTGCCTATGAATGCCCATGGCTCTACTACACACAGAATAGATATTCTCTATAACATGTGGAGAATAAATGCCTAGACACACCCAGTATATACCAACCTACTGTATTGACATACTTATAACCTAAATTATTTTATTTTAGTTATTAAGTGTGAGGTTAAAGTAGGTACCCATGGAGCCCAGTAGATGGAATTACAGGTGGCTGTGACCTCAACTTGGGTCTTCTTTTCCAAGCATAGCAAGTATTCTTAATTGTTGAGCTATCTCTTTAGCCCAACATCATCATAATTTATGCCACGCTTCTTGGGAAGCTGTATTCTTAGGAAGAGCTGTTCTCTAAGTACCTTTTCCTCCATTAAAATAGCCTACTAGTAACAAACAAAACCAAACAGACATGCCAGGTACATGCCTTTAATCCCCAGCACCTGGGAGTCCAGGAAAGGGCACTGGAACCCCTGGATGCTGGGTTTGAACCTGGAGCCTGTGGAAGAGCAGCCAGTAGTCTTTAATCATTAAAAAGCCATCTCTCCACCCACAGAATTTCTGGGTTTATTTATCTACCCTCCCCCTCCCCCAGACAGAGTTTCTCTGTGTTATAGCCCTGGCTGTCCTGGACTTACTCTGTAGGCCAAGCTGGACTCTAACTCACAGAGATCCGCCTGCCTCTGCCTCCCAAGTGCTGGGATTACTGGCATATGTCACCACAACTGACTTAGAGTCCAATTATTTTTCTTTTGGATTTTTGACATGGGGGTGAGGGGAGATACCACACTTGGTAGCCTGGGAACTCATGACAATCCTCCTGCCTCCTGAGTGCTGGGACTTCAGGCAAAACCCCCATATTTTGCACTAAAATGGCAGTTCTTTCAAAACTCATGTACTGATTTAACACAATCTAATCATAATGTTACCAGACTGACAGAAACTTGACAGCCTGATTACATTATAATGTTATACTAGACAATGGGATTTTGCCCTGAACAGACTGAGAGATCAATAAATAAAATAGAATAATCTAGATAGACATGTAGTGAGTGAAAATCTATTACTTTTATCCACATTCCAAACCCAACCAAATGGTCATATAACAAATTAATCCAAAAGGCCATAGACATAAAGAGGAAGACCTTAAACTGTAAACTTCTGGGAGAAAATGCACTTCTGGTTAAATAAAAAGTATTAAGTACATACTAAAAGTATACATAAAAGAAAAATATAAAAAGACTGGATTTGATAAAAATTCACAGTATCTTCTCTTTGAAGATATTAATGGGGCTGACAAAATGGCTCAAGAGGATAAAGGCACAAGCTCAGGCCTGAAGACCTGAGCTTAATTCCTGGAACTTATAATGTTGGAAGCAGTAAACCAATTCTTGAATGCTGTGTTCATACAACATTAAAAAGGAAAAACAAAGATACTGTTAAGAGAGTAAGAGTAAGACAACACAGACTGGGAGGAAACATTTGCAAATCATGAACCTCAAAGGCCCAACAACAGCAACAAAAACGTATCAAAACCCAGAGAAGGCCTAGGCAGTAGTAACTTGACTGGTAGTGCATGTACAAGCCCTGGATCTGATTGCCCACAGTTCATGAAATCCAGATTGTCAATGTCATCCTGGGCTACAACCCAATCTAAGGCCATCCTGCACTAAATGAGACCCTATATCAAAACAAAACACCCCTGCCCACCGCCCTGGCATTTCTTCAATGATTACTTGGTGTGGTGATATAGATTTATAATGCCAAGTTACTTGAGAGACCAAGACAAAAACCAACCAATAAAAACAAGACTGATTTATAGCTAAGTGGTAGAGCACTTGCCTAGCATGTGCTAGGCCTGAGCACTGAAAAGCAAAAGAACAAATGGAAGCAGATCCCCGTATTTACGTTGGAGGCAGCAGGAGTTCAAGGTCACCTCTGCTACTTAATGTGCCCAAAATTACAAATAACCTTATCTCAATTTAAAAAAAAAAACCCACAAAAAACACACTCCCAAAACAATAAAAGAAAAAGCAAAATCACTTCAGTGATTAAAACAATTCCAATTTTTAAGATGAGGCAAAGATACTCAGATGGCAAATAAGGACATGGAAGTAGTTTAATATTTTTAGCTATTATAAAATGTAATTTAAAAATCATGAGATTGACTGGCTAGATGGTGTAAGCCTATAATCCCAGCATTTAGGCCTTTAAAACCAGTACTAAAAGAGTATATGAAGGAGGGGCCTGGAGAGATGGCCCAGTGGTTAAGAGCACCGTCTCCTCTTCCAAAGGTACTGAGTTCAATTCCCAGCAACCACATGGTGGCTCACAACCATCAATAATGAGATCTGGTGCCCTCTTCTGGTGTACAGGTGCACACGCAAGCACAACACTGTATAAACAATAAATACATCTTTAAAAAAAAAAGAGAGAGAGCATTGTCTGCTCTTTCAAAGGACTTGGGTTCAATTCCCAGCACCCACATGGCAGCTCACGCCTGTCTCTAAGTCCAACTTTAAAAAAAGAAAACGCAGAGGAAAAAATGTGTAATGCTCATCTGGACTTTACAGTGAGATTCTGTGTCAAAGCCTGGGAGATGGCCTTAGTGGTTAAGAGCACTGGCTACTCCTGAAGATGGCTTGATTCTTAACATCCAGGTTGTAGTTAATACCATTTCTAACTCCAAGAGCTTTATCTACACAGGTAGCTGTGCTGTGGCTCAGCCCCAGCACTCATCTTTGATCCAAGAGCTTTATCTACACAGGTAGCTGTGCTGTGGCTCAGCCCCAGCACTCATCTTTGATCCAAGAGCTTTATCTACACAGGTAGCTGTGCTGTGGCTCAGCCCTAGCACACATCTTTAATCCAAGAGCTTTCTGTAAAGAGGATTAAATAAAGTCAACCATAGGTTAAGAGGAAGAACAAGAAACAAACATTGGGGAGAGAGAAGTAGACAGGTGAACAGGAAGTAGAAAGCAGGGACATTCAGTTGGAGGGTTTTTAAGACAGGGCGGAGAAGGAGTGTTTTCCTTCTGGGATGTGGATGACGAGGAAGGTCAGCTGGGTGTTTTCTCTGCCACCCCAGTATCTGGCTCCTGGGTCTTTATTGGTAAAAATCAAACATTTGGAATTTTGTTTAAAAACAACAATGTTCTGTTAACAGAATGTTGCATGCATCTAGAGGCACAGGATGTGTACCTGTCCCCACTGTGACATTAGAGTTGATTTGTTGGTAAAGGTCTATTTTCTCATCCTTCTCCAGGACACTAATGTGTAGATATTGTTCTTCACAGTAATCCCACACTTAACTTGGCATGTGATAACTTTTGACAAACACAACTGTATGATGGCTGCAAAATTTATTTTCCAATTCTAGTCCATCACTAGCCAGCAATAAATCCTATCATTCTTTACCTATCATTTTTCGTTATCAATTTGAATTAATTTCCACCCTCATCTCTGTGCTCATTTTGGGGTCCACAACCTCTAATTTGCATGAAGTGGTTTCCACATCCATTTGACATGCTACCCCTAATATTTTGGGTAATTCTCTACTTTCTAGCATATTGGTATAACCCAGGCTCACTTTACACTGACACTGCACTTTTGCCCTGAAATTAATTCCTTTAGGGAGCTCCAATTCTCTTTAGTGGTCAGTATTAAAACTCAGCATCTCAGCATTGGATAGCTTCACAGTTTCTTTTTTCTTTCCCTTTTTTGAAAACAGGGTCTTTCTATGTAGCCCCGGGAACTCATTATGTAGGCTCAGGCTGGCTTTAAACTCGTCAAGATCTGCCTGTCTCAAGAGCTGCGATGGAAGGCATGCACCATCACGCCAGAACTTCAGGCTTTCTATCTTGTAGAACAGTGTTAATCCAGCAACAAGGCTACTCAGGCTGGAACACAGGCACACCTTCAATCCCAGGAGACAGAGAGAAGCAGATCTGACTTCAAGGCCAGCCTGGTGTAGAGCAAGTTTCAGGTAAAGAAAAGGTTAGGTCCAGGCATGGTGGTACACACCTTTAATTTCAGCACCTAACAGACAGGCATGAAGATCTCTGAGTTCTGGGGAGGTAGTTAGGTTGAGTCAGTGAGCTGAGAGGCAGTGCAGTGGAACTGAGTTTGTAGCAGTTCATTTTGTGAAATTTAAAAGCATTTTTACAAGGAGAGTTTTTACAGAGTCTGGTAGGAGAGAACAAGCTAGACACAGGTGAAAACAGAACGAATCAGAGTATGAGAAGCCAGGAGATTATAGAATAGATTGCTAGAGGTAGTGGGAGGCCAAGCAGAGCAATTCATTCAGAGGTCGAGAGAGAAGTCACACTGCTTGCAAAGGAGTTTGAGCCAGAAGCGCTGAACTGAACCAGCCAGCCAGAGAAAGAGCTGGGAAGGGTGACCTCCTATTTCAGCAGTAAGTCTCAGAGGCTGAAAACATTCTAGACCTACACTAGATTGTACAGAGGCTAGAAGCTTCCCAGACTAGGCCTAGCTTACCAGATGAAGGTAGTAAACCTCAGGGGCAATTGTATCAGGCAAATAAAAAGATACTTCTATATTATCTTTTGAATTTTTACTCAAAAACTTCTCTCCCCCACAGCTGTTTGTAGTTAGTATGGACCTATCTGCAAATTTGGCTTTTGCTTATGGAACTTTTTAGCATGCAATTAAAAAAAATATATCATGACTAACTCCTGCAGTCAGAAGGCAGAAGCAGGCAGATTTGTGTTAAGTTCAAGGCCAATCTGGTCTACATAGTGAGACCTTCTCTTGGTAGGTAGTATGATAAAATATACCAAGTTTTATTTTTTTAATGCTGGAGCTCAAACTTAGGGCCTTGGGAATGCTGAGCACACATTCTAGCAAACTATGTATGTACTTGCTAAGGACCAGCATTTCCTTCCATTCACCCTTATGGGTCAACATTAGAAAAGTTTCCCTAAATTGTGGTACTAAAAAAGCTCCTACATTTTTCTTCTAGTGTTTGTACAGTTATTTTCTTTAAATCTGAGCTATCTAGACTTTATTCTCATAAGTGGTGAGAAGGATCTAATGTCTACTTCTAAATGGCTACCTAATTGTTGTAATAACCATTATTAACTCCTATCTCTAAGTTCTAGGTTTCTGTCATGAACTTCCGTGCATTTCTGAACTTTACCCTGTAGCCGTCTGTCTCTAATGACATGGATAAGCTGGAAATTCCAACATAGGTGACCTTGTTGTTTACACAAACCTGGACCAGCTAACTCCTGTGTACCTCAGCCGTCTCACACAGACTGCTGGGGTGCTACATTAGTTCTTACCACTCACCTCCTTAGAGTTAACCTTAACTGTTAGTTCAACTCTGATCAAGTCCAGCCTTTTCAACATTAGAAATCTTTTTATTCAGCTTTCATCATCATGGTACCTAAGAACATGCCTTTCTGTCTCCTCTTCCACTGCAGTCACTGAGGTTGTCCACCCCTTATACCAGGTTTTCTTGAATTTGGTCTTGCTGCCTTCAATAGAAGAGATTCTTCAGCATCTTTGTTCTTGTTCCTCAAGCTTATAATACAGAACAGAACATTCCTGACTGGTGAGCTTAATACCCCACCACTCACTTTTCACTTTCATATTCCTTAATCACTTTTAATTTTATTTCCAGGTTCCAACACTCTTTTTAGAAAACAAAACAAGAGTCAGCGTCTCACTATGTTGTCTTGCTGGCTTAAAACTTGCTAAATACACCAGGATGGCCATGAACTCATACAGATCTGTTTGCTTCTCAAGTGTTAGGACTAAATTTGTGCATTGCTACACTGGGCCCAGATCCATTACTCCTCCTGGCATTATAGGCAGTGGATTCTGAATGTTTAGGGGTCATGAAAGGCAGAAAAACCCATTATTAAGTCAGATGCAGGAGAACATAACATAGCCCAAAGCTGGAGCAAACCTGCACACTCTTGAGGTTGCTGCTGCGGAACAGTGTTTTACAATAAGCTTTTACAAATAACTAGTCTAAAGTGATAACACCTCAAGAGATGCTATGTACTAATCAAAGTGACTAAAATTCCCCCACACCAATACTATACTATACTTCACATTCTATGCTCAGTGTGGGAAATGGAACTACCAATGCAATGCGCATGGGAATATAAAAGTTTCCTAAAAAGTTAAATCTATACCACATGCTATCCTCCCACTCATAGGTATTTAACACGCACAAGAAATGACATCAAATGTCCATAGAAAGACGCACAGAAATGGTCTAATAGTCCCACACTGCAAAGATTCTGGTTAGCAATCTCCAGTGTGCAAAAAGAGTACAAGCACACAAAACTGCAACCTTTAATTAACTATCAAGCACTATGTACTGTATAAACTGACATGTGCTACTTTGCTAGGACTAGCAGCATAGGTTTGTTGGTCCCAACATTACCAGAGGCACAGTATTGTGATATACTGTTTCAGCTAGTTACTAGGCAAGAGAAATTTTTCAGCGTATAGTAATCTCATGGGATTACTGTTGTACAAGTAGTTAACTGACTAATATATTATGGTACACATGGCTGTGTTTCGTGTGGCAAGGTTCTGCCTTTATAACCTTTAGAGGCTTTCTAGGGTATCTTGATATCTGGTAAGTCTAGATCTACTTTTGAGATTCTCAACATTTTGATATCCTTTTTTCTTCCCTTCACTGCCCAAGTCAGATTTATGCCAAATATTAGTGTTATTTTAACTGAGATCTCATTGAATTTATTAACTAAGGGCTGAGAATGCACAAAACCTAGGCTCTACTCCCAACACTTCAGAGACTCAGGGTGTTGACAACAGCCACTGCCATCCAGTCCTCTAGAGGAACTAGGAGGTTCAAGGCCACTGCTGGACGCCTAGCCAGTTTGAGGACAACTTGAGTTACATAAGACTCAAAAGCGACAATAAGAGTTTTTACTAACTTAGGCAGGACAGTTTGATGCTTTAAGTTTGCTTCCCATAGGTTTTACCCCATTTTTTTTCTTTCTTTAGAAACAGGGCCCCATTATTTAGATCAGGTTTAACTCAGAGACTTGCTTGTCTCTGACTCCTGAGTGCCTATGTGCCACCATCCTCAACAACAATTCTTTTTTAAAAACAGAATGTATTTTTATTACTTTTATTATGTGTAGTATGTGTGTATGTGTAGGTATGTGCATGTGAATACAGGTGCCACTGTAGCCTGGAGTCAGATCCCCTGGGAACTGGAGTTACAGGTGGTAGTGAGCCATCTGTTAGAACTGAAATTGGGTCCTCTGCAAGATTGAGCCATCTCTTCATTCTCGACAATTATTAAAACAAGTTTATTTAGTGTTTGGGAGGGAATGGGCACACACAGTACACATGCACAGGTCAATTCCTCCTTTTTAAAAGTTCTATCAGTTTTTATAAGTGTTTTATAAATACAGGCCGAGTATCCTTTATGTTTTTGTTTTTCTGAGACAGGGTTTCTCTGTGTAGCCCTGACTGTCCTGGAATTGATTCTGTAGACTAGGCTGGCCTTGAACTCAGAGATTCACCTGCCTCTGCCTCTTGAGTGCTGGGACTGAAGGCAAAGATGTGAATTACTTCATTAGATAAGAAATGTTTCAGTTCTTGAAAGGGAGTATGTTACATGGTACAGGTTAAGTATCTTTATGTAAAAGGCTTGGGAGTATAAGAATTTCAGATACAAAAGTGAGTTTTCTTGGGGCAGAGCCCCAAATTTATGTACATCCCTGTCTTAAAAAACTGGAGGGGAGGGGACTTTCTGGACACACACTAAACGTTAAACGGTTTCTTAGCAGGGCTTGGTACACACACCTAAAACTTTAGCAATTTGGAAGCTGAGGCAAACACAAGTTCAAAGCCAGCCGGGGCTTTGATACAAGACTGCCTCAAAAAACCAAAGTAGATCGGGAAGATGGTAGAGGCCCTGTTGCCTAAGCACTAGGACCAAGTTCAAATTCTCCTGCACCACATAAAAGATGGTCACAACAGCAGGTGTGTGATCCCACAGCTGCTCAGGGCAGACAGGCAGATAAATAACCTGGAGTCTCTGGTGAGAGACCCTGTCTTAGAAAGTAAGGAAGAGACAAACACCCAATGCCAACTTTTGGCTTCTATATTCATGCATGCCTGTGTAAGACACTCATGCACACAAGGGTAGGGTTGTGGGTCTACTGAATAATCACCTGCAGGAAAGGCATGTTTTAAAGTCGAGTCTTCAAGAGATGAACCTAGTGATTACATTGTTCTAATACCTGCATGTCCAATTTGGAAGAGATATGGCTGTTGAAATTGACATCAAGTAAAACCAATATAAAATATTGAACGTTTCTGTCCATTAGTTACATTTTAAGTGCTCAGTAGTCACTGTGGCAGGCGGCTCCCATACTGGCTAGTCTAGGTAACAGACATTTCCATTCCTGCAGAAAGTTCTATTAGACAACAATAACTGATTTTATACCACCCCCACCAACTATGGGCAGAGAACCAAGGCATCTGATGTCATCCAACAAGGCCATGGAGCTGGACAGTGGCCAAACTGCCGCTAAAGCCTCTTCTGACAGTGTCCCCTGACTATCACTGCACCCCTTTCTTACATCCAAGGTTTATCCAAGTGGATGTATAGCCTTTTCACCTTTCATTATGCTTTCTAGCAAATACAGAAAAGAAACAGAGAGCTAAGCCGGGTGTGGTGGCACGCGCCTTTAATCTCAGCACTCAGGAGGCAGAGGCAGGTGGATCGCTGTGAGTTCGAGGCCAGCCTGGTCTGCAAAGTGAGTCTAAGACAGCCAAGGCTACACAGAGAAATCCTGTCTCGAAAAACAAAAACAAACCAACCAACCAAACAACCTCTATTAAGACCTCTTAGAATAAATCTAAGTTTGTAACTACTCAAAATCTTTTGTCTTTATGCTTTTATCTGCCATGTATTTGAAATAAGAAGACTAAAGATGACTTACTGTCTTTGAATTTTTTGCTGTTTTTGTGGAATGGGCGTTTTTACAGCCCAAGCAAAGCTGTATATTCTGCCCCTTGGGTGGTAGGATTAGAGGCATGTACCATTATATCTGGCCTTGATAGACATGGAAACAATTTTAAAGATGAAAAGATGAGAAATAAGGAGCAATTCAAAAGAGCTGATTTCCCTAATTTTAGAATGTGGTTATTCAGATCACCTGAGCCCTCTTGGCTTTTAGTCCTTTAGTACTTTAATGGCTATGACATTAATATGCTATTTTTACTTATAAACTAATTCTGCCTTAGTTTGAATAGTGTTTTAACACAATTTAAATTAATTTGCTTTGTTTTTATTTACAAAAGTAACTAAGGTACAAGAAGGAGCACCTGAGTATCTGGGAAGACTAAGTAAGATTCATGTATAGCTAACCATAAAAAATACAGTAATACCCTCTTTAAAAACAAAACCAGTTGCTCCTGTTTAGTATGCTTAGAATACAAATGCTTCCAGAGTCAGTCAAATTATGTCATGATAGTTCACATTTAAAGTTAACAGGAAAAAACACCAACTGAAAATTTGAAGATGTGAGTAAAGAGCTCTGAAAATTGTCACAGCTACGACTCAAATCCAAGTTAAAACACTAGTGACCAGCTCTGAAAGAAAATGTATGCATAAAGTTACAAAATGCCTCACCAGAAAACACTATGAACAGACACGTATTTGAGATAGCTTTTTGCCCTATGCTGCCAGGCATCTGCAGTCTTTCAATATGGGGGTCTATGTAAATAGAAGCCACTTGTTATTCAGAGGAGGTGGTGCAAAAACCAGCTATTTTCTTTCTAAACACTCTTCAGTGTTGAGGCAAACAGGCTGAAGCACACAAGAGCAAAGCAACAGCCTCTACCATAGGGCGGGGAACAAGAAGAAGTTTGCTTTACCTGTACTGGTAGTTAGCACATCAGTGGGTGCCAACTTGTATTTGGAAGTGAATTGCTGAGAGACAAATCATGATGTATGTTAATGTAAGAAGGATTAAAAATACTGAAAATGCCAGGTATGGCAGTGCATGCTTTTAATCCCAGCAAAGGCAGGAGGATCTCTGTGAGGCCAGCCTGGTCTACAGAGTGAGTCCAGGACATTCAGGGCTACACAGAGAAACTCTGCCTCCAAAAACCCAAACCAAACAACAACAACAAAAACCAAAAACCCCACAAACACCACCATTACCATAAAAAAAGTCCCAAACAAGAAAACCAAACCCCTGAGAACTCTAAAGTAAACATTTAAGTGTTATAAACATTTCAAGTCTCATTTAAGATAGAAGTTTTAAAAGAAAGAGATTAGAGATGGCTTATTAGGTAAAGGCACCTGCTGCCAAACTTGATGGCCTGTTTTATTCCAGGGTCCCACAGGGCAGAAGGTAAGATGATTACCTCAACCTGTCCTCTGACCTACACACACACACACACACACACACACACAATGTAGCATGCCCCACCCTGTAAACAAACACACACACACTTTTTTTTTTAAACAAGGAAGGGCTTTCCCTTTCGGAGGGGGCCTGGATTTGCAAAGACCACAAGTCAAACCGATGGGAAGGCAATAGTTCAGGTCATTTTTCTTCCAGGTACTGCATTTATCAGCTTCAAGGCTCCTCCCCCCAGGCCCAGTTTTAGGCATTCTTAGAAGTGATTCAGGCGAAAGGTAAGTGCACACTGACAGCACGAAGCAGATAGTTAGAATAGAAGACATTCCTACTCTCAAAGAGGAATACTACTCAAACAGCCATGAAAGCCCCATACAGGATTTCTCTAGCTTCCCGGGGAACAGTATCAAGCATAATTAGTCGCATAAGCAGCAACACCTGCAACTGACCCAGCCAAGTTTTCAGTTGGCCTTCACTTATCTCTTAACTCTCCCCAACCCCCTTCCTCCACTTCCCTGCTGTTCTTTCCTAGCACACAAAATATAGGCCAATGAGCAGTGGGTGGGTGAGGAGGATGTGAGAACAAATTTGAGAAGTAAAAAAAAAAAAAAAAAAAAAAGGAGCAACTTAAGCAGGACGTGAATGAGACTGAGGGGTCTAATAAGGGCAGGCAAACGAGCATCAGAGAGACTGAAAAAGAGGCGTTCTCCTGGGCTGTAGCGCTTGTTTATAGTATGGAGGGTTAAGTAGAGGTCAGGCTACCTACCACTCGTCAGAAGCTGGGCAGGGGC
The DNA here is from genome assembly GCF_964271855.1 of Acomys minous. NCBI lineage: Eukaryota > Metazoa > Chordata > Mammalia > Rodentia > Muridae > Acomys > Acomys minous. The sequence goes on along the minus strand of NC_140493.1, from coordinate 86,293,483 downwards.
AGCTGCTTTGGGTGACTTCTAGTGTCTCTTCCGACTCTGAAATGTTAGGATTTCTATTTCACAAAGGAGAACGTAAGGATGACGGAAGCCCACCGCCTTGGAACCCTTGGGAAGGAGCTGCCTTGGCGGGCCGACTCCCCGACACCACCGCTCCTACGTCTCCCTCCCACACGTGCCCACCCCGCCCCCTTTCAGGCTCAGCACCTCCACGTGCAAAACGCCACAGGGCATTAGCCCCCACTCGAGTGGGCTCCTTCCCCTGCAAACTCTGTGTGCCCCTGCCCCGGTCCCCCACCCCAGAGAAGCGAGGAACACCACTCTCCCACTCTGGGAAGCTAAAAAAAAAAAAAAAAAAAAAAAAGGAAAAGTCTCCGTTCTAGTCTTTCTCTTTAGCCAGAACAAGGCTGGGGAGGGACAGAGAAAAACTTTCTTCTCAATTTTTTTTTTCTCCTCCCTGAGAGTAAAGAGAACCTCAAGTCAGAGGTTGGGGGGGGGAGGGGAACCCCTGGACGTTTAACGGCCAGTAGGGGGAGGGGAGCTCCGGAGACGGAGGGGGCGTGGGATGAAGAAGCAGGCCCGCGAGCGGGGGTCCCGCAGCTGCGGGGTTCTTGGGGTCGGACAGCTGCAGGCGTCCCTCCCCTCTACCCACCCCCCGACCTGGCACACAAAGCGGCTGCTGCGCTCGGCTCTCACCAGATCCTTTGTGTTTTCCATCAGGGCCTCATGGGTAGGGGCCGGCCGTGCTCCCCAAGCCTGCGGCGCCCCCTCCCCCCCGCGAGCAAGGGGCGGGCGCCTCTCCCGGGGACTTGCGGCGACTACACGGGGGGAGGGGGTACCCCCAGCTGGGCCCCCGGGTCAGTGGCGGCAGTGGCAAGCCCCCGGATTTCCACCCCCCTTTAACTCGGGTGGCCCCAGGATATCAACAACATTAGCATAGCCCTCCTTCCCCAGCGCGCCTGCGCCGTGACCCGCGCCCCGATTGGCCCACTTCCCCACGTACCCTCCTCTCTCCCCTCCAGCGTGGGACCCTCGGCAGGCTCCGTACTCTAAGGACGGTACCAAGACCAGAAGACGATGAGGTAATGAGGGCTCGCGGCAAGGCGGCGCGGCTCAAGAGGCAGCAGGGAGAGAAGTTTCCTTCAGCCACTCTGATTTGTACTCCGGCCTTCTTGAGTCCCTTCCAATATGCTGCCTCCGAGAAGTTGTGTTGGGAAAAAAAATTTCCACTCCAGTCACGCCGCTTCCCCCTACACCCGGAAGATTGGTCTTCCCAGAGAGGAACTCCCACACGGGGAGGGGCTGCCGAACTGAGAGGGAGTGACGTAGCGCGTGAGTGTCGGTCACGTGGCTCGAGGCGGCGCAGGCTCCTTCCTGCTTCCCGGGGCAGGGCCGCGGCGCCCAGCCAGACGCTCTGGCACATGCGCAGTGGTGCTCCACGTGAACGTCTGCGTTTCTCCTCAGCCCAGAGGATGCCGCCCGAACGCAGGAGCCGGACGAAACGAGATCGGAGAGCCGACGCAGGGCCGGGGAGGAAAGCCAGACCCGGGAGCGGCGGGACGCCCCGAAATGCCGCCCGTTCATCCCAACGGACGCCGCTGGCCGGGCCGAGGGCGGCCCCTAGCGCGGTCACCGCGGCGGCGGCGGCGGCGGAGGAAGAGAGCCGGCTCCGGCAGCGGAACCGCTTGACGCTCGAGGACGACAAGCCGGCTGCCGAGCGGTGCCTGGAGCAGCTTGTCTTCGGCGACGTCGAGGACGACGAGGACGCGCTGCTGCGGCGGCTGGGGAGCTCGCGGGTGAGGGCGGCCTGCTTGCTGAGCCGGCGCACGTTCTCCGGAGCCCGGCGCGCGGCTGGTGGCGAGGCCCCGGGGGCGGAGCCTGGGGGGGGCGGGGGGGGAAAGACCTGTGGCGGCGGGCGCTATGGTGGGAGGGACCGGCGACCGCGGGCGCCGAGGGCCTCCCGGGCGCTCTCCGCCTTCGGCGCTGGGCTGCGAGCTGGCGAGGGCGGAGACGCCGCCTCTCCCCGCCCCAAAGGGGCCGGGGCGCTTCGCATCCAGCAGGCGCTCAACTGCTGGCTGGGTTTGCAGAAGGCTGTCTGCAAAGTCGGGCATCATTGGGTTTCTTGTACCCTCTGCTGGAGCCACAGGGGTGGCGGTTTGGCCACCTGTCGCGGTTCCGTTTCGTGGAGCGAACCCGCTACTTGGTCAGAAGGCGTAAAGCTCGCGTTTTAACAATACCTCCGTGTGATACGCACGCCCAACTTTAGAAAACGACTAGTTCGTTCATCTCTCAACATTGCTTTGGGGGCTTAATTTTCGTAGAAGCTGCAAATGCCTCGTGATTGTTCATTTTTGCATTGTCTTTACTTTTGTTCTATAGTTGATCCCTTGTCTTAAGGTAGAGAGACCTGCTCAGGCGTTGCTCTAGCCGGTGGAGGGAGACGCCCCTATGGGGAAAGCTTAACAAAATCCCCTGTTCTCTTGGAGCTTGTGTGGTAGTGGTGGAAAAACAAGATAGAGGAGACAGGACAATAGTTAAGTTCAAGTGTGTTGGTGGAGAGGAAAATAGCAACATTTGGGCAAGGGAATTAAACGTATGTGAAGGAAGCCTCAGTGAGAATGTCAGCATTTGCTGAATTAACCCTTTGTGTGGATGCTTCGATGGAAAACTTCAAGTCTTGCTTGGAGCAGAACAGCTACCCTCCAAGCTGTGGGACACTTCTGTATCTGAAGGAATTCTTTGGCGGGCTTTGAAAGATCAGTAGTGCAGGTGGATACGGTGGTTGACTCCTTGGGCACTGTGTGGGTTGGGGGGAAAAGCTTGGCTCATTTCAGGGGCTTTTTTGGAGGGAGGGGATTAGGTTTAGGTTTTAGTGTGCTATTAAGTTTTAAGACGGTTGACACCAAGAGGCTATGAGACACAGGTTATGTTGTGTGGGATTCTAGACGCCCTGGGTTTTGTAATTGTTGGAGTTTCGATGTTTGCTCTTCACCTGTCTGCTTACCTTTGACCCTTGTCTACTGTGGTCTGTGGCTTTCAGTGTGCGCGTTGTCACTCCTCGGCTGGTCCATCCTGCCTCTCCTGTCCCCGCTGGTGGTTCTGATCACCTTCCTTGCTTTGTGTGGTCATATTCCATGACATTATTTCATCAGCAGACCAGGAGAGCAAAGCGTTCTACCAGCCATCTAAGTGTTAGGGCTTGGTGCCTGCCTCATGACCTGAAGATGGTGTGTCTCTGTAGGGTCATCTTCATGGAAGTTCAGATGACTCAGAAGTGGAAAATGAAGCGAAAGATGCTCTTCCTCAGAAGAAGAAGCCAGTATGGGTGGATGAAGATGATGAAGATGAGGAAATGTAAGTTACCGGTTCCTTTCAGAGTCCCCTTGGACACTTTAAAAGTTAACTTGCAGAGTTGTACAGGTCACTGCCTTGGACAGTGTGAGTGTGTGGATAATGAAAACACGGGCGCACAGGAGCGTGTGGGGACTCCTCCTTACGGCGTAACCACCAGCCGCCTCATCTCCGCTCGTTCTTGTACAGTCAGATTGACCAGAAACTGTGTTTATGTTCAGTGGGAAACTATGGCCTGTTGGTCCTAGAAATTCCCCAGCTGTAGCACAGCTGGCCCAGGCGCCCTGCGCACTGTCAAGGTTAGCTAGAACTGCTTGTCTAGTTAGCAAAAGCAGCCTGAGTCCCGGCTGGCCGCCCTGTTCCACCATCCGCCCCCAGGTATGAGCTAATTGTGCTTTTTGTCTTTGTAAGTTAACTCTGAGAAACACTGTCACAGTTTGGCTCCCCAGTCCGCTGTGTCCCTGAAGTCTTGGGGTGTGCGGGTCAATAGCCCATCTCTATCTGACTGAGATCGGGGTCTGAACAGTTTGTGAGGCTTTCTTTAGACCTAGAGGTGGTTCGTGTTCTGTATCTGAGAGAAAGGTGCTGTTACGTTGCACGGGTCGTTCTCTGTCCTTCCTCCTCCCCTCTCTTTCGGCTTTTCGAGAAGGGTTTTTTCCTGTGTAGTCCTGGCTGGCCTTGAACTCACAGAGATTCCCCTGTCTCTGCCTCTGCCTCCTGAGTGTGGGGATTACAGGCGTGCGCCACTGCGCCTGGTGGTTCCCTGTATCTTCTATGCAGGATACACTGCTTAACTAATCATTGGAGTTAACTTCTTAGCTTGCTTCCTAACTGGACAGTTCCTGAGTGTCAGAATAGTAATTATAACTGAAGGCCATTGGATTAAATGATGCATATAGAATTTCTAGCATGGTGCCTGAAACTGAGTAAAGGCTTCAAATAAAACGACCATATTGTATCTAATATGAGCATATACTACATAGTTTTTCTTTTTCTATGTAGTTATATTGTAAACAAGGGAAGTTGTCTTTTATGAATCAAATTCAAATTTACTGAACAAATCAATTTTTCGTTTTAAGAATGTTGACATGAATCTTTTTAGGAAAAAACTTTATTTTTGCATTTTTTTTTAGGTAAGTTGTTTGTTTATTTTTATTTTATGTACATTGGTATTTTGCCTGCATTTGTGATAGAGTTGGATGACCTGAAACTGGAGTTACACACAGGTATCAGCTGCCATGTGAGCACTGGAAATTGAACCCAGGTTTTCTGGAAGAACAGCCAGTGCTCTTAACTTCTGAGCCATCTCTCCAGCCCACGTTTTTGCATTTCTAGTTAATTTCTTAAAGATTCTTTGGGGGGTTTTATTTATTTGACCAGAGAGTAAGAGTTTACCTTCCCCATGTAAAGTGTGGATTTCAGACTTTTAAAAATATAATCAGTAAGGGTTTTTGTTGTTTGCAGACTTTCTTTGATGATTGGAAAACAACCATTCTTAAACTGTGTTGAAGAAAATTAATAGAATTTAATATGTGCTCTTTATTATCTTTATTATCTTTGTTTATTAAAGATCTTACTGCCTCAGTTTTTTTTCCTTTCCTTTGGTTTTTCGAGACAGGGTTTCTCTGTGTAGCCTTGGCTGTCCTGGACTCACTTAGTAGACCAGGCTGGCCTTGAACTCACATCGATCTGCCTGCCTCTGCCGCCCGAGTGCTGGGATTAAAGGCGTGCGCCACCATGCCCGGCACTCAGATTTCTTACATACTAAGAATTTCAAACTTTTATTTGCTGTAGATTGAACCTAGGTCTGTATATGCCAAGCATAAACCTGTTACTGAGCTTGAAAATTCCTTCCTCTTGAACCTCCATGCCATATATATATATATATATATTTTTTTTTTTTTTTTTTTTTTTTCCTGTTTTATTTTTCAAGACAGTGTTTCTCTGGGTAGAGCAGCCTGGCTTCTAATTGCCTGCTCGTGCACTTGCCTTCCTGAGTGCTGGGGTTAAAGGCGAGCACCCCTGTACTTCTTTCAATTTACTGACTTTGTTTTTTTTTTTTTTTGAGAGAGGGTTTCACTGTGTTGCCCTGGCTATCCTAGACTCGATTTGTAGGCCAGGATAGTCTTGAATTCATAGAGACCCACCTGTCTCTGCTTCTGGGATCAAAGGAATGAGCTACCACACTCAGCTCTTTCACCTTTTTTATGCAGAGATTTTCAAGTTTTAGACAGTCAGATCTTTGAATCTTGGGATTCATTGTTTGAATTCTTGTGGGTTTTTTTTTTTAAAACAGAAAAACTGTCCTTTGTCTCAAAAATACAGGAAATATTTAATGGTTTGCTTTTTGAATATTTGATTTGCCTGTGATATTTTAGAGAAAGATTTGATAGGTGTTTAGGTAATTCTGGAAGAGGTTTCTCCACTATTTCTCCAGAATGTATGAGAGACTCTGGAGAAGGAATGGAAAATGCGTATATGAAGCACTCCACATCTTAACAGTCTTACAGATCATACAAATGTTTCTTTAGAATACTAAAGCAGCATTTTACAAATCATTTAAAATATGCTTGTTCATATTTTCAGAGTTGATATGGCGAACAATCGATTTCGGAAAGATATCATGAAAAATGCCAGTGAAAGTAAACTTTCAAAAGATAAGCTTCAGAAAAGACTTAAAGAAGAGTAAGTATCCTTTTTCCTGTAATAATACCAGGAGATAAACAGCCCAGCCATTTCTTCCTCTTTGCTTTGTTTTCGGCTGTAACAGCTTTTTGGATAGTCGTGTGTGTGTGTGTGTGTGTGTGTGTGTGTGTGTGTGTGTGTGTGTAAAGTAGGCCTTACTTGCCTGGTGGCTTCATGTAAGTATTTTGGTCAGGGAATATAGCAAAGATTATTTGGGGGGAAAAAACTTGAAATGCTACCACTGAAATATAGTCAGTACTACTGGTAACATAGTCATTTGTTTGTATATAGTCCATTAACTCTGTCAGACCCTTTGGGCCTGAGACAGACAGGCTCTCACTGTGTGACCTAGTCTCACCTCTGGATCCACCACTATGCTTGCCTTTTACCAGGACATGAAAAATTATAAAAATGTAAGTGCCCATTGTATGTGGGCTCAACTTAAAAAAGCAAAACAAGAAACATTTTACACTAGTAGCTGTATTTATTTGAGTATTTGTATTTTCACGGTTTGTGAGCGTAAGATGCGGATAATGTGACACTTAATGCCTGAATTTCTCAGTGTGCATCAGTCATCGTAAAAGTGAGATTTTCTTGCACATTCAGTGAAAGGTGTAATTTTGGAAGATGGTTTACATATATCCTAAAGTGTGTCAAAATCTATGTAGAGTCTGAACATCCACCACAACATTTTTGTTTTTCCTTTCAGATTCCAGCATGCCATGGGAGGAGTACCTGATTGGGCAGAGATTGGGAGCAAGCGGAGAACATCTTCAGATGGTGAGTATTGATGTCTTTAAGCTAGTAAGTTTCTTTCATTGTTACTGTTTTATTGGAGTTTTCCCAAGCTTTAAAACATGAAGTGTTTTAAATGAGCCTCACTCTTTTTATGTTGGCTTTAAAGTCTGACATTGCTCTGAGGGAAGTCCCTGTTTTTGATAGCCTGGGCTAATTTAACACAGGTTGGGCATCCCTAGTCTGATACTTGAAATGTTTTAGAATCTGAAACTTTTGGAGTACTGGCTTTTTGAAGCCAGGAGTGGGAAATTATGTACTATAAAACTGTTTCCTGCACAGATCTGAAGTATAATTAAAATCTTTAGGCAACATGTAATAAATAGTTATATATGAAACAAATGAGTTTCGTGTTTAGCGTTGGGTCATTCATAAGTTACCTTACGTATATACAGGTACTCAGAATCTGCTGCACCAATGCTTTTGGTCCTAAGCATTTCAGGCAATGCATAGTCATGAACCACACCTTTAATCCCAGCACTTGGGATGCAGAGGCAGGCAGATCTCAGTGAGTTCGAGGCCAGTCTGGTCTACAGAGTGATTTCAGGGCAGCCAGGGCTACACAGAGAAACCCTGTCTTGAAAAACAAACAACTGAAAAATCAGACAAGGCATAGTCAACCTGTAGTATCTTACTTATTGTAAGGAAAATAGGGGGTAAATAAATTTTGTCTTGACAGTACTGTTGTTTTATGGCACGTAAGTAAGGAAAAATGAGTGGTACTTGATTCAGAGCCCCTTCTGAAGATAGCTGCAACTAATGTAGCTGTCCATTCAAAATGGGACATGAGTCAATGGAGCAGATGTCAGACCAAGCGCAGATAATAACATAGAAACTGCAACTTTCAAGATTACCTTGTATTATCAAATATTTTTTAGTTTAAACTCTGAGTTAAGATACTATAAATAGATGTGGCTTGGGTCTGGAGAGATGGCTCAGTGGTTAAGAGCTTTGCCTATTCCTGAGGTCCTGAGTTCAATCCCAGTACCCACATGATGGCTGATCTGGTGCCCTCTGCAGGTGCAGGTGTACACGCAGGCAGAGCACTCATATACATTAAATAAATAAATTTTAAAAAATACGGGTGGCTTAGTGAAGATCTGATATGGGTGCAGTTATAAAGCTTTTCAGCTCTATTATACGTTCTCACACTTACATAGGAAGCTCTTAGCGTCTTTTTATTGGCTTCACTTGGAAGTGATGCATGATACTCACACATGCTTCAGACAGGATTCTGCCAGGAAACTGAGTGAGCTGTGTATGTCAAATGGGCCTTGAGCTTCCAGAGATCCTCCTCCCCCTGCCTCTGGAGGGCTGGGGTGGGCTCAGGCCGCCTGCGTTTCTGCCTCTGGAGTGCTGGGGTGGGCTCAGGCCGCCTGCGTTTCTGCCTCTGGAGGGCTGGGGTGGGCTCAGGCCGCCTGCGTTTCTGCCTCTGGAGGGCTGGGGTGGGCTCAGGCCGCCTGCGTTTCTGCCTCTGGAGGGCTGGGGTGGGCTCAGGCCGCCTGCGTTTCTGCCTCTGGAGGTTGGGGTGGGCTCAGGCCGCCTGCGTTTCTGCCTCTGGAGGGCTGGGGTGGGCTCAGGCCGCCTGTGTTTCTGCCTCTGGAGGGCTGGGGTGGGCTCAGGCCGCCTGCGTTTCTGCCTCTGGAGTGCTGGGGTGGGCTCAGGCCGCCTGCGTTTCTGCCTCTGGAGGGCTGGGGTGGGCTCAGGCCGCCTGCGTTTCTGCCTCTGGAGGGCTGGGGTGGGCTCAGGCCGCCTGCGTTTCTGCCTCTGGAGGGCTGGGGTGGGCTCAGGCCGCCTGCGTTTCTGCCTCTGGAGGGCTGGGGTGGGCTCAGGCCGCCTGCGTTTCTGCCTCTGGAGGGCTGGGGTGGGCTCAGGCCGCCTGTGTTTCTGCTATACTACAGTCTGGATATTTTTTGGATCTGTCAGCTAATTTTGGGACACTGTTAAAAACATTCATTGGAGACTAAATTTTAATTACTATGTTCTAGAATTTCCATTTGGCTATCTTTTTGTTTTTTTTGGCGTGGGGGGGCAGAGTCTCATGCAGCTTATGCTGGTCGTGATCTCAGATGGCTTGTGGCAGCCAGGTCTCTCCATCTGCCATGTGGGTCCTGGACATCAAAGTGGTTGTTAGGCTTGGTGGCAAGTGGCTTTCCCCACTTAGCCATCTTGTTATCCCTCTTTGAGGTGCTTATGTACTGTTGGCTGGCATTGATTCTTAAGCTATATCTCTGCCTACCCTGTTGCTAATTTTGCCATAATTATGAGTTGCTCTTTTTAAATGAAATGTTGGCTTTATTTAAACTTGATCTCTTTTCATCTTAGTAACCATCTGTGTGTGAGTCTTCCTGCCCAGTAAAGCTTTAATTTTACTATGTAAATATGTATATATATAAAATGTAGTGCCATCTCTTTCTTTTTTTAAATTATGTTTTGCTTTTACCATTTTCAACTCAAAAAGCAGGTGGAGGTTGGGAGCTAGGATGGGAGTTGGACTTGGAGAGAGAAGTTTGGGTTAGTGAAGGGGCCTCCTGACTGACTGTAAAGATCAGCCTTGGGCTTTTCTGCTTCAGATGAAAGTGAGGAGGATGAAGATGATTTGTTGCAAAGGACTGGGAATTTCATATCCACATCCACTTCTCTTCCAAGAGGAATCTTGAAGGTGAGAGTTTTGAAATTGGGACCTATCCAGTTACTGACCTGTGAAATCCAGTCTGCTTCCAACTTATCCTGTGTGGCGTGTGGGGTATGCTTGTGTGTGGGGTTAGTGTTTTGCTGTCATTTTGCTTTAATAGGTATGTTGGGTTTTTCTTTTCTTTTACAGAAATGATGGACCTACTTAAGTACTTACAGGGACCCTAGTTGGTGTCTTTTCATTTCCATCAGCTGTAGTCTCCTGCTGCTGCCTTCTCAGTCAGCCTGCTTCAGTGGTTATGTGACTGGGCTCTCCACGTCACTGTACCTCTCATCCTGGGAGCTATTTGTTGTTTTTAAACAAAATTCCAAACGGTTACTTTTTACCAGTAAGGACTCAGGAGCCAGATGCTGGGGTGAAAACCTACTAGCTCAGTGAGGCAGAGAAAGCACCCAGCTGACCTTCCTACCCAGCCGCCTTATCCCAGAAGGAAAAGGCCTGTTTTCCCACTCTGTGCTGTCTTAAAAACCCTTCAACTGAATGTCCTTCCTTTCTACTTCCTGCGCATCTCTCTCTCCATCCTCTGGACTTCCTCTCATTCTCTATGGTTTTTTCCTGTTTACTCCCTGTCAGCTGGTTGCTTGTTCTGCCTTTTGACCTATGGTTGACTTTACTTACTCTTGTTTACAGAAAGCTCTTGGATTAAAGATGTGTGCCAGGACTGAGCCACACCACAACTATCTGTTTGCAATAAATAGAAAGTTCTTTGATTAAAGGTGTGTGCTAGGGTTGAGCCACATCACAACTAGAAACAGTTTTTTCCAGTAAACAATCTTGGGGTTCATAATGTGATCAAATAATCCTGCAACAACTATTCTTAATAAAGTAATACTAGAGGGAACTTGTATTTATTTATCTGTGTATTTTGGGGAATATGCATGTGAGCAAAAAGGGGGCATTAGCCACTGAAGCTGGAGTGACAGGTGGCTCTGTGCTGTTGATAAGGGTGCTGGGAACTGAACTTGGGTCCTCTGCAAAAGTACTGTGAACTCTAAGCCACTGAGCCATTTCTCCAGGTCCCAGAGGGAGCTTTGAAAAATAGTTTCAGGTCATATCACTTTTACTTTTTGAAACCTTCTGTATCTCTGTCATAGTCTACAGGATCCTCATTGTCTTATGCCCACATTCACAGCTTCACCTCAGGCCTCTTTTTTCTTACTTGTTACTCAGGCCCACACAGTCCTTTGTGTTTCTTCAACATACTGGTTCCTTTCTTGCCTTTAAACCCTGTCTCTTGCTTTTTTCTGTCTGTGCCTTTCTTGGGCACTGCTATGGTCTGGTGTGTCCTTGCCTCCCAATAGCACTTTGGAAGGACATTGACCTCCAGTGCTTTGTTTCGCTGAGCCATGTCCAGCTATTAACTGTGTTGCCCAAGTGTTTCCCCAACACAGTGCTTGGACCAGGTGTCAAGTTAACAGACCTGTGTGAGAAACACTGTCCTTACTATAAAATGCTGTGTTTATGGAGATGGGGCAGTGGAAGTAGTCCTATGGTAACTTACAGTTAGACACGAATACCACTTGCTGCCCCTGCTCCTTCCCCATAGTCCTGCTCCTTGAAGTTGAAGCTCCTGTACTGTAAAGGCACTTATTGTGCCTTGGATGGACACACTGTGCTGTGGCACACGTGCCCATGCTAACACACCATTCACATGTACAGTAGAAATCATAAGTAAAAATGAGAAACGAATAAAGCTGCATTTTTAAAAAGCAACAATTTAACTTCAGTCATTCAGAACACAAGCAATACTTACTTTATTCCTACATCAAGTTTTAATGTGTGTGTACACCTGTAAAAATGGGAGTCAGCTGGGAATAGTCACTACCCTTAGGTTGAGAGTGCTGCTTTAAGTGATGCTAACCCACTTGACTTGATAAAATTCCAGCTCTGTTTCCACAGATGAAGAACTGCCGACCTGCCAATGCTGAACGGCCTACCAGTGCTCGGATCTCATCAGTGCAGTTCCATCCTGGTGCACAGGTGGTGATGGTCTCTGGGGTAGATAATGCTATCTCACTGTTTCAGGTACGGAAGTCTTTTTATTTTTTTAATTTTTTTTTAAAAGATTTATTTACTTTTATGTATACAGTGCTCTGCCTGCATGTACACCTGCATGCCAAAAGAGGCCGCCAAGTCTCATCATAGATGGTTATGAGCCATCATGTGGGTGCTGGGAATTGAACTCAGGACCTCTGGAAGAGCAGTCAGTTCTCTTAACCACTGAGCCATCTCTCTAACCTCCTAAATGAAGTCTTGTAGTGAAATGTTCATTACTAGAATATAGCGTCTATGGAAATAACTAAAAGAAACATTTGTGCTTTTTTACAGGTTGATGGCAAAACAAACCCTAAAATCCAGAGCATCTATTTGGAAAAGTTTCCAATCTTTAAGGCTTGCTTCAGTGCTAACGGCGAAGAAGTTTTAGCCACAAGTATGCACAGCAAGGTTCTTTATGTCTATGATATGCTAGCTGGAAAGCTAATTCCTGTACATCAAGTGAGAGGTAAGACTTCTGTGAGACACACAGTTTGTCGTCCCTATTTTATCCTTTCTCCCATCCTGAATTTATTGGTATTTATTTATAACTACTATTTTTGATCCCAGGTGTGTGTGTGGGGTGGGGGTGGGGAGGCGGGAGACAGACAGGGAGACTGACTCTCACTGTGCCTCCCAAGTCCTAAGATTAAGGCATGCGCTATCATTCCCAGCTCTCCATAGGATTCTTAAAAGTAAGAGTTTGTTTAGTTAGTTGACAGTTGTTTTGTGTTGAGGAAATATGCTTGAATGAAGCCAGCAAACTGGCTAATTAAACTTAGAATAAGGTCATAATTTATAAGTATACATTCCTTCTAGACCACTATTGGTAGGCTTTATTTGTACTTGTTAATTAATTGATTTTTTTTTTTTGCTTGTTATTTTTTAAAATAATTTATTTAATTTTAGTTTATGTGCATTGGTGTAAGGATGTCAGATCTCTTGGAACTAGAGTCACAGACAGTTGGGAGCTGCCATGTGGGTGCTGGGAATTGAACCTGGGTCCTTTGGAAGAGCAGACAGTGCTCTTAACCACCAGGCCATCTCTTTAGCCCCTTTGCTTGTTACTTTTATTTATTCTGTCTTGGAGCCCAAATCTGTTCCGTCTGTCTGTCTTTCTTTCTTTTTTTTCTTTTTCTTTCTTTCTTTCTTTCTTTTTCCCCCTTGCTTATAGTCTCGGCTTCTGCTGCTGGTGTAAGCCCTGGCCCCTGATTAAGAAACATTTTTTTAGATGACTTTATTTTATGTGTATGAGTGTTTCGTCTGCCTATATGTGTGAGCACCTTGTACATACCTGGTGCCTGCAGCGGTCAAAGATGATCTTGGATCCCCTGGAATTAGAGTGGTACAGATGGCTGTGATCTTCCCTATAGGTACTGGGAACTGGACTTGGGTCTTCTGCAAGAACAGGTGCTTCTAACAGCTGAACCTGCTCTCTAGTCCTGCCCCTCTATGTAAAATTCCTTCCTGGCCGGGCGTGGTGGCCCACGCCTTTAGTCCCAGCACTGGGAGGCAGAGGCAGGCGGATCACTGTGAGTTCCAGGATAGCCTGGTCTACAAAGCGAGTCCAGGACAGCCAAGGCTACACAGAGAAACCCTGTCTCAAGAAACCAAAGAAATAAAAGTAAGATTCCTTCCTTCCTTCCTTCTTTTCTTTCCTTCATTTCCTTCTTTCCTTCCCTCAATCTTATTTTCTTTGCCCTTCCTTCCCTCCCTCCCTCCCTCCCTCCCTTCCTTCCTTTTCAACCTTCTTTTCTCTTTCTCTCTTCCTTTCTTTGGATATTTTTTCCTTTGTACGCCACATATGTAGCCTGGTGGCTGCAGCTGCTAAAGAGAGATGTTATAGATTATTGTGGGCCTCTATGTGGGTACTGGGAACTGAACCCGGGGCCTTTGGAAGATCAGCCAGTGTTCTTAACTGCTGGGCCATCATCTCTTCAGCCCCCTGATACTTGGTCTTAAAGTTACTAGTTGAGGTGGTAGAATGAGCATTAGCTAGGGATATAGAAGAGCTGGCTTCTACCTCCTTGGACAGACAGTTCACTTTTCTGATAGGGCGTTGATTACTTTAATTCTAATGTTGTTTACTTTAAATATTGTTTTATACTTGAAATAAAGTACTGTTTTGAGAAGTACTTAGACAATACATTTTAAAGAATTGAACTAGATAAAAATCAAGTGTTTTCATCACGTGATTTATATACCATCTTGTTCATTTTTCTCTGTATTGTCATGCTCATGCTACCTGAAAATATAGGTGACACCTTCATGATTTCCTTTGGGAAACCAGAGCTATTGTAATGATGTTGGCAGGCTTAACATACATCTTGGGCCAATGTGTTAGCATCGGCCACATAGGCCACTAGCAGTCTTCCTATTGCGCTCGTGGCAGTATTACTGTTAGTGGGTGACAGTGAATAAGACCAAACTAAAGAGACATTTATGTTCATCTTCAGTGTTTTTAGTCTATTCTTTCCTCTTTCCTGACACCTTTAATCTTTCCAAGTTAGTTCTTTGTGAACTCCTAGCAGGGAGGAATCTCTTTAAGTTGTGGTTTGGATTTTATAGATGAGAAACTGCATTTCCAGCTTCATAGGTGAATTTCCTGTTAAGTGGATGCACTTTGTTGAAAAACCTAAACCAATTTATATTGAGCCAGAAAACTGTGTTCATAGCTGCTATATTTGAGTTCCCAGTATTGACAGCTCAAACCAGCTTTAAACCCAGCTTAAAGGATCCAACTCCCTTCTCTGGCCTCCAAGGGCACTGCACACACATGGTGCACAGACATACATGTAGGCAAAACACTCATACACTTAGAACAACCACAGCAAAACCCAAGCAGGCTCTGAGGAATTGCTTAACAAATACAGGTGCTGCTTGCTGCCCAAGGCTGATGACCAGAGTTCTATTTTCATAAGTCATGAGAGAGGAAAAACCAAAAGGAATCAAAACTTTTTTGCTGTGCTGATGATTTAGCCCAGGCTTCGATCCTGCCGGGCAGGTAGGTGCCTTACCACTGAGCTGTATCTCCTGCCCTTTGAAACTACTGTCTGAACAATCTCAAGACATTTAGGATATTTCAGTAAGGTGGAAGTTGCTGACTAGGGTATGTAAGCTTTTGTATGGAAACTCTAGTTGGCATTAATGCTTGTTTGAACAATGAAAACAGAATAGATTTAGATTTTATGTTCCATTAACCTGTCAGGGCTTATAACTTAAGCAGTTAAAGGTGGTCCAAAGGAGCCTCAACTTGCACTTTCTTGTAGTATAAAGATTTTTTGCCGCAATTTAAAAGATGTCCTTGTAGTCTGATCAGTAGTTGCACTTCAGCAGCTAAATTTGCTTTTTGACTAGGCAGCATGTTAGCATGGTGTAGTGGTGCGTGCCTGTACTCCCTGTACTTGAGGCAGGAAGATCCAGGAGACCGAAGTCACCCTTGGTTGCTACTGAGTTAAAGGCTGCCTTGGACTTGGGCCCCCTCCCCTAATATGTACAAATGAATGAATTATAGTGGGACGCCTAGTCTGCTCCTTCTCCCTGGCTTCCTCCTTCCTTTCCCTTGAGCCAGCCATTTGTACCTATGTTTATGTGTCCTTTCTAGTAGGCCACTTTATTTTATTTTTTGGTTTTTTGAGATAAGGTTTCTCTGTGTATCCCTGGCTGTCCTGGAATTCACTATGTAGACCAGTCTGGCCGCTAACTCAAGATCTGACTGCCTCTGTCTCCCAAGTGCTGGAATTACAGGCATGTGCACCATGCCCCTGTTCAGACTACTTTATGATGGGTAGCTTGGTTCTTAGCATTCTGATAGGGTCAATGTGAAGGGATGTGACCCTTCTTAAATTGATGAGCAGATTCTCAATTACGTTTATGCCATCACGAGAAGCTAATCAATACTTAAATACACTTAAAGTTAGGAGTTTGTGCTTTTTAAAAAAAAATTTATTATTTATACAATATTCTGCCCATATGTACACCTGCATGCCAGAAGAGGACACTAGATCTCATTATAGATGGTTGTGAGCCACCATGTGGTTGCTGGGAATTGAACTCATGACTTTTGGAAGAACAAGCAGTGTTCTTAACCTCTGAGCCATCTCTCCAGCCCAGGAGTTTGTGCTTTTAAAGTACAAAATCAAAGATTATTTTCCCATTCATCATGAGTGGCAACCAGATAGTTTGGCCATCTCTAATGACAGTGAATTTCCCTTCTGTTAATGAGCTGTGCAATAAGCAACTACAATTGTTCTTTTAAAGTATCACTGCTTATGTTTGGCAAATGAGTTGATCTGTTTACTGTTTGGAGAGCTGGCCTAAGTTGAACTGATGAATGCTAACCAAGATGAAGTTTGCCAGCCATTTTGAAATGGACTTCTGTTTTGGATCTTTTTGATGTTACATACAGTTAGATTTATGCAGAGCTTGGGTGTTGCTTAATTTGCAGCTTGTGGACATTTTAAAAGGTAAAGGAACTTAATTGTTATTAGAGGTTGACTTCTCCCCCCTCAACCCCCATTTTTCAAGACATGGTTTCTCTGTGTCGCCCTGGCTGTCTTGGAACTTGCTATGTAGACCAGGCTAGCTTCAAACTCAGAGATCCATCTGCCTCTGCTTCCCTGAGTTTTGGTGTTAAAGGCATGTGCTGCCACCCCCCCCCCCAAACCCCCACACACCCCTACCTTCCACCCCCCACCCCCTGGCTTAGGGTAGACTTCTTAAAAGTCATTAAATCTTATTTCATCTCTTTTCTTAGGGTTGAAAGAGAAAATAGTGAAGCGATTTGAAGTCTCCCCAGATGGCTCCTTCTTGCTCATAAGTGGCATTGCTGGGTTTTCTCATTTGCTGTCAATGAAGGTGAAACATTTAATTGCTTTTTTGTTCTTCCATTAGGAATTAAGGCTAGCATTAAGGACAGTCTTAACTGAGTGTGGTTTGGTTTTGTTTTTGTTATTTTTTGTTTTTTTAAAAACAGGGTTTTGCTGTAAAGCCCTGGCTGGCCTCCACCTCTTACAGATCCGCTTATCTGTGCCTCCAGAGTAATAGGACTAAAGGCTTGCGCTACAACAGCTGACATCCCATGTGTCCTCAAATCTACACCTCATGGAGAACTTTGGGAAAAGTTGTGGGCAGTTGGTGGGAAACTTTTGACAATGAGAAAAAAGAGAGATGGCTTAGTGGTTAAGAGCGCTGGCTGCTCTTCCAGAGTACCTGGGTTCAGTTTCCAGTACCCACGTGATGGTTTGCAGCCATCTGTAACTAATTCCAGAGGAGTTGTTGCCCTCTGTGGCTTCCATGGGCAACAGGCACAAATGTGCACAGACATTCGTGCAGACAAAACAGCTATACACATATAATTAATAAACAAATTAGAGTCCAATACTTTTTGGGAGATAGATAACAGCTTTCTAACATCTGGTAAATAATTACTCTTTTAGACCAAAGAACTGATTGGTAGCATGAAGATTAATGGAAGAATTTCAGCATCCACATTTTCCTCAGATAGTAAAAGGATATATACCTCTTCTGGTGAGTGCACATGCGTTTATGCTTCAAATTTTATTTTTTAAAAATGCATGGTTTTCTATTTCTTGTTTTAGTAAGAAAATCAGAGGTAGTTAGTATTCATTTTCTGTCATTGTCAGGTCAGTTAAGAACTACTAACACTGAAGGCTTAACCACCTGATATGCAGTATACATGTGCTTACATCACTGAGGGGACATTTCACTGAATTCTCTTCGGGAACATGAGGTTGGAAGGGAAAACCTTAGAACAGAATCTACAGAAAAGGAAGGAATGAGTGGGTGGGAGTGAAGCGCCATTGTGAGGTGAGTGTGAGATATTATAGGTGTAATAGAATGAGAAAGGATCGATCAGGGCTGGAGAGATGGCTCAGAGCTTAAGAGTACTGGTTGGTCTTCCACAGGTCCTGAGTTCAGTTCCCAGCAACCAGCCTGCTAGCATCTGTAATGAGATCTGGTGGATGAGAGGTGCTATGTCTCTTCTGGCGTGCAGGCATGCATTGTGTATGCATGCAGGATTATACATAATAAATGAACAGATGAAATCTTGAAACAAAATTGTTTTTCAAGACAGGGTTTCTCTGTGTAGCTTTGGCTGTTCTAGACTTAGTTTGTAGACCAGGCTGGCCTTGAACTCTCAGCGAGGCCTGCCTCTGCCTCCCACATGCTGGGATTAAAGGTGTGCACCACCACACCCAGCCCTAAAAATGTTTTTTAAAAAAGAAAAAGAATTGACTAATTTTGGGAATTAGATGTAGTATTTGTGGCCTCTTTGTATTTAATAATTTCTTTTTCCTGCTCACACTAATCCTCTAGGTTAATGTGTGCTCATTGCTTCACCTTTCATAGTCTTAATTTGTAAAGGGCTTGAAACAAGCTGTATACGACTTTGTAATTAAACTACTAATTTTTTTATGGACTGGGATAAATTTGGTTTCCCTACCATGATTATCATTAAAAGTTTGCTTATCTATATTCTGTAGCCTTATATAATAGACACTCTAATGCTTGCTGGTATTATTTTTCTTTTCATATATTTGCTCCATTAATTTATGTAAGTGGAGTATAGCACCTTTTCCTTAAAGCTCAACTCAAATTTGTCTTTTTTTTTTTTTTTTTTAAACTTTAAACCTAAGGATACTGGTTTGGTTTTTAAATGACTGATGAACTTTTGTATATATTCAAAATGTCTTTAGTTTCCTGGAAATAGAGTTCAGTTCCCTGTGCTTTTGAAGAGTGACTAAAAGTGGTAAGTTCACTTGCTTTTTGAGTTTAAAGCAAGATTAGCTGACCTTTCTTTGGCTTTTGCTTTCAGGGAGTGGAGAAGTCTATGTGTGGGATGTGAATTCAAGGAAGTGCATTAACAGATTCCTTGATGACGGCAGTTTATGTGGATTAAGCATTGCTACGTCGAAGAATGGGCAGTATGTGGCCTGTGGGTGAGTGAAGAGGATCTCACTGTGCTGATGGGAAAATGCTTGGCAGTTAAATACACTCGGTGGCACACTACAGCTTAGAAATAGGCGACCAGGACACTGAGCTGAGCCCTTTGTTTTGTGAAATTGTCGTCATGCATCATGTATGAATAATGGCAACTTGTCAGCTTTTAGCAAAGAAGAAACTGGACTGCCTTAAATCATTGTATATTTTCCTGAGTTTAGAATACTCAGTTAATCATGGCAAGGTTTCCTTCAGTGTATTTAGTTTTTTGCCATTGATGAGAAGGTACAGTAATTCAACTTTAGATTTAAGTCTCTTAAGGCCTTTAGATGTAGGATAAGTCCAAAACATACTCTTTGGAGTACCATTTGTTAGTATGGTAGGCGTCTTAGTTACTATTCTTTTGCTGTGAAGAGACACCATGATTGTGGCAACTCTTACCAAAAAAATCATAAATTGGGGCTTGCTATAGTTTGAGAAGTTTAGTCCATTATTGTGGTGGGGGGCATGGAGGCAAGGAGGCCGAGCATGGAGGCAGGCAGGTTGACGTGGTGCTGGAGAAGGAGCTGAGCGTTCCACATCCAGATCTGCAGCAAGGGGGAGCCATTGGGTCTGGCTTGGGCTTTTGGAACCTTAATGCCCACCCCCAGTGACTCACTTCCTCCAACTAAGGCCACACCTACTCCAAGAAAGCCACATCTTTTAATCTTTCTCAAGTAGTGCTACTCCCTGATGACGGGGTTTTAAAATATATGAGCCTGATATTTCCTAAAACATGATATTGGGTTATTAGTGGTTTATATTTGGAAAATGATGACTTTATCTTCCTATGTGGTTCTAAATATGTAGGTGGAAGTAGGAGGAATTGCGTAGCCGTGATATTCCAAACTAACTTACAGATCATGTTAGCATCTGGAATTTTGTTAGTTCAAGGTGTTACCTGTTTGACCTTTGACCAAACACACTGAGCTGTAAAGAAATTATAGTTAGGAATTCCCTACTCTGAAGTGGGAAGTTAAAGGGGTCTAGCTGACCATACCTTTTCATACTAACATAATTTTTCAACATGGGGAAACTGTTTGTAAATATCCCCAGCAAGTTTGGGGCCTGGGAAGGCAAGGAGAGCAGAGCTAGAGAACCTGGAGACAGACAGCTGCAGCATCGGGTGGATGGTGCTCCTTAGGTGGTAGGTGCTGACAGGCAGCTCTCCCCGTGATTGCCTGATGAAGGCTGCCTTTCCTTTGTTGCTAGTCAGCACATGCCATCCCTGTGGGGAGATGCATTTCAGCACAAGATAAGCTTTGCCAGACTAATACAAGTTACAGCAGCAGCTCCTGATTAATAGGTTGGAAAGAAAGTGCCTCCAGTGAGTGTTTTTAAGCAGAACTGCTCTTCCCCTGTGTCAGGCAAGGATAAGTGCGTAAAAATGACCTTGTTTCAAACTTGTAAAGGCAGTGCAGTTAGTATTTTCCTGGCTCTTGTCTTTTTTTTTGTTTCACTTTTTATTAGTCCCCTTTGAAGGGTCTGAGCAAAAAAATCTAATACTAGAACTTGAAACTCATTTTAATTGCTCTTTAGTGCAATTGAATTCTTATGTTGTCGGCCAAAGATCATTTTTATATTATAGCTAAATCTGTTAAGAAAAGCTGTTAGGCCCTGGTGGTAGAGTTCCTGATGCTGTCTGATAGGTGGGGCTGTAGACGCAGGGTGGAGCAGGGAGGAGCGGGAATCATGGCTGCCCGCTGTCTTTCTGGCCTCTGCTGCTGGCACTTGATTGTTTTGATCTCAGAACTGTTAGTGTCTGTCAATTCGATTTAGTTCTCGTTCTCATAAAGTTCATGCTTTCTGTTTTCAACTTTGCAGAGATAGAGTAGCTAAGAATACTGTAAAAAACTTTTACTTCACATTGTCATTTTGAATAGCTTTGGAGACAGGTGTGATATGACAGATGCCTGTAATCTCAGCATTTGGGAGGTGGAAGCAAGCGCATCTGAAGTTTAAGAGGCTCAATGTAGCAACTTTGAGGTCAGCCAGTGTCAAAACAAAAATGTAACCCCTCCCCACCTTTGGTTAATGTAGAGATTGTGTGCTCTCACTATGTATGCATGTGTATGTGTATGTATTTATGTATGTGTGTAGGTACATACATAAACATAACACAAAAGCATACATCAGATATTTTAAATTTTACTGACAGTTTTTATACAACTGTACAATGTATCTTAATCATGTCTAACCCAAATGACCTATTAGGTCCATTAGTGCTTGGGCTGGAGAGATGGCTCAGTGGTTACGAGCACTGACTGCTCTTCTAGAGGTCCTGAGTTCAATTCCCAGCAACCACATGGTGGCTCACAGCCATCTGTAATGTGATCAGAGGCTCTCTTCTCGTCTGCGGGTGTACATGCAGGCAGAACCACTATATACATAAATAAATAAATCTTTAAATCTATTAGTGCTGCCTATATGTCCATTGTATGGACAACCTATCAATGGCCACACCAATAAAGAGAAATCTCTTCCTCTATCAGCTGTCAATCAGTAACTTTAGTAAGGGTGGAGCCTCATGGGTGCTTCCCATCCGTGTTGGAATGTTGACTGGCTTGATCTTGTGCATCTGACTGTAGCTGCTCTCATGTAACAGCCATGTCATGTCTAGAAGATAACTTTCACAGCACTCCTTCCCATCCTCTGACTCTTAAATCCTTTCTGTCCTTTGCACCATGTTCCTTGAGCACTCCACAGTCACTTACTCAGTCATTAAATTGAGTGCAAAAAGCTTTTTTTCCCAAGTTGAGAGCAGATTGCTATATACTTTCAGAACACTCCCATTAATTCATTTGATACCAGTATTGGAACATACTTGCAAATCATTTCATACTTTGAATTTTATAGAGGGGCTTTGCTACTCTAGTCATTTTGTGACATCCAAAACTCTAGACAGGCTTCTCACCTTACTTTTTCTAGGTGTAGTGCACATCGTATTGGGCAGAGTCTGTAGGGCTGTACGTTAACTGTGTCTTCTGTCAAGTGTAGGATTGTGACTGGCCATGTGATCTAGAAGTAGGTCACTGGGGAATACTGAACACTCACTATACACAAAGTAGTACATGTTGAAGAATAGTAAAGAAGTGAGACTGGCGTCCTTCCCATGTGTGTGGCAGCCAGCTGTGTACATAGGCTCTTTTAAGGTTTATTTATTTATTGTATATGAATGCTCTATTTGCATGTACACCTGCACGCCAAAAGAGGGCAGTAAATCATAATTATAGATGGCTGTGAGCCACCATGTGGTTGCTGGGAATTGAACTCAGGTCCTCTGGAAGAGCAGACAGTGCTCTTAACCTCTGAGCCACCTCTCCAGCCCCCTACATAGGCTTTTAAAACCTCAGCCAGTAATACAGATTCAGGTGGCACTTGTAAAGAAAGTAACAAGAGAATCCTTGCCTGACTTTCTATGGCACAGATAGCTAGTTTTGGCTCTTGTCTTTACAAAGAGTTGGCAAACTAGAAATCACTTTGAAGTCTATATAGTTTGACAACTTTCAGGTCAAAGCCATCTTTTCATATATTTTTGTTTTGATTTGAGATAGGTTCTCAGGCATCCCAGGTTAGCCTCAGACTTGCTAGCTGAGGCTGGCCTTGAACTATTGATCCTCTTGCCTCAACCTCCTGAGTGTTGAGATTGCTGGAGTACATCACAGTTGTTTTATTTGTTCCATATGTTATGCTCAGTTTTCTATTAGTTGATTAGAGATTTGTTGACTTTAGTCACTAGCTTACAATAAATACAGAGGTTGTTTGTAGGGGACAATTGGTGTCTATAAGAGTAAAGTGGGTGAGATACTACAGGTAAGTTGGAAAAGCAACAGCTCTCAGTGGGCAATATCAGTTACCTTCCACATAGGCAATGTCCCAGGCCTGGTGTTGCTGCCTTTTAATCCCAGATACTCAGAAAGGTGAAGCAACATAGTGGGGGAAAAAAAAAAAAAAAAAAAAAAAAAATATATATATATATATATATATATATATATATATATATATATATATATATATATTAAAAGAAAGAAAGGCAAAGGGGATGGAGACGTGTTTGCTTAGCATGTATGTGAGGCCTCGGGTTCAGCCCCCAGTATTACAAAGGCAGTGAACACTGTGGGAGAGTAGTTGTCTCTGTTCCCTAGTTTACCATGTATCTCAAGAATTCAAATAGTGCCTGGCTTGGAGTGGACAGTTGACACTCTGAGCTTTCTTCAGATTCGTAGATAGACTTACAATTGCAAAGCTGCTAGAGTTGAGAGCTCAGCCAGACTGAAGCTGCACTGATAGGATGTCTTTTGTCTTGCCTTGAACTCTTCAGCCAATGTGCTCTTTGCAGCGTGTCATTTCCACAAATACCAGTTTGCATTTATCTAGGTTGCAGAGTCTTTTTGCTTTAAGTCTGTTTTATTTCATTTTCTTTTTGCAGTTCTAAGAGTGGAGTGGTAAACATATACAGTCAAGACTCTTGCCTCCAACAGACAAACCCAAAGCCAATAAAAGCCATAATGAACCTGGTCACTGGTGTTACTTCCTTGGCCTTCAATCCCACGACAGAAATCTTGGCAGTGGCTTCAAGAAAAATGAAAGAAGCTGTCAGATTGGTAATAACCCCTTTTACCCTTTTCTTTTATCTTGATAATTTAAAATTTCATGTTGAAACATTGAATGGTAACAGAAAAGTAGTATTGCTGATCTGGAGATGTGGTTTAGTTGGTAGTCCTTGCCCGGAATACATGAGGCTCTGGGTTCAGTCCCCAGTACCAAAACAGGTCGGGAAAATAAAGGTTATTCTTGGCTACATAGCAAGTTGAGAACTGGCTTGTATGCATGAAAACCCTGTCTTAAAAAGCCAAAACCAGCAGCAACAAGATGCTAGAGCTACAAAATTCAGTTTTGTAGAGAGATTATTATTGGGAGGACTGGGTTCAGGTGTCGTATTAGTGCACAGTAGCTGCCAAGTTTTGCATAGTGTCTGTTCTCTTGCAAATTCTGAGCTACCCGTGGTCAGCTTTACTTTTCTTTCTTTATTCACTTTACATCCTGGTTGTAGCCCCCTTCCTCCTCCCAGTCCCACCTCCTTACCCTATTCCCCACCCCTATTTCTTGGAAAAGGGGAGCCCCCCTCCGCACCCACCCCAGCTCATTAAGTTGCATGTCCTCTTCCCCTGTGGCCTGGCAAGGCAGCCCCATCAGGGGGAAGTGACTGAAAGGCGGGCACAGAGGCCATGTCAGAGAGCCCCCACACCCCTTAACTAGAGGACCCACATGAAGACTGAGCTGCCCATTGGCTACAGCTATGTAGAGGCCCTAGGTCTAGTCCATGTGTAGGCTTTGGTTGGTGCTTCAGACTCCACAGGCTCCTCTTGGTCCTGGTTGGTTGGCTCTGTTGGTCTTCTTGTGGAGCTCTTGTCACCTCTGTGTCCTTTTGTCCTTCCCCCCACTTTTGCACTGGAATCCTATGCTTTGCCCAATGTTTGGCTGTGAGTCTCAGCTTCTGGGTGGAGCCTCTCAGAGGACTTGTGAACATTTAAGTTGTGGTCCTCATTTCAGAGATTTCTTCAGGCATATAAATTAAGGAACATATTTAAGGCAAGCACTACATTTGCAGTTTTCTTTACACTTTCTGAAGGCCTGTAGCTGCAATGGAGTGGAGGCAATTTTTAAATTTTTGAAAGTAACTAAAGGTGCTGCAATTCAAATAGCTAGACAGGGATTGTGATTGCTTGTGTCAAGAGTGCCTTAGGCCACCCCCAGCTTTGATGATTTAGTGGAAAGATACAGGACCCAGTATTTGGCTGTATTTTTGGCTAAGGTTTATTACAGCCATAGGATACTAAGTACAGTCAGCAAAGGGAGGCCCTACACAGGTGAAATGTGGAGTAACCTGGGAGTCTCTTCCCCTATAGAGTTGCACAGGGTGCATGTCATACCTGCAGCAGTGAGGCGTGACTGTGCACACCAAGCGTTTCCTAACTGTGAGGCTCATTAGAGACTTAAAGCCCAGGGTTTTGGTTGAGGGTTCATGTGGGATCCTCTGCCCACCATTTGCTAAAGTCTAGATGTCCAGGAGTAAAGCCGGGTGTTAGGCATAAATCATTTATACAACTGATTTGGGCTACCTGGCCCAGGTGTACTATCCTTTTCATTCATAGAAAGTAGGGAACTGTTTATGTCGACATTGTCCAAGGACTGCTCATACAAGAAGGCCTTCCGGGGAATTCCGGCCTCAGGCCTCTTTGGTTCAACCTCAGTAGTCTAGTTTAAATCTCACTCTCATATCTGGAAGTCTCCTGCTCCTCAGAACCAATTTCTTCATTTAACAGCTATTTGCTCTTGGACTCAGGTGTACAGATTCTAGCTTTGAGTAGTAATTAGTGTTATGCTGCTGTAGACCAGGCTGGCCTGGAATTTAGAGATCCACCTGCCTTTGCCTCCCAGAGTGCTGGGATTATGGGTGTGTGGCACTGTGTCTGGCTGTCTCTTCCAGCTTTATTTAGGGATCTCTCAGAAGTGGAATGAGCAAGGCAAGGCCCTGATGTATATGTAGGTATTTTTTTTAATGTTTAAAAGTCAGATCTCATTGCTGGGTCTGGTGGCACACACGCTTTTAATCCCAGCACTTGGGAGGCAGAGGCAGGCGATCACTGTGAGTTCGAGGCCAGCCTGGTCTACAAAGCTACTCCAGAACAGCCAAGGCTACACAGAGAAACACTGTCAACAAAAACAAAAAGTCAGATCTCTATTAAACAGGCTATTGCTCATGACTTAAGAGTGCTGTCAAATTTTAAAAGTCAAAATAAAAAACATAAAAACAAAGATATCCCAGTGATGAAAAACTTAAGGGAACAAAGTTAAAGGTGACTCGGTGAAGACACAGAGATGACACGGTGGTAAAAGGTCTTTGCCATTCACTCAAGACTGAATTCAAATCCCCAGGTGTGAGGGGAAGTGAGTGCAGGAGAGCTGTGGGCTAAGAGACTGTCTCCAGCAAGGTGAAAGGCAAGGACGACACCTGCAACCTGCTCATCCACACTCGTACACGTGAACATGTGCGCACACAGGCACACACAGATTTAGTTAGGGACTACTTGGCCATGTTTGTGGAGCAGTGCTTCTTTGTATGCCACAGTCAAAGTGACCTCTGTTTTATATCAAGATAGAATGAAAAAAAAATGTAAGAAAGATGAGTTCCTAGTTTTTGTAATTTAAGGCTTTTTCTGATTTCCTGCAGGTTCATCTTCCTTCCTGTACAGTATTTTCTAATTTTCCAGTTTTTAAGAAGAGTGTTCTTTCTCGTGTTCAAACCATGGATTTTTCTCCCAGAAGTGGATACTTTGCCTTAGGAAACGAGCAAGGCAGGGCCCTGATGTATAGGTAGGTATTTTTTATGTTTAAAAGTAAAATCTCTGATAAACTGCTTTTGAAAATGTGAAGAGAAGCTGGGCGGTGGCGGCGCACGCTTCTAATCCCAGCACTCGGGAGGCACAGGCAGGTGGATCGCTGTGAGTTTGAGACCAGCCTGGTCTTCAAAGTGAGTCCAGAACAGTCAAGGCTACACAGAGAGACCCTGTCTCAAAAAAACAAAACAAAAAGATAAAAATAAGAAAATGTGAAGAGAATATATGCACTCCCAATTCTACAGTTACATAGTTTACTAGTTCTTTCATTATTGCTTGTTCAGCCTTACCCATCCTCATTATCTACGTGCACTTTTCTCTGATAACCATGGCACTGGCAGGAAAATTCACCCAAGGAATAGAAATTGTGTATGTGATTTGTAGTTTGTATTATAATAATTATTTTTCTCTAGTAAGCTTTGATTTTTAGAATGCCTTATCAAGGAAAAGTAGCCGCTTCCTTGGTAGTTCGAGATTGAGTTTTACTGCTTTGACAGTTTACTCCACTGGACTTAAGTGAATTTAAAAAAAAAAGAGAGAGTAGATGTTTCTGTCTGTAATCATTTAAATTGTCTAATATTCCAATAAAGACACGAGAGGCATAAACTGAGGTAAAAAACCTGCTAGCTCAACAAGGTAGCTTTATGTTTTGAACTATATGCAAAATATCTATTTAGAGACCTGGTTCTACAACTACACTACTAGCTCTTTAGAAATCTCTTTCTCTCTGTGCTATTCTGCATAGCTAGTCTGCCTTTCTCTTGACCTCATCCAAACCCAAGAGGGCTCCTGAGCTCTCTTTCCTAGAGTTCTGTTTTGCCTGTGTCCTGCCAGCTGCTTCTCTGTTGTTCCTGCAAGCCCAAAGAGAGGATCTATATCCCTCCTCTGGAGCTCCTCCAAAAAGGCTCTTCCAAGCCAAAAAAGAGAGCTCTATCAAAGGTCCAATTGCTTATCAAAGAGGTCTGCAGCTCCCCTTTATATACCGTTGGCAGGCTGAGCCATGTCACCATCGTGGGGGAGGGGCTCCAAGGCAAGTCACTAGGGCCTGGACCATTTCACACTTAAGGTGAGGTAGCGTGAGGCCACCCAGCTGTCTTTGCCTCAGGTCATAGTTGCTTATCCCAAGCAACTCTAAAATAGACAAGAGCTTTCCATTCTAATCTGTGGAGGCTTTTAGAGACACACCTAACTGCATGTGACAAACAGTACCTATTTAGGCATTTATATTTTGCTAACAATTAGGTTTTCGATGTACAATAATCAAATATCCTGTAACACTGTCCTTGAAGCTATAAGTTATAAATAAGGGTGTTAGCCACAAAGATATTTAAAAATTAGATTGTACATCTATTTTTCTTTTCTTTTTATTTATTTATTTTTTCTTCTGTATTTCTTTTCTTACCCAAATAATTGTCTTTAAAACTGGCACCAGCAAAATTTATTTGCATCATTGCTAAAAAATTCAGGTTGACAGGTGGGTCTTCAAGGAGAACTGAAACTTGGAGCAGGAGACTGCCCTAAAATGACAGTCCCTTTCCCTTGGGTTGGTTGTGAGTACTGCACAGAGCCCTAGTTTGTGTGGAATGCGCCGGGGATGCTGTGGCCTGAAGAAAAGGAGGAATGGAAACTGGTTTTAATGATAGTTGTGAATGAGAATATAGCGGACTGTGTGCCTGCTTTAAGGAAAAGGAGTTGTGTCAGGGCAGTTTTGTCAGCCTCATATCAGATTAGTTTGGGATCAAGTGCAGATTTTACTAAAAAGAGGAGCTCTTTGAGAGCTTTTTGGTTCTTTAGAACTGAAAGGTTTTTCAAGCCCCAGAAGCATATTTTTCACTTTGTGCTCTAAAATGAAACTGTCCTGGCTGTGCTTGTCATTTGGATTGAGAGCAATTCTTTTTAGAGTGGCTGAGGAGGAGCCAAACCCAGCCTGATGCCTGCAGCCGTCATAGCAGTTGCCTGTTGAGAATGACTGCAATCACCCCAGCCCCACCACGCTCTCTCCAGGTTCTGCTCTGTGATCAGATTTAACTATTCTGCGGGTAATTAAAAACTTATCTTTGCCTTTTCAGGTTGCACCATTACTCAGACTTCTAAAGATGTTTTTTTAAAGTAAGAAAATTCTCTTTTAAAATAAATACTATGGGTTTTAGGGTTGTACTGTTGATGTTGTTGGTAGAAGTTTCTCTGCCCTGGGTCAGCTTTATATCAGTTTAGGGGGGTGGGGTGCAGATAGATCAGGAGCTGCCCGTCTGACTTGAACCTTCCTTGGGAATTTCTAATCTCTAGTCACAATGGTGTGCCTCCTCTTCTGAGGTCATGGTTTTAATATTGCGTTCAGTAATTGTTACCAAAACTATAGTTCCTAAATGTGTAACCCACAAAAGAGAGAAGACTCGACAGAGCTACAGCTTTGTGAACTTAAACTTTTTGCTGGTCAGTGTTTAAAACAGTGTTTCTGGTATTGCTACATCCTTGGCCTGACAACAGGGCTGGTCCTGACACTGAGCTTTGCAATTAATCTTTTTTTCACAGCTCATTGTTTGGCCCTAGATTTATAATGTTAAAGAGGAGACTATAAAAGTTCAGATCTGATTTAAGTAGAGAGAAAGATTTTTAAAGATAGGATCTTGAGCAGTGTAACCAGAAGAAAGCATCCCAGCTGCCTTACTTCCCTAAAGTGTAAGGGCGGCACACGTTGCTTGTGATAGCTAGGAGTTATAAATGCGCTTGTATAACTTTTCCTATTCTTTTTCAGATCCAGTTGAAAAAGCCCATCTCAGTACGTCTTCCCAGAATTTTCCAAGTGTTTGTGATAACTTGTGAAGTCTACTTAAATTAGAGCAGTGTCTTAATAAATGTATGAAAATAAGTGTACATGATTCTTTCCAATCTACACACACAAACACGTGCATACATAGTCAGGCATGCAACTTGAATATAGTTTTACCTTCATTCATTATAGAAAATGGCAGAAATATATTTAGGGCTTTTTATCAGAAATTAGAAATTCTGTTCCAATCCTGAGCCAAACTTTATGTAGTTTTTAAAACCTTTTTATTGGTTTTAAAGAAACGTAAAAGCATGTTTTCATGGAATTCTTCCCCTCTCAGCTCACCGAGACCCACCCTCTTCCTTACCTACTCAGCCTTGTCAGCTTTTCTTCCTTCTCTGTAAAACAGCCCATCACGTCCCATCTGTGCTGCCCATGTTGTCCTGACCAGGGCCTACACTTGTAGTAAAACACACTCTAACAGGCTGCTCTAGGAGTGGAGCTTGGTGCCCACCTCCTCTCCATGTTGGCATTTGATTTGCCTTGAGCTTTTCCAGGTGGTGTCCATGCTCACAACTGCTGAGTTCATAATACCGGGGGGTGGGGGGGTCCCCTGGAGTCCCCTGTATCCAAGGATACATATGGCTTCTTTGTACTCATGCACTGCCTCGCCACTCTGCCCTGTCTTCTGCAACATCCCTCAAGCCCTGGAAGGAATGTATGTGGTATATATTCCTGTTGAGAGAGCACTCTGCATTCACTTGTCTGTTCCTTGTCTAGTTACTTGTAGCTTGTTCTTGTAAATTGCCATCTGCAACACATGGAAGCTTCTCTGGTGTGGGTTGGAGCATCAGTCGGTGGGTATAATGATCAGTCGTTAGGAGTCAGTTTAATGCAAAGTTCACTTAGCGTGCAGTGCGCTTACAACATAGTACACACGGCAGAAAAGAGCCCTTAATGGTGAAGGTAAAATGGATAGCTGCACATGGAACAAAATACTCTTGTCTCTCACTCTGCATTAAAATTCAACTCCAAATGAATCCAGAACTTCAGTGTAAGACAAGCCCGACGTGGTGGCGCACGCCTTTAATCCTGGCACTCGGGAGGCAGAGGCAGGCAGATCTGAGTTTGAGGACAAGTCCAGGACAGCCGGGATCACAAGAGAAACCCTGTCTCAAAAAACCAATTTTCTCAGCCTGTGGGTTGCAGGCTTTTTTTCAGGTAACCCTTTCACAGGGCTTGCATATCAGATATTTAAATCATGATTCATAACAAAGTTATAGTTAAGTGGCAAGGAAAGTAATTTTATGGTTGAGGTCACCATAACACAAGGAACTGGATTAAAGGGTCCTCGCGTTAGGAAAGCTGAGAATCACTGCCCTAGAGAATACTTTTGAATTCAGTGGCAAAAGACTTTCTGAAAAGGACCACTGTTAGCACACGCATTAAGATCAACTAGTGCACAAGCTCCAGCCAGATGAAGGACGTAAGACCTAATCCTCTAGGGAATGTATTTAGACTCAGTCAAGGAAAGGATTTTGAACAGTACCCCAGTAGTGCAGGCGTTAAGACCAACAGCGAATGGACCTCTTGAAACTAAAGCAGCCTACAGAATGGGAAAAATGCTCTAGCTATCCATCTGACAGTATTTAGAATATACAAAGAATCCAAAAACTAAATGTTAATAGGGTATGGGCCAGGTGTGGTGGTGCACGCCATTAATCCCAGCACTCGAGGTAGACAGGAGGATCTCTGAATTTGAGGCCAGCGTGGTCTGCAAAGTGAGTCCAGGACAGCCAAGGCTACACAGAGAAACCCTGTCTCAAGAAACAACAACAACAAAGGATGGAAAGCCAAAAAGCCTGTAAACCAGAAAATTAACAAAAATTCAACAGCTTTAGCCATAAGGAAAATGCAAATTGTTGAATGGTTTCCTTAGGAAATAAGTCAGCAATTTAGTTTTTAAAACACTCATTGTAAGTTGTACAATCCAAAGAGAGGAATAATTTGATTCATACTGGAAAATAATAGTTTTTTGTTTTCCCCAATTAAGCCATTGCATTTCTGTTAAGAGCAGAAAGATTTGTATATACAATAAAATCACTGAATGGATTGTGAGCCAGAATTTTGGGCAATATTACATGGAATGACACATAGTGACACTGAGCAAGGTGCACATGTGTTTGGGATTAAAACTTAAGGGAAGTTGTATTATCCAATAGAAATGAACACCAGCAGAAACACTGCCTGACTTGTTATATGTTGAATTAATACTATTTTTTGGTTGCTTTTACTCTTGCCAAATATTTTGCAACCTTAATCAGTTACATGATTCCATGTGGGGTCAGCATCCAGCTGAGATGTGTTTTAGTCCTAATTCTGCTGTGGAGTCAGCTTTTTCTTTTTTTTTAATAATTTAAATTGTTTTGACTGCATGTATGTCTATGTGAGAGTGTCAGATCCCCTAGACCGGGAGCCACTTGTGAGCCACCATGTGGGTGCTGGGATTTGAACCTGTGTCCTCTGGAAGAGCAGCCAGTGCTCTTAACTGCTGAGCCATCTCTCCTGTTCCTTTCTAGAGACTAATGCTAGGTTGTCTCATGCAGGCTAGGTAAGCAGTCAGCCTTTTCTTGCTAGCATCTTGTCTGGAATGCAGTATCCTGAATTACGTGTTCTGTGAAGAGTTGTTATCTGGTTGTGGTGAGCCTTCTTCCTACTTTTAGGGAAGAACTTCGTAGTGTGCTTGTCAATACTTTAAAAAAAATTTTTTTTTTCTTTAATACTTCAAATTCTTGAAGCCTGTGAGTGTTATCTTTTTTTTCAGCCACCAGAGGGCAGCAGTGCATTCTGTGCGCTTTGGAAGGCAAGGCGTTTTTATAGCTTTTCGCTGTCACCTTGTTCCTAGCTTTAGTTAAATTATAGTTTGTCTTAGACATGAGCACCAAACTATGTATGTGCTTATTCTGTGTGTTGTTTTCAGGTACCGGAGTTTTAAGATGTATGGGAATTTATTTTTATTGAGAAAACTATGGAAGCAGAGTTTAAATTTTAATTGTACTTCATTAAAACCTCTAGATCGATTTTATACTCTACTAGGAGAATTTTTCTAATCACTGTTTTAACCTCCAAGGCAGAGGTACTCTTTGCTCTCAGGCATACTACTGAGCCTCTTTAACAGTTTTTTTCTTCAGTGGACGTTAGGGAATTTGAGTTGGGCTCTCATTGCTTTTCCTTACCACCAGAACCAAGTTAGTTGTCCAAGGAGATTGGAGATGTAAGTAGGAATTCCTCCCCACTAGTCTCTATTTGAAGTGGCTATGCTACCGTGCATGCCACTCAGTCCCTGCTGGGGGCAACCATCTTTAGCCCTCCAGTGATGATTTGCCATGCAGAATTACTGGTCTTTTAAAGAGATGTCCTGCACTGAAATTGCAGGTGAAACTTGTGCACCTTACTAGAAATAAGTGTGAATGTTGAATGTGCTTCTGGTACATGAGGGTATGAAGCCTCTAAAAGCTGGGTAGAAGGAATGGAAGAGCTGCAGCGGCCCTGACTCGCATTTCTGTCCCTTTGTGGCTTCCGCTTGGGGCAGGGCAAGTATCAATGCTTGCACATACTTCCAAAGAACTCTCGGGCTACTTGTAAACCAACTCAAAAGCATCTCCTTATCTTCTTCAAACGAATAGAAACATTGTTACTTTAAACTGGAGGAAATGGATGCTGAGCAGATGTGGGGAAAAGGTGGAATGTGCAGGGGGAAGACTCGCTGGAGCCGTGCCAGCTGACATCAACGTATGGATTGGGTTTCATGTAAATCTCAGCAGTGTAAGAAGAGTAGCATTCTGGGCCTCGAACCCTGCAGCTGCGCGATGTTGATGCCCAAGAAGAACCAGAATGCCACTTATGAACTTTTTAAGGAAGGAATGATGGTTGCTAAGAAAGATGTCCATATGCCCAAACACGCTGAGCTGGCAGGCAAGAATGTGCCCAACCTTCAAGTAATGAAGGCCATGCAGTCTCGAGGCTCCGTGAAGGAGCAGTTTGCCTGGGGACATTTCTATTGGTACCTTACGAACGAGGGCATCCAGTATCTCCGAGATTACCTCCACCTACCTCCGGAGATCTTGCCCGCCACCCTGCGCTGCAGCCGTTGGCCCAGGGGTCCAGAAGGTGAGCGACCTGCAAGATTCACAAGAGGGGAGGCAGACAGAGACACCTACAGAAGGAGTGCAGTGCCTCCTAGTGCTGACAAGAAAGCCGAAGCCGAGGCTGGCTCAGCTACAGAATTCCAGTTTAGAGGCGGCTTCGGTTGTGGACGTGGTCAGCCACCACAGTGAAGTTGATTTTTTTTTTTTTTTTTTTTGGAGACAGGGTTTCTCTGTATCCTTGGCTGTCCTAAGCTCACTTTGGAGACCAGTCTGGCCTCGAACTGACAGCGATCTGCCTGCCTTTGCCTCCCAAGTGCTGGGATTAAAGGCGTGCGTCACCACGCCCAGATCAGCGCTCAGATTTTACAGGGTGGTTAGGAGGAGGTTTCCAGCAGTTGCATATCCAGTGCTATAGCCATCGTCTACACAGGCCAGCGAGTGGTCCTTACAGCAGGGCGTGCACACCCTGAGTGTGAGCTCCTGAAGCAGTAGAGGTTATGTGCTCTGCTAAAGTAGTTGGTTTCATAATGTGCTCATACTGCAAACTGTGTAATTTATGAACATATATGTTTGTACCGGAGTTGCGTTTAATGTGCTTTATACCTAAAAAGCAACCGTTGGTGGTGTATACCCACACCAAACACATTTCTTTGCCCTGCCCGCCTCTCTCAAACTCTCTGTATGCCTATTGTGTTAGCAGCTCTATTGCCCCAGTTGCTTCAGCTAGGTAGTAAGACTGACTCTAAACTTGAGATTTTTCTCTCTCTGTCACACCTGGTTACTGAGGTTTTTAACCCTCTTAGAATACCCTCTCTGGGCTGGAGAGATGGCTTAGAAGTTAAAAGTACTGGCTACTCTTCCAGAGGTCCTGAGTTCAATTCCCAGCAACCACATGGTGGGTCACAACCATCTTTAATGTGATCTGATGCCCTCTTCTGGCCTGGAGGTGTACATGCAGGCAGAGCACTGTATACATAATAATAAATAAATACATCTTTTAAAAAAGATAAAATACCCTCTCCAATCTATTGCCACCTTCTCAATTCTCATCTGCTCTCAAGCTGAACAGTTCCCTATTGCATCTTTTCTTATTTCACACCCTTCCATCAGCTCTCAACATTGCACCCAGAGATTTAAGAAAACGTTTATGTTAGAAAACTTGAAACGTACAAAAAAAGAAAAGGGACATGTGTATTCATTGCAGCTTCAGTAATTAACAGCTCATATCAATTGAGCTGGCAAATTTGAAGCAAAGGCAAACTTATCCGATCAGTAAATATTCAGTATGTGTAGAGATATGTTTTAAAAATATAAATCTTAAGTTGGATATGGTGGTGCATGCCTGTAATGTAACACTCAGGAGGCTGACTGAGGTAGGAGACTTGCCAATTTGGAGCCAACTTGGGCTACGTAGCCATATAGGGAGACTTTCAGGAAAATAATATTTATACTGTTATGCCCAAATCGCTAGATCCCCAAAGACCACCAGGAGCTCGAAGCCACATGCAAAAGCAAGGAGCCTTTATTCAAACTTGAGTCCAAGGGCCCTTGAACCTCACAGTATCAGTGGATCCGAGCCATCCTTAGGCAGGGCTTTTGTTTTGGTTGCAGCAAGGAATGGGAGTTTCTACTTTGGTAGTTATAGGATTGGTTGACATGTAGCAAGGCTGGGTTGGCACTAGGGGATTGGTCGAGCCTGACCATGAAATGCTTAAGCAATCTATCTGTAATATCTAAGGAATTAGGTACTTTGGCTCAGGCCTATGATGGTTCTTTTTCCTGGAACAGTTTATGGTTTTCCAGTAAAAGAAGTGAGGTTAAGGACAGGCTCAAGATGGTGCCTGCTGACAAAATGGAGTCACATTAGCTAGGGCTCTTCAATACATACATACACAGATAGATACATACATACATACATACACACACATACATACATACATACATACACACACACACATACATACATACATTACTCTAGCTCAAAATCCTTCAACAGCTCATCTCTTCCACAGCCTTTAGAAAACCATAAGCACAGTTCACAAGCTCTGCAGCGACTCTACGCTGTGTCAGCATTAGACCAGTCCCAGGAGCACAGCAAGCTCTCAGTGAGTGTTAGCCACCACCACTGTAATGACACTGGTACAAGATAACAGCCTGCTCCTTAGCTGGTGGAAGGCCATGTGACTCTGGTCCTTTCCTGTCTTGCTTTCTGTCTGGGTGCTCTGTGAGTCTTGAGCTATTTTGTAATCCCCCTGGAGAAGCCCAGCTGGGTTTCCCTCTGTGCCTTTGTTGTTGCTCACCTATTCTCACATTTTCTTTACCCGCTTAAAAAATACACATCTAGAAAGACTTAGTAAGGCTGGGTGTGGTGGCGCACGCCTTTAATCCCAGCACTTGGGAGGCAGAGGCAGGCGGATCTCTGTGAGTTCAAGGCCAGCCTGGTCTACAAAGCGAGTCCAGGACAGTCAAGGCTACACAGAGAAACCCTGTCTTGAAAAACAAAAACAAAAATGAAACAAAAGACCTAGTAGGAACGCCTCACCCACATAATTTTGTCCCAGTGATAATCTACATGGACATCTATTCTTTGTTTTATTTTTTGAGACATGGTTTCTCTGTATAGCCTTGGCTGTCCTGGACTCACTTTGTAGACCAGGCTGGCCTCGAACTCACAGCGATCTGTCTGCCTCTGTCTCCCAAGTGCTAGGATTAAAGGCGTGCGCCACCAACCCTGGCTGGGCATCTACCCTTTAGTACTCCTACCTTTTATTGTACTTATTGGTTACCACTAGATATTGTTCATAATTGAATGAGTGGGAATGATACCTAATCTTCTACTCTGAGCTGTGATTTTGATTCTTTTTGCTGAAAAAAGGACGAAAGTATGATTCATGTTTGTCTCTAAGAACTTTATACACAAGGCTGTTGGAGGATGGTCTTGTGTACTGTGTTTTCAGATGTTAATTTCTCTCTGACATCTGGTCACAGCCCTTCCACTGACATTGTTATGTATGTTGAACCATCTCCTGTACCTATGTGATGAAAGGAATGCTCCCCAATTATCCCTGATTGGTTAATAGTAAAGATTCTGAAGCCTGTGACTGGGCAGAAGAGAGGTGGGTGGGGCTGAGGTTCCTGGGCTGATTTCCTCTAGAGACCACAAGGCAGGAAGAGGAGGGAGGGAGGAGAGGATGTAGCTGGAGAGAGGCTGGGAACAAGAGGAGAGAGAAGGGAAGGAGGGAGGAGCCTGGTGGCTGGACAGGGTGGACTAGGTCAAGGGAAGTGCTCCACAAGGGCAGACTGTTGGAGCAGAAGCTGCCTGGAAGCCATCAGGTTGGCAAGTGGCTTTTATGTGGGGTTTATGGGTATTAGAATTAGAATAGCTCAGAATCTGCCCAGCATAGTGCCTACAGCTTAGTAATAAACCATAGTCTCTCTGTGTCAATCACTGGGGAACTGGCTGGTTAAAGAAACAAAAACAAAAAACAAAAACAAAAACAAAAACAAAACCAAACAACTGCTGCTGCCTGGTGTAATGCCAGCATTCAGGGAGGCAGAGGCAGGTGGATCATTGTAAGTTTGAGGCCAGATTGGTCTAAAAAATGAGTCTAGGACAGCCAAGGATACACAGAGAAACCCTGTCTCGAAAAACCAAAAGACAGAAAGCAAGCAAGAAAGCCAACAGCTGCCACAATAATTATCTGTCTTAATTAATGTATACAGAATATTTAATTCATTATACACAGAGCTGAAGAGATGGCTCAGCAATTGAGAGTATATACTGCTTTTGCAGAGGACCTAAATTCAGTTTCAACTACTGGTGGCTAGCCTCTATAATACCAGCTCCATGCATCTAACACCTGTGCCCTCCAAGGGCGCTTGCACCCAACCCCCTACCACATAATTAAAATAAAAATAAAGTTTAGGCAGATGGTGGTGGCGCACGCCTTTAATCCCAGCACTTAGGTGGCAGAGGCAGGCGGATCGCTGTGCGTTTGAGGCCAGCCTGGTCTACAAAGTGAGTCCAGGACAGTCAAAGCTACACAGAGAAACCCTCTTGAAAAAAAAAACCAAAAACAAAAAAAAATAAAGTTTATACTAGTTCCTTAGAGAAAGCAGAAACCTGTCTCCCATGTTGATATTGGGGTTTTAACTTATTTCTCTTTTGCTAGAATTTCATTTCAACCTTGCTTCTCAAACATCTAGCGCCACACTTGGTCCATGTGTTAAATGTGTAATTTTATGAGCTCAAAAATTGATTTTATTATATACAGAAGAAAAGGGCAGGCATAGGGGCACAAATGACTAAAGGGCGCATTTTCTGAACCTAGAGTCACGAATCTCGGCTCACATAGGAGCTTTGTGCTCCTTCCAGCTGTGAACGCCACCTTGGGGATGTGAGTGTGAAGCAATGAAGCTTCTGAGGTATTGTCGTGGTTTATACAGACAGCAGGATGGAGCGCTTGGAGCTGGCTAAGTGGCAGAAAGGAACTTAAGAAGGAATGCCGAGGCATGGGAAGAGATGGACCGTGTTGTAGGCAACCAGAGGCGAAACTCAAGTCAGTTTTAAAAATAGATGATAAGTTGAAAATAAACTATGAAACTCTGAGTCAGCCAGCAGCTGGCAAATGCCTTTTCTTATTGACACGCAGGCAGCAATAAAATTCCCTCATTGTTGGACCTGTCTCCTTTTCAGAAAGCTTAAGTGGGTTTGGCATAGTAAAACCAAATTCCCAGAAACTCCATCGAGGTTGTTTGCTGTTGTTTTTATTCATGCTGTGTTCTTCTTAACGCAGTACCTTCCATTCTGTGCTCTCGTGCGGATTTTCAGATCATCCATCCACCCACCCGTCCACCCAGTGAGTATCTATTGCACACCTGCTTATGTCAGGCGTTGCTTTCCTTGCACCAACCCAAGAGCTTGTAGGGGAACGGGTACAGCTGGGCAGGATATAGGCCAGACAAGCATGGCAACGAAACTTTTGACAGAAGCCTTTGAAAACGTTAAGCAAGGGAGCTTGATGGGACTCAGTGCCGCTGAAAGATTCCTCAAGCAAGATGCTTACGCCTGGCCCTCAAAAATGCCGTTTATTTCCAAAAGCATTTTTTAAAAAGATGTTGAATTATAACAAATCTCATCATTCTCTACAAAACAAAAACAAAACAAACAAAACCCACAATCACTACCACCATCAAAACCCAACCAAGTGCAACACTGGTTTCAACTGTAGCCTACGATGATGACCTACCTCATAAACAGATACGTGCCCATGTTAGACCTCACCACAAGGTTACGCCCTTGAGGGGGCCGAGGTAGTCTACGATCCTTAGCTCAACAGTCAATACATGTTTTTATGAATGAGAAAATAGAGTAACAAACATATCAAGTGAACAAAACGTTTTCTTGCACGATAGGACAAGTTTAGAAG
Source organism: Acomys minous (assembly GCF_964271855.1). Lineage (NCBI taxonomy): Eukaryota > Metazoa > Chordata > Mammalia > Rodentia > Muridae > Acomys > Acomys minous. The sequence goes on along the minus strand of NC_140493.1, from coordinate 86,255,177 downwards.
TATGCATAGCATTGGCTTGAGGGTGGAGGGATGTGCAACCCTGTCCCTGTCACCGTTGTCCTCCCAGCAGCTTGCTCTCTGTGCTTTCGGGACTCCCCTTTGTGTAGTGTGAAACTTACCCGTGTTTATACTGTTGCCCTGTGCTCCTTGGTCTCCAAGGGACCCGTTTCATCTTTCATGGCATCCCCACCCCACCTCAGTTTGGTGACAGAGAATTCTATCTTGACTGGTTTTCTTGGATCTTGGGGATCAAGCAGAGGGGACTTGCCCACAAGCAAATGCCCTTCCACCCACCCAGCTGCATGCCCAGCCCCCTGTGCACTTTTTTTTTTTTTTTGGTTTTCCGAGACAAGGTTTCTCTGTGTAGCCCTGGCTGTCCTGGACTTGCTTTGTGGACCAGGCTGGCCTCGAACTCACAGTGATCCGCCTGCCTCTGCCTCCCGAGCGCTGAGATTAAAGGCGTGCGCCACCACGCCCGGCTTCCCCTGTGCACTCTTACACAGAGTTGTAATGAAGCTCTGAGAGGACATGGAGTAAGAATTGCTTTTTCCACCCCCAAGTTTGGAAAAACTGCTCTCATGTTAACGTTGGCACAGTTATAAGGTGGCAACCCATGAGCTCTGGGCCCAGCATCTAGTGAGCTCCTTGTGTTTGTTTTGCTATTGCTGATGATTTAGAAAGGACTCCGACGGCACATCACACATAATAGGCGCTGCACAAATGCCAGATTCCCTTCCTCCAACCCAGTGCCCTTCCTCCAGGTGGGGCAATGAAGGCGAGGTTAGAGCAGTGCGCCTAAGGACCTTGAGGGTCCTCTGGCCTGACCGCAGGAATGAACTCTTCAAGGTCACATAGCTTTTGAACACCAGGGCTATACCTGGGATCCAGGTCTTGACATTCAAACCCATGCAGGGGCCCTAGTAGAGAACCCAGCACTGCCCGTTCTCTTTGTGGGGAGCCTTGGTGTGGCCTCACTGTTTTTCATCGCCGGCCGGCAACAAATGCCCTGGGCCTGCGCTCTAAAACAGTTCCTCTTATTTCCCCTGCAAAAGTCCACTGTCTTCCCCAATCTTAGGAAGTTCTAGGACTCTCTTCTTTTTTTTAAAATATATTTTATTAATTTATTCATATTACATCTCAATTGTTAGCCCATCCCTTGTATCCTCCCATTCCTCCTTCCCTCCCATTTTCCCCTTACTCTCCTCCCCTATAACTGTGACTGAAGGGGACCTCCTCCCCCTGTGTATGCTCATAGGGTATCAAGTCTCTTCTTGGTAAGGACTCTCTTGTAAAGTCCTATTCCTGGTTGTCTCTCAGGGACTTGGGTGGGCAGAACATATGCTTCTGGCCTTTCCCAGAGTCTGTCCTGTCCTGAGGGTTTGGTCCTTGTGATGGCTAATCTTGGTTGTCAAGTTGTTTCTATCTAGAGTCAACTAAAACACAAGGTGCTGGGCACTCCTGCCTGGGGTTCTTCTCAATTGGGTCATTTAAAGCAAGAAGACCCACCGTAAACGTAGCTGGCACCTTCTGTTGGCAGCTGAGATAAAAGGACATGGGGAAAGAAACTGCTTTTGCCTGCTTGCTTTAACTCTTGCTGACAAGTTCATCTAGCCTGTTGCTGCCGTGTTCTTTCACTGATATTAGAAGCAGCTTCCAATATAGACTGAAGGACAGCAGCCTCCTGGAACTTCCAGGCCTTTAGCATCAGCATGGGATCATCCAGCTTTGCAGACTGAGCATCTACAAGATTCTTGGCCTCTCTAGACTGAGACATCCATCATTAGATTTCCAGACACATGTACTCTCTCTCTATAAACACACACACACACACACACACACACACACACACACACACACACACACACACACACACACACACATTCTGTCACTTCTGGTCCTTTAGAGAACCCTGACTAATACAGACCTATCTGTGGGTCTCCCTTCACTTCTCAGTCTTCAGAGGTGTTCTTGAAACATCGTATTTGCTTTGCCTATGGGAGAATTGTCCTCTATGTATCAGCTGGCACCCACTGCATGTGTAGTTTTTAGTACATAGATGGGCTTATTGTAGGGATGAGCTCCAGGAGGCATGCCAGAGCTGAGGACACAGAATCTGGAGACAATTGACTTGGGTTGCATATCAGCCTTAACTTGGGAAAAAAAATCATTTAACCTCTGCAAGCCCAGTTTCTCCCCCTAGAGAATGGGAGAACAATAAGGCGACTTCAACAGGTTGGTGGGGGCGTTACCAGGCAACACAGCCCACCGGTTGGCACATTTGGTGGCTGTCTGCTTTTATTATTTGTTCTTCCAATCCTTATTGCATCCTTGGGAGTAGATGCCATTAACCCTTTTATACTCCTGGGAGGTACGGATCCCACCAGTGTTAAATGACTTGATCTGAGGTCACAAAGCCGACAAATGGCTGTCAGGACCCCAGATGGCCTCCGAGTCCAGTGATTCTGCCCCACTCCCCTTCTCTGCAGCCTCTGAAATGAATGATATTTCCCTTGGGGGTCCTGCCTGTCTTTCATATTTGTGAATTCTTTCTCCTTCCAGCTGCAGCTCCTTTTGCCAGAATCCGGCCTGGTCTTAGTGTATAGGAACCCTCCACCTATGGCTGTGAGGCCAGCACTTGAACAGGCCACTCAGCTACCACAAACCTGGTGGGTCCCATCCATGCTGTGCTGAGGCTTTAGCTGGGAGTGAGCTTAGTTGTCTATTGAGCAGAACTGACTTTGAATCCCTTCAGCTTGAGTTAAAACCAGTCACATGTTTATGCATTTGAAAACTGAAGGATGATTTAATATACAATGTATATAATACTATTGAAAAGATATTAATGAGGTTTTGCACTATTGAACCCTATACAAAAGATAACTTCTCATGCATGGCCCCTGGGTTTCTTGCTTTTATATATTACCAAGAACAGTCCATTTTGTTCAGCAAAAACACTGAGCTTCATTTCTCTTTGCTGTCTAATGGACGGCAGGAAGTTGTCAGTTTCTTATTCTTTTTTTCCTCTGGAATATTAATTTCTTAAGTGAAGGGCTCTTTTGTCTGTTTGGCTGGGTGACTCTGGGTGTAATTCTGAGTCTCAGCCACTGCATCTGATATGATGCTAATTATCTCCTATGTATAAGGAGCTCACTGAGATGTGAAAGGCCTTGCATAATATGGTCCCCTGACCTTTGGTAAATGCTTTGCCAGCCTGACTTTATTTATTTCGAAGTGGTGGCAATCGAACCTTGGCCCTTGCATATGCTAAGTAAGAGTTGCTAGCTCTAGAAAAAGATTTAAATGCCACATTTCTAGAGTCTAGATTGGTAACTTCATAGTTATCCATCCATAGTCACATTTCTTATTATATCTGTTCTTTAACCTGTGTGACATATGGACCGGGTGTAACTCGAAACATAGTTAGATATGGCTAAATAGACTGGCATCAAGTCTTCCCAGTTTCTGTTCCCATCTACCCTGTGTGAAGTGTCCCTATGTGTCATAGCATTACTTATGCATTTTTCCTTCCTTCCTTCCTTCCTTCCTTCCTTCCTTCCTTCCTTCCTTCCTTTTTGTTGTTTTTTGAGGCAGGGTTTCTCTGTGTAACAAAGCCCTGGCTGTCCCGAACTTGCTCTGTAGTCCAGATTGGCCTCGATTTCACAAGGCCTGTGCCATCACACTAGGCTACAACATCTTACATTTTTAAGTTAAAAAAAATCAGATATAAAACTTCACACATGGCATGTGTATAGGTTACTGGATTGTCCTAAGATAAAAGGCTCAGCTGAGGAGCTGACTTTGCTATTCACTCCTGAAACTGGCTACATTCTCTGTCCCGGTCCAGTGCCTTTTAAAAGAGTCTCACTGGGTGTGTTTATCGTACACGGTACTCTGTTACATAAGGCCATTCTCAGACAAGTGTATGTTGTGCGTTGAGCATAGTACAATGCCTTCTCTTTCCCTGTGAGTCGTCACTCTCCAGACTCACTATAGTCTCTTTTCTGCTCATCAGAGTTTCTAAAGGCCAGGCATGCTTGCTCAGGCTTATAATCTCAGTGCTTGGGAGGTTGAGTTAGGGGAATTGCTGTAAATTCAAGGGCAGCCTGGACTACAGTGTGAGATTTTCTAAAAAACAAAACAAAACAATAAGAGAAAAACTACTCATCTATCCATCTAATCAACTAAATAAAAGCTAGTTTTTTAAAAAAATCCAAGTGGGTATCCAAAGATATAGTTTAATCTTACCAGTTTGAAAAAGAAGTTTTCTCTCTCTCTCTCTCTCTCTCTCTCTCTCTCTCTCTCTCTCTCTCTCTCTCCTCTGTGTCTGTCTGTCTGTCTTTCTCTCTGTGTGTCTCTCTCTGTTTCTGTGTCTCTGTCTGTCTGTCTGTCGGTCTCATGTAGCATGAGCTATCCTGAAATTCACTATATAGCTATTGATGACCTTGAACTTTGGATTCTCTTGTCTCTACTTCCCAAGTGCTAGGATTACAGGACCATGTTAACATTTATCTTACCTATAGGTCTCTTCTTTCAATTTGGAAGTTTCAGTATATATATTTTTAATTTCAGGGAAGTTTTTTATTTTTTGACAATTTCTTAGATGCATAGAATGTGTTGTGACCCCACTTGCCTCTATTCTGCTCTCTTACCCCCTCCTACTTGGCTGACTCCCTTCCTCCTGTGAAGTTCCCACCCTACACCCGTTTGCCCTCCCCCCCAACCCCCAGGTCTTATGGCAGGGAAATTTTCTTGACTCGCTACTGTTCTGTTCCCTTGCTTTGGTTTCTCTTTGCCGTGCTGTAGCTTGGACCGTGGTCCTTGCCTGGGCAAGGCAACCACTCCTACTCAGCCACACCCCAGCCCTGGCTTTCTTGAGGGGTTCCGTTGACCTTGTCCTCAAAGCATGCCTCTCCCTGTGTACATACGTGGGTCCCCTGTACCCCAGACTGAAAAACAGTGCTTTTCTCACCAGCTCAAACAGCAGCAGAGGTGCATCCTACTAGGACAACGTCACTAATGCCATTGGGGAAAATGTACAATTTCCTTTAATTGCGGTTTAAATTCTAGTTCCTCTTTGGTGCCAGGAATGTCTTTGAGGGTTGGAGAAGCATCTAGCACCTAGGTTTCCTCTTGAAACTTCACCAACTACAAGAACCTATCACAGAGCCATTGCTGCATGCATACTTTGCGTACATCCTTAGGCCTATCCACAACTTGTGTAGTTTGCATGCCGGCATCCATTGTAGCCATCACTCTACTGGATTCTCTTGGAGCCAGGCAGTCTGCTTTTTGTTTGTTTGGTTTGGTTTGGTTTATTGGTTTTTTGAGACAGAGTTTCTCTTTGTAGCCCTGGCTGTCCTGGAACTCGATCTGTAGACCAAGCTGGCCTCGAACTCACAGAGATCCACCTGCCTCTGCCTCCCAAGTGCTGGGATTAAAGGCGTGCGCCACCACAACTGGGCCAGACAGTCAGTTTAAAGGCCTCATTTTATCCCAGGGCCTTTCCATAATCTTCCCGGCCATGTGCATTTAATGATCATGTAAGGAAACTTTCGTTGAACACTTATTAACGCGTGTGCTAGGTTCTGTCCTGTGTTTGTCACAGATGCCATTTTGTCTCTCACAGCACAGGGAGCGGAGGAATTCTGCAGATGAGGCTCCTGAGAAGTTGAGCAGCTTTTGTCAAGGTCACAGCTGGAGTGAGTAGAAATGCTAGGACCCTCACTTAGGGGTCCTAAGTGTTAAGGATGTCCAAATGTATGTTTTTCCTTCCTTCCTTCCTGTTTATACTGGACTTTCTACCCTCCTCTGTTTCCACCAAGAGGAAGGAGTGCAGCTCTGGACTGAAGAAAAAAAGAGAGGGTGACATCTTTATCCCTAGAAGCCCAGAATATGAGTGTGTTTGGACATCAGGTCTTTTAAAAGACAGTTAAATGAGATTAAGTGTGTGGGGTACTAGTAACCAGCACTATATAAGAAGAGATTTGGACACAGACACACAGGCAGAGAGATGATCTTGTGAGACACAGCCATGAAGGCAGACCTTGGAAGAAATCAATCCCGCCATCACCTTGATTGACTTCCACCACCCAGAACTGTGAGAAAAGAAAATTCTGTTGTTTAGGCTGCTCAGTCTGGTATTTGATAGAGACAGCCGTAGCAAACTGCACACAAGTGGCCATTATTTTTTCTTTAAGTAGGTTTTAAACATGTATGTACGAGTGCTAGAAACGCCTACAGAGAACCACAAATAGCCAGAATCGGGCTGGGTTTGCAGCTCAGGGGGGGGGGGGGGCTTGCCTAGCACGTGCAGGGACCTGGGTTCAGCCCTCAGCACCGCAAAGCCCAGAACTCTTCCTGTCTTGTGAGAAACACAGCGACTGCGCAGGGGTTGTCTCATAGCGCACCTCACTGGATCCCCGCTGTTGTTCTGTGTAGGGCTCTGCGAGGGGCGGGAGCCTGGGCTTTGCCGGGTACTCTCCTGGGAAACATGGGCCCTGCGGAGCACGAAACTGCAAGTTCACGCTCTGGGTTAGAAAAGGGTGAAGTTCAGGGTCAAAGAAGCTCGGGGCTCCAAAACCTGAGTCAGGTGGCAACAAAGCCTTGTCCTGACTTGGGCAAGTTGGTGGCTGCTTCGTGAGTAGCTGGTAACGGAGGGTAGCGTGGCGCTCCAAAACTGAGAGAGGCAGAGGAGGGTAGCGTGGCGCTCCAAAACTGAGAGAGGCAGAGGAGGGTAGCTTGGAGCTCCAAAACTGAGAGAGGCAGAGGCGGGTACCCAGTTTTGGCTGGGCTGACAAAATGGCTACTTTGGGAGCAGCCATCTGCTTGCTCCCACAGATGGGCACTGCTGTGGGTGGAGCAGCTCTAGAGAGGCGGTGGTAGTGGGGTGGGGACATGGGGAGATGGGGGATTGGAGTGGGCAGTGGGAGGGGTTTTGAGGGTGAATGTGTTTGATCTGCTGGGCCTAAGGGCACCAGGGATACTTCAGTCCTATCTTAAGTAGGGGAGCACAGGGGTGGGGGAAGAACTCCAGGTAAGGTTAAAGGTTATTGATTGAAAGCTAAGACACCAAGGCATCTTATTAGCATAAGGTGGGCGTTTCCAGAAATCCCCAGGCGCTTGCTGAACCTGTTTCTTATCATAAAAGGGGTTGTGTTTGTAATTTCCCTGAGGACTATGTGACGCTCCTTAGAAGATCTGCAGTTTTCCAGATTTGGAGGAAAGGGAACTCAGCTGAGAAAGGGAGTCTGTCATCTTATACTGAGCTCAGATGCTATGCAGAAATGCCAGACTTTTTCAATTTTACAGCCAGGGTCCCACATCTCAGTACCTCTTCCCTTAGATTCAGAGGCTTGGATAATGAGGCAAGGAGAGGCAAGGTTTCACAGCAGAACAGAGAGACTTAGACGTTAGTTCCTGACTGCAAATCTCCATTGTCTCTGCTTAGTGTGTGAGCCCCTTCTGATGACATCTTCCAGCTTTGGCATCTCAGCCAATGGGAACAAATGTTTCCAGACCTTTTAAAGCTCTGACATCAAGTATTTACCACGAGAAGTCCCAGTCTTGTTCCTCAGGATGCTGTAAGTTACAGCATGCATCATCTTTAAAGTTTGAAAAAAAAAAAAAAGTAAGCAGCTTCTGGGTATTTTCAAAGTTGGAGAGAATTCATCTGAGGAGTTCTGAGGACCTCCCCTCCCTATTCCTCAGTTTCCAGGAAGCCCAGGTCTCCTCACTTCTTCTTGGGTCTCATTCTTCCCTTTTCTTCTCATGTCGAGGAGGGCAACTCAGCCAGTGGGACAGCTGAGTTTAGTGAAGGTGCTGTGATGAAGTTCGTGACTGATGAACCCTGGGGTGCTCGTGGGAGGGGGAGAGCAGGCGGCAGTTCTGAGAGAGATGCAATTTACTGACATTTACTGCCGCTCTAAATCCCCCCAAGAGATCCTGTCTCTAGTGAGACACCTTTGTGGGGAGATGGCGTCGAGCTTGGAGAATCAATTGTGGCTTCATTGCTCTCCTTGATATGTATAATTTCTGACTCCCAAGGCCTCCAGAAAGGCAGCTTAGGCTGGCTGCACTGAGAGGAGAAGGATCAGGCTTGGATGGTTCAAGCCGGAAGGGAATCAGGAGGGGAGCTGATTGTTTCTTCGGGAGCAGGTCCCTTCTCATGGGAAGAGTAAATAGGGAAAGAAGTAAGCAAGAACCCTGAGTGGTAAGGCAACTGGAAAGGAAGTGAAAGAAAGATGGTGTTGATAAAGCACTTGAATTTTTCCTGAATTTCGTCAGTCTGGAGTCTTTCAGAACTTCTTAGTGGATTCGGTGACTATCTTTCTTTTTGAGGAGTTGGCAGGGGTGGGGGTAGGGCTGTTGAGGCTAAGGATCTTGCCTGGCTCCTGGGATTAAGGGTTGTGGGAAGGGAAACTTGGTCTTTCTGCTCTTTGTTTCTATTTTATGTTCTTTCTACTCTCCTAACACCTACAAACCACATCACTCAAAAAATCGGTGAATTACGACCTACAGGCTAAGTCCACCCACGCCTGCTTCATGGCTTGCCACCTAGATTTGTGTTCCTCGCTGATTAAAGAACTACACCAACAATTAGATTGCATGGTTTGTGTCTATATGAAACTCAGACTTTGTTGTCTATCAGTAGAGTTTGATTGGGACACATGACTTGTTCATTTGCTCACTGGTTGTCTAAGGCTGATTAGTTGCAGCAAAGACACCATAGGCAAGAAAACCTAAACACTTATTTCCAGGCTGTTAGAGGAAAACTTTGCCAAGCTTATTCAAGCCAATACCTGGTTATTCTGAATGACAGGAAAAGATGGCCGAGTTCAGACATGGATGCACATTTTATCGACAAACAACTTAGTTAGATATAATTAAGTTTCCACAACTTTAGAAAAAGCAAACACTGTTCCACCACAAGTCAGAAGCAGCCCCATAGGATTCTGGCATTTATAAGCATTACTTGGTGCTGCAGGAGAGACTGCTCAGCCACATCAATGATTTGCCTCACAGGTTCTTAATATTTTCAAGAAAACACCAAGGATGGGATTTGGGGATATTCTTAGATAGCTTGCTAATTTCTTTTCTCTTGATTATCATGTGCAGAATTACCGGGGGTGGGGGTAGGGGGTGGGGAGAGAGAGAGAGAGAGAGAGAGAGAGAGAGAGAGAGAGAGAGAGAGAGAATGTTGACTATCCTTAGGGCTGCTCAGCTCAGAATTTGTGGACATGTGATTTATTGGTGCTAGAACAGATCATATTTCTTCATTCCAGGTAAACAGAGGCAAAGGAAGAAAAGAGACAGCCTGTGTAGGTAGATGGTGGCTAGGCTACTGGTCTTGTTGAAATGTGATTTTGATGGAACACACCAAACACTCGCGTGCGCGCGCTCACATGCATACACACACACACACACACACACACACACACACACACACATACACACACACACACACACACACACATGCTGCATTAATTTTCTGTGATGGAAATCCTCTGACCTCATGGGAAACTACTCAGAGAGCAGCAGAAGGGGGAGCATTTACTTCTCGGTGTTCTTCCTGATCCGGGAAAAGGCTCCTTGTCGTCAACAGCTTCTTTTGTTCGTGATCCCCGGGATGTCACGGATTCAGTGGATTTATCCCATATTCCCATCAAGCTTTGGTTTTTTTTCTCCTTCTTCTTCTGTGAACTTTGTGAACCCGTGGCTGAGTATTTCTCCTCACAGTCCTTCAGTTGAATTCGAGCACCTACCTAATCTTAAGGTGCGTGTTTTGGAAAGGGCACTTGTCTGTTTACATAGCTCTTCCCTCTGTCTATGGGTGCTCTCTTGGCGTTTAATGTCTATCTCTCCAGCATCCTCTTGCCTCACCTTTCAAGTGCTGGGATTATAAGCACTCTCACTCTTGGTTTGTATGATGCAGAAGATAAAATCCAGATCCTTATGTATGCTGGGTCGTGCCCAGCCACAAGAGGCTCTCTGTCTTGCCTTTTTCTTTCTATATCTTCAGTATTCAAAACTGCCCACACCAAAACTCATTATTTCTAAATAGTTATTGATGAATAAAGGTATGGGGCCTTTTCAAGGAAAACGCCCCTCCTCCTGAGCTAAGTGTGTCACCCCATTTCCCCCCCCCCCTCTGGTTTTTGAGACAGGGTTTTCCTGTGTAGCCTTGGCTGTCCTAGACTCACTTTATAGACCAGGCTGGCCTGGAACTCACCACAATCCCCCTGCTTATGCCTCCCAAGTGCTGGGATTAAAGGTGTGCTCCACCACCACCCGGACTTGCCCCCCTTCTCTTATGGATGCGTTAGGAGAGAGACAGTATCTTGGTGGCCCCTAGGGAAGTGGGCACAGTAAAGTGCTACACGCAGAGAAACATATTGAGAAAAGGTAAGTGTGAAAATCAGAGAGATATTTATGTATCCTACATATTTATTTTTGTTTTTCTGTGGATGGGTGTTTTGCCTGCCGGTCTGTGACTCCACCACCTGTGTGCAGTGCTGGCAGAGGCCAGAAGAAGGCATCTGACCTCCTGGAGCTGGAGTTACAGATGGTTGTGAGCTGCCGTGTGGGCGCTAAGAGTTGAACACAGGTCCTCTTTAGTGCTGAGCCGTCTTAAGTGCGGTGCCGTCTCTCCAGCCCTACTTGTATATTTTTGAGACAAGCTCTCCTTGCAGCCCAGAATGGTCTCGTGCTTGCAGTGTAGGCAAAGGCGATCTGGAACTCATGATCCTCCTGCCTCACCTTCCAAATGTTGGGATTACAAGAATATGTCGTTACCATTCATGGTTCCTACGATGCTGAAGATCAAAGCCGGTTCCCCGTGCATGGCCGGCGGGCACTCTACCAGCTGAGCGACATCCCCAGCTGCAGGGCTTGGAGCTTTAAGGGGAGTCAGAGCAGGTGGTTCATGCCTGTAACTGTAGCACTTGGAAGGCTGAGGCCAGAGAATTGCAAGTTTGAAGCCAGCCTGCCAAGAGGTGCCCACTGGTGCAGCAGTGGCATGGTTGTTACGATGGGGGTAGTTGGATGTGAGGCCCCTGCCTAGGAGAGAGCCTGGCGGAAGCCTGACCAAACTCTAATGGGTGAGAAGATCATACAGATCTTAGAGCGGAGTCCGTTACTGTCCATTTTGCTAAACGGATATGTTGTTAAACTGCCTTCTAATGCTTGTGTTGCTGCTACTGGCAGATTAGTGCTGTGCTCATCCCTTGTCAGAGAAGCTTCTTGTGGCACCTCATAAATAGTCAGTGTGCCAACAGGAAGTGATGGTTGAGTGCAAGGACCTAAACGGGATGTCTATGCTACCCTTCCCAAAGCTCAGGGAGCAACATGGAAAGGGGAGGGGGGGGAGGAGATGGGGGCTGGGCGCAGATAGGATGTAAGAGGTGGAGTTATGACGAGGAGGTGTGCTGAACGTGCTGAAGGAGGGCATCATCTGGGCTATGGACTCACGGCATCTGTGTTTACCTGTCCAAGGCCCGCACAGGACTGGGCCTGCCACCAATTCATCAGGGCCAGATAAGGACTCCACGAGGCCCCAACTCTCCCCGTGGGACTGTCAGCAGGTATAAGCTGCTGGGGAGACGGTGACATTTTCTTCAACGGTCTATAGCCCTTGCTCCAGTTAATGGCCAGTCACCTAGGCTCATATGAGCGACTAAGAAAAGCCAGTGTGCCACTCACAAAGAGATATAAAAGTAAGAGGAGGACACCTTGGGGACAAGAGTGACAGTGGAAGGAGGAGGGAAGAGAATAAAGGAACTGAGGGTACAAGTGACTGAAATTCACGACATACGCATGTGCAACTGCCAGAGAATGTAAAAAGGGGCCAGCTTGGGCTGTATGAGACCCTTTCTCAAAAAGAAAAGAAAAGAAAAGAACAGCAACAAAAGATAAAACAAACCATTTCTGCTGGGTGTGACAAGGGCTATCTCTTTATCAGGGGTCATGGAATAGTGGCTTCTGAGGAAGATGCCACTTCCATTTACACGGGTAATGAAACGCGTACAAGCTAACCTTTCTGATTCACTTGAATCAACGGCTGGGGCTTCAGACTTAGCCTTTTCTCCATCACCTTGTAAGTATTCTTCCAGGAGACAAATCTCCCGTGTTTAATGGTGGTGACTTCACAGAAATTTCAAATGCTTCCCATTCCTGTATTCTGGCAACTTCAAACTGTCCAGGAAATTATATTTTCACATACTTCGCATTCCCCCTTGGTGAAGCCAGAAACTAGTATCCTCAAGTTTTCTGCTATAGGACTTTCATTTATTTTACATTCTTATTGTTAATGTGTGTGTGTGTGTGTGTGTGTGTGTGTGTGTGTGTGTGTAAGAGAGAGCGAGTGAGCGAGAGTGCTAGTACATGTGAGGATTTATAATGTGTATGTGGAAATCAAAGGATGGCTTTGTGGAGGTGGTTTTTTCCTTCTACCTCTATGTCCATTCTGGGGACTGAACTCAAGCTGTCAGGCTTGTGTCTTTGGGCAATAAGAGCCTTTACCCACGGAGCCATCTCACTGGCTCATATTCACTTGTTTTAAAGTCTCTGTGGTGTAGGGAGTTGAACCCAGGGCCTTGCAAATACTTGAGGCACTTGGCGCTCCAATGTCAGCTCCCACTGGTCTTTCAATAGTTCTACTTACAGTCTGTAAACCACAGACTTTTCTCATGCAGGATGGAGGCAACAGAATGTTCTGACCTTGGAGTATGTAAGAGCTAAAGATGGAAGGGCCAAATCAGTTCCTTAGGTCCAGACACAAGGTGTGGCTGAGATGGGGCCATTTGTAGCACACGAGAAGCTTCTGAGATGGTGGGTGAAAGTGGACCTGTGGGTCAGGGTGGACCCTTGTTTGTGTTGGAGAGGAAGTCTGCTTTTTATATAACTGAATCTAGGATGGGGTGTGTCTAATTCTGGGTGTGGCACTCACTATCGCCAGTGTTTGGAGCACAGTCAGGGGAGCATCTATGACATCTTCGTGACGTAAAGCATTGGGTGGGGTTTTATGAGAGATTGTAGAAGGTGTGGCTTTTGTTTGACACGAACTCATAGGAAGGAGAGGAACCAGTGCTCTCTTTTGTGGCACGCCACTCACAAGATGAAACACTGCACTGGGCTGTCCATACAAGTGTCAAACATAGTGAATGACATCACCAGTCGTTTCCAGATGCAAAATCAAGAGTCAGTGCTGGCACCTGCTTCTGCTCTCTTCATGGCACCAAGGCTGTCCGTGATGCAACTGGAAGAGCTCTGCGTGTGGTTCACTCTTCGTGACCCCTACCCTGGACCAACACATCGGCCTTTTCCTGGCATCCTGTGACAGCCTCCTGTCTGCTTTGGCAAAATTCTCTGGCGTGCACACCTTCTCCCACTCCTACTGTGCCTGCCTGTTCTCCACATTGTATCCAGAGATCTTTTCAAGTGCAGACCTCCATATTTAAGGTACGTCCCCAAGCCTCAACTTCTGCCCCATCCTTTAGATCTCATCCTAAACATTTTTTCCCCCCTCAGTCATGCCAAGCCTTTCTGTTATTTGCTCTCAGAGCATCATGCACTATTCCTTCCAAGCAATTATTATGGTTTAAATCATGCGATTCTTGCATGTGATTAATAGATTAATTTCCTTCTGCTCACCAGGCTCCTCTAAATTCCATGAGGAAAAGGACAGTGTCTATTTTTTTTTTGCTCATCCATGAGCATGTCTCCTAAGCAACCAAGACTGTTTCTAACTTGGTATCTGGTAAATGAGTAAATAAATCAATCCATTTTAGTGAATGAAAGACTTAATGAGTAAATGCCAGGGAATAACAAATTACTGTTGGATATGGATTGAAAGAAATACAGAGCAAGAGAGAATACCAGGTTGAGACCTCTTGCCTCCTGTAAGAACATAAAGTTTTGAAACACAGCTCAGAAATACCTTGTAGTTGCTGGGCAGATGGCCCAGTGGGTATACTGGCTAGGTTTTGTTTTGTTTTGTTTTTTTCTCAACTTGACACAGACTAGAGTCATCTGGGAAAAAGGAACCTCAGTTGAGAAAATGTCCCCATCTGCTTGGCCTGTGGGCCAGTCTAGGGGATACATTTTCTTGATTAATGATTGATGTGGGAGGCTCAAAACCACTGTGGGAGAGGCTATCCCTGGACACGTGGTCCTGAGTTGTACAAGAAGGCAGAATGAGCAAGCCCTGACAAGAAAGCCAGTAAGTGGCCTTTCTCCATGGCTTCTGCTGTAGTTTGTGCCTCCAGGCTCCTGCCTTGAGTTCCTGCTCTGACTCGGTTTGTCATGAGCTGTGATCAGGGTATGAAATAAATCCTTTCCTCCCCACGTTGCTTCTGGTCATGGTGTTTTATTACAGCAGTGGGTAAGAGCACTTGTTCTGAAAACATGAGGACCTGGGTTCGAATTTCCAGTACACACATATAAAAGGCTAGAAATGGCTGCATCATACCTGTAACCCCAGTATCCAGTCAGGGGGAGACAGGCAGAGACAAGTGGCTCTCAAAAAGCTATCTGGCCAGTCCTCTTAGATGAAACGGTAAGAGTGTGGCTCATCTAGGGATGCTGTCTCAAGGAGACAAGGTGGAGAGTGGTTGAAGATGACATCTGGCATCTCCTCTGGCCTTCACACATGTGTGCACAGCTGTGAGAACTCTTACATGAATATGCACACACCGCACCTCACTTCCTCATGTTCTGTTAATCCCAAAATGTTTCCTTAAGCAGGTGTAGTGAACAAAAACTGGCATGCACACACCACACACACACACACACACACACACACACACACACACACACACCACGAGAGAGAGAGAGAGAGAGAGAGAGAGAGAGAGAGAGGGAGGGGCCAGGTAGCATTTGGGGAAAAGCAGGTGAATTTCTGTGACATGGCCAGCTTGGCCTACATAGCAAGTTCCAGGCCAGCAATGGCTACATAGCGAGACAACTTCTTCTAAATCCCATACCCAACAAAAGCAAACAAGAGCAACAACAAAAACGAATTGCCTCCTTTCCAGTCCCCCAAAAGAGCAAGCTAGACGTTACAACATTGATGGAGCTTTCTGAACAAAAAGGAGGAGAGCCATCCTGGGAAGAGCAAGCCTGTTGGATGGGCTGTGCTGTGGAAGGGGAGCTTCTCCGGTCTACTCAGTACTTTTGTGATTTTGAATCAAAGGTACTTGCCTCTGGGTGCTTTTTCTGGAAACTTCTCCCAGTACCTGTGAATTTGTAGGGTGTGGTACCCTCAGGGGCAGTAGAGTGGACCCTGCTTTATGGGGTGACACAAGCACACTAAGGAGGGAGAGACTGCACTCATGTCCTAGCACAGAGCCTTCTTCTACCCAGTGCACACATGTGCTCTGTATTCTGCTTTTCTTAGCTGTCACTTGAATCTGTCCTCACCCCCTTCATCACCATGGCAGGCTTAGACCAACATCAGGTCTCCTCCACACCCACTCTGTGCACTCCGTTCCTGAGCTAGCATCCCTGCCTTTGGTTCCACAGCAGGTTTGGGCAGATGAAGGGAAGGGTGTCACACTGCCCAGACCAGGTGGTGAAAGGCTTTGGAGTCAGGCATACTTGGGTTCCGACCACAGCTGACTGTAGTAATATCTTCCACTTCTCTGAGACACCATGGTCATATTTATGAGGAGGCATAGCAAGCTCTACCTGGAAGGATTGCTGTAAGGGCATGTGAGGTAGCCAGGACAGACGCTAGACATCTGTGTGGACTCATCATGAGTATTTGCTTCATTTGGTTTCCCATCTCTCCTTCAGGAAGTAGCATGGTACAGAAGAAGACAGGCATGTGATTTCCAGCCACACTGACCTGGTCAGATTCCTCTCAGTCATGGACCAGCTGCGGAGTCTCTTACAAGTAGCTTAACTTCTCAGACCTTCTTTTCTGCCAAACATACACTGGGGCTAGTGGTGGGGAAGAGCGCAGCTCAAAAGCTGGTAATCACACAGGATACTGTGGGTACAGTGAGTGCCCAGTGCAGAGTGGGGTGAATTCACCATAGGACTGATGGAGCTATTCAGTTATTTGTGTGTCAATGAGGAATTGAGTTTTACAAAGCATAGTCTCTCTCTCTCTCTCTCTCTCTCTCTCTCTCTCTCTCTCTCTCTCTCTCTCTCTCTCTCTCTCTTTCAGGAGAAAATGTGAGCCCAGGAGCAGCCCTGAAGAATATTAACTAAGACATCTGCTTTCACAGCCTGTCTGTATAGAAGGCTGCTTGGGCTCACGCCTGAGTTGGTATGCCAATGGTGTGTCAAACTGCAGCTTTGTACAAGGCAGAGTCTCTCTTGCCAAAAGACTCTCTGGCTTTGTCTGAGCCACGCAGATTCCCCAGACATCCTGCATGACAAAACACTCCCTCTGTTTTGTTAGGAAGGGGTAGCTCCTGGCACTTCATTTATATAGATGGCTACTAAAAAAACCAAGCCTCACACCCTGGGCTTCCCTGGAGGGTGTTCCTTATATTTGTCTCCATGGACAAGGTAATATGTTCTTGTTCGGCATTGTCCTTAGCACGTGGAGATATGGAAAGGGCCAAGCACACTGCCTGTGCTCTGGAAGTGCTCAGTGGACCCAACTTTCATTACCTTTATGTGAAAGGTAGAGAGAGTGGGAAGGCTCCTACCACACTCCAGCCCCCCCAAATTGAATTTAAATGAATCCCGGGCCTTGGAGTCAGACGCACATGGCTTTGACATTTACTCGCCTGGAAAAGACAACCTGTTCTTTTGAAATTTCTGTTCTAGTCATCTTCAAAGCGGGAGAGAAGTCGCTGCCCTAGAAGGTTGTTAGAACGGAGCGCTGTAGTGTTGGCTCAGCATCTGGCCTGGAACAGCTTAAGCCACTTGGCAATGTCCGTCCCTCCTTCCTGTTATTTTCTCAGAGGTCTGTTTAAAGGGCGAGTTAATTAGGCGTGGTAATGCTAAGCTGTCTCAAACGGAATCAGTGTAGATGGTCATCCGGAGTGACGACAGCAAGTCTCTAGGTCACTCGGAAGCTCCACTTGGGCAAGGACTTGGCAACTGCCTGTCTAAGCAAAGCAAAGGCATAAAGGAAGGGAGAGACTTGCAAACGTGCTGGACGTAGGTCTCAGGGTGGGCTTCCATTAGCTCGCCTGGCCACATCTTGAGACACTTCTCAGCTGTCATGTTGCAGTCAGTGACTTCTCTCCCAGTGTGTAGGTGACATCCTCTGATCTCCGAGAGCCTCCAGGCGTGGGGTTGGTGCCTTTCTGAGTGCCTGAAGCCTGAGGAATGTCAGGGGATTTTTGACTCTACTTTGCAGGTCACAGTGAGAGCAGATAAATGGGAGAAGCCTGAAGCGTGGGGTCTCGCAGATAGGCTGCAGTTTCGGGCTCAGCACTGTCCTGTGTGACTTTTCTGTTCTTTAGTGCTGGAGCTCCGAACACGGGGCCCCGTGCATGCCAGGCTAGTGCTCTACCTGTGTCATGGACTCCTTGTCTTGAAGGACTGGGAGTTGGACTGAGGGCGGTGGGCACGGTAGACAGGGGTACTGTAGAGTGAGGAGCCACACTGATGTTTGTTCTCCAACATGCCTTCTGTTGTGGGAGGCCTCACGGACGGTTACACGATGCTTGATAAGGCTAGGTAGCAGCAGGCTGGGCCAGGAGACTGGAAACTCCTGCTGGCGTGACACCAGAAGAGCTCGTCTGCGTCTTCATTTCAGTGTCTCTTAGAAGGCCTAAGAGTCCTCATCTGTAGTTTCTATCTAGCCAAGATCTGCTCTCGAGCCTACTAGAACATCAGTGTAAAGCAGCTCTCTGTGGGCCCTTGGCAGAACAGTCTTCGTTTCTGGCTAACACGGGCCTCTCCAGTGGCCCACTTTATTAAAACCAGCTGGCAAGACGGAAGGCACACTCTTCTATTCTTTTTTTTTTTTTTTTTAATTAAAAAGTTAGGTCACTTTAATCCTAGCACTCGGGAGGCAAAGGCAGGCGATTGCTGTGAGTTCGAGGCCAGCCTGGTCTACAAAGCGAGTCCAGGACAGCCAAGGCTAACACAGAGAGACCCTGTCTCGAAAAAACAAAAAAAACAAAACAAAACAAAAAGTTAGGTTATGAGTTCAATTCCCAGCAACCACATGGTGGCTCACAACCATCTATAATGTGATCCGATACCCTCCTCTGGCCTGCAGATGTACATGCAGGCAGAGCTCTGTATACATAATAATAAATAATACATCTTTTTAAAAAAGTTACACTTATGAATTCCTACTATTGGTGTCTTGTTTCTGATGTGCTATGTGCTCCTGGGCATTTCCTGGGTGTTCTCTTCACACACCCCATCTTCTTGTAGGAGGGTTGGGAATTACAGATGTGCACCTCTGCCTCTGGCCTTTTATGTGGGGGCTGACTTGAACTCGGGTCGTTAGGCTTGCTTGAAAGTACTTTTACCCGCTGAGCTCTTCTAACAGCCACGCTCTTAGGCAGCTTAATCACAGTGCGGCAAACTCTCACTTTCGTCATAGTCTACTGGCTAGAAGTGGTCACTAGGCCCAGCTCCCGCCCAAAGGGAAGAGACTATTTAGGGTGTAGCTACCAGGGCACAGGGATCAGAAGTGCTGTGGGCGTCACTTCACTTTTCTCAGCTGTAAACATTGTGATAGCACCTTATAAGGTTGTCATGAAATCAATGTACATCAAACAGTGTCTGGCAAACAGCGGGCTCCTGTTAATGCCTAGGTGAGTGTCTGGCACATAGAGACAGCACAGGAAGGACTGGCTGAGGAAACGCCCCGAGGAAAAGACTTGAGTTGCAGGGCTCTGGGAAAGCCTGCCATTCTTAGAGGTCTGGAGGACTAACATGGCTCCGAAACTTGCTGAGTTTCTGGTCAAGGTCAGTGCCCTCCCAGTTCCAGATTTGGGGATATGGGTGGAGATACGAACCCTCAGTAGGGGGGGTGGGGGTGGGAGGGGGCGCTCCATGCTCTGCTCTGTTCGTGCTCTCCCTGTCGGGGTGGGGGGTAGGGTGGGGGGAGGGGGGAAGGTGTCTCCCTTTATGCTCTCCCTGTCCCCCTTGTGCCCTTCCTCCCCCCCACCTCCCCGCCTTCCTTCTCTCCTCCACCAACAGTCATTTTCTCAGTATAATACCTGGGACGGTGCCAGGAGCCGTTAAACGCTTCATAGAGGTGCTGGATCAGGCTGGCCATGACAATTAAGTGCACTTCAGAGGCCAGAGTGACCAAGGAAATGAGGCAAATGGGGATGGGGGGGGGGGGGAAGAGGATGAAAGGGCTTGAAAGTGAAAAGCCGGACTCGGGAAGGACCACTTTGAAAAAAAACAATGATTTCCCCCCCCCCCCCTTTGTGGATCTAAGAGATTTGAGGGTGTTTTAACATCTATTCCTCACATCATTAAAAAACAAAGACTTTATGTTTATTTATATGTGTGTGGGTATGTGCCCAAGAGTGTAGATGCCCTCAAAGACCAAAAGAAGGCATCACATCTGGAGCTGGTGTTACAGGCATCTGTGAGCAGCTTTGACATAGGTGCTTGGAAGCGGACTTGGGTCCTCTACACCAGCAACAAATGCTCTTAACCACTGAGCCATCTCTCCAGCCCTGGCCACTTCCTACATCTTAAAAGCTGTCTATTTCTTCCTCCAACATAACCCCCACCCCTCTTTTTTCCCTCTCGAGACAGGTATTTATCTGTTTACAGAGTCCCAGCTGTTCTGGACTCTTTGTAGACCAGGCTGGCTTTGAACTCACAGAGATCCACCTGCCTCTGGGATTAAAGGCGTGCGCCACCACTCCCTGCTCTAACTTCTCTTTACCACCGTGTTCACAGCAGACAACCTTCCCTAGTCTGCTTCTCTGTAAATGGTTGCCTGGTGTCTTCTTTTAAGCAAATTAAAATTGATTTGCTTTTTGACTTTCATGATGCCTCTTGAGTTAATAAAAACAGCCGACAGCTGCCTGGTGCTCCGTATTTGCAAAGTGCTTTCACAGACATTCAATTTCTCATTTGAATCTTGCAAGGACTTGGTGAAGCGAGTGCTGCAGTTTTCTTCATGTTGGGAGTGGTCAAGCTCATTAGGTCCCCTGAAGTGAAGCCCAGCAGATCAGAGCCAGTGTGAGGGCTGGTCTCACTGGGCTGAGCCACTCCGCCTGTTGTCATCCTCAGATGGTGGCAGATATCAAGTGAAGCTTACTCATTAATTGGGGCACTTAGACTCAGGCGTTTGCATGTCTACACCCGGTGCTGGCTGCTACTGGAGAAACAGTAGCCGTTAATGTTGGTGAAAGAGTTCTCCTACCTGTAATCCCAGCACTCTGGGAGATAGAGGCAGGAGGATCTCTGTGAGTTCGAGGTCAGCTTGGTCTACAGAGAGAGTTCCAGGACAACTAGAGCTGTTGTACAGAGAAACCCAGTGCGGGGAGGGGGCGGGGGAAGCCAGGTGCTGGCCTGTAATCCCAGCACTCAGGGAGGCAGAGGCAGGTGGATCGCTGTGAGTTTGAGGCCAGCCTGGTCTACAAAGTGAGTTCAGGACAGCCAGGGCTGTGCAGAGAAACCCTGTCTCAAAAAACCAAACCGAAAAAATGTGGTGGTGGTGGTGGTGGGGGAAGAGTTCTCAAGCTCTCCTTCTTTGCTGGGACACTCTGAGCCTTGAATGATAGCCTCAAAATTTTACCCGCCTTTTACAAAGGACGTGGAAATGACAGGCAGGCAGTGGAAAGGGGAGTGGCTTCCTTGTTCCGGAGGAATGTTTTCTGGTGTCTACTGTCTCCAGGATCTTATGGTGGTTCCTCCACAGAGCAGTCTGGGGTGCTAGTTATGAGGTAGCTTGTCTGGGGACTCAGATAGGTTCTGATCCTGCAGTACTCTGCATATGAAAGGGCCCACACTTCTCAATACCTTCCCCTTGCTTTCTGAGAGAGGCCATTCTAAAATGGGTTTCTCTTGGAGACAGGATGGATCCGAGACCTGATGGGACCATTCCCCCACCCTCCACGTTGCTTCTGCCCAGTGGTCCTCAGGCAGGGGTGATTTCCCGCCTCCACTTCCTAGTGGCCGAGGACGTTCGGCAATGGCTGGCAACAGTTTGAATTGTTAAAACTTGGCAAGGAGGAAAGGTTTCCACTGTCATCCTGAGGGTATTAGGCAGGGTTGCTGCTAACTGTCCTGCAATGAACAGGATGTCCCTAACGACAAAGATTTGCCGGGAACATGATGTCGCTGTTGCTAAGGCTGGGCAGTCCCGCTGAGCCTTATTCTTTTAGGAGGTTCAACGGGTGCGGAGTCCAGATGGAAGAAGCCAGCTGGGTGTCGTCCCTGTTATTTCTTCGGGATACGCCTTAGCGATGGGTTTCCACTGATAAATAGGTTCTTGTCTCTGAGCACTTCATCCCTCTCCCCTGACTCCTCCCCATCTTGTCTAGCTTGTTTTAATTCTACGTTAAGTGAGTGCGGAAGCATCTTCCCCACAGGTCCTATGTCTGGCCTGCTCTTGGCCATGGGCTCATAGCTCTGGTTGGGAATTCATGTGCTACTGTTCGGAGGAAGTCATATTTTTTTTGACAGCAACATAACCCATTTTACCTTTATAGTAATTGTTTTGGAATAAGAGGTAATCATCCAGGACTGACCAACTTGCTCTACTAAGCGCCCCTTTCTCACTCCTGGCAAATTGCTTTGAGAGTTGAACAAAGCTCGGCTCAATCATGCAGGATATCCATTCCAAAGGATGCCCGGGAAGTAAATCTCTGCTAAGCCAGCCCCAGTCATGCCTCCTTCGCTTTTTTTTTCTTAGGGATCAAATGGTAAGCGTGTGCTTCATTCCACCTGCTCCTTGTCTTGGACGTGGTTGCTTTGACCCAGGGCTTAACCAGGGTGTTTGTGATGCTCATGGGACTGCAAGGAGCAAGTGTAACAATAGACTGTCATATCAGAGAGCTTTCACTGTCTGGGGTTGATGCTGGAGTTGGTGCTTGCCTCATAGACACCGAGCTTAATTTATGGGAGCCTTTCCCTGATGCATGTTCTGTCAAAGGCTAAGTAGATGCTGATTGAAAAAGTGGTTAAAAAAAAAAAGTTGGGAGACTCTTCCTGCTCTGTCCTGTAGGACTTCTCAAGGCCTTTGAGTTGTTAACTAGCTGTGTAAACTGCCAAAGGGGGGATATGGCATTCCCCGGATTTGTTTTTGTGAAGCATCTCCGAGGGTTGGTGATTTAGAGTAAAGGACATTAGAATAGTGGAAAATGGGAGAGTTGGAGCTCCCCCTCACCCCTTTCCATGCTGTCTCCTCTGTTCCTTGTCTTTCCCTCCCTCCTCTTGATTGACATGACCTATTCGTTGATGTGACCCCATAGCCTTGCTCTGTAGAGGTCCACTTTTCATGCATGAAAGGGGGTTTTGAGAGGCAGTGGGATTTGATGGAAATACTTTGGGTTCTCTCGTGTCAAGGACTTGGAAGTGTTGCTTTCTTTCCCCAAAGGGGCTTCCACTCACTCCTCTTCTCTGAACTAACTCCGTCTATTCATCTTTTTAGAGCTCAATTTCAACATCATATCCCTCAAGAGGCATTGCCCCAGCGCTTGGTCCTGAGGGACCACATGAAATGCAGTCAGGAGTGTACAGGTTACATGAACGCATTGGTTCCGTTTCCGGTCCGGCCTGGAGAGGATGATTACATGTGCCTTTGCGTGTGCTCCTGACATTTGCACCGGGAGAGGTTGACAGAACTGTTCACTCTGGCTGGAGCTGTGATCTCTGTGGAGTCCCATGCAGAACGAAGCTCCGCCTCCGTGGTCGCCTCTGCCCTATTCTATCATATGAGGAAGTGCCTCAGCATGAGGACCAGTAGCTCAGGTTACATGTCAAATATATTCCCAGGGACTGTGGTCTGTGAATATGCGGGACCGTAAGAAGCTGATCTCTTGAGTCATTTCTATTTCTATGACCTATTATAAAGGCTATTATAGAAGGTGCACCACCTTGGCTGTTAATTACGTGATTACAAGTCAAAGTGAATAAGCATAACATGAGCTAACATCCCTGACAAGTCTGGTGTTTGAGTCAAGCCTCAGAGCAGTCCTGGTACCCTGCTGTTTCAGGGTGATGCTGAGCCCCAAAGTTATCCTTGCATTCATTCAACAGATGTTGGTTGAGCCTGGCCTTGAGCTAGGCTCCCTTCTGTGCTGGGTGCCAGGGATACAAAATGAATAAGTCAGGGGCTGTATGGCAGGAAGCCATCCTCTGTTCCTCAAATAGAAACTGTGCAGGCACAGTCTATTCCCTTTCCATAGCTACAGCCGTTGCTTTCAGGGATGTCCAACTGTTTGACATTGTGGCATCATGCTGTCATCTACGGAGGTGCTGGATGTCATTCGTAGCTATCCTGGGATACACGTAGACTATGGCCACAGGACGGACTCCCCTGCTAGTTCTTCTGTGTTTCCTCTAGCTTCTTATCGAACAGGTGAAGGCCTTCAGGAGAATCCTTCTGTTCTTTTCTCCAGGGTTCCCCTTGACTTGGAGAAGGGTTGCTCTTGCTCCCATGTCTCCTGTTCAGAGAAGTGCTGTGGTACTCCCTGCCTGTCACTTGAGTCTGCTTCACCAGATGACTTGCTTAGTTGCTCTGTTCTTGTGGGATGTTGCTGTGGGTGGGATAAATGCCTCCTAGAAGGCCCACGTGTCAAAGACTTGCCACTGTTGAGAAATAGGGAAGCCTTTAGGAAGTATGGTCTAAGCAAAAGGAAGTTAGGACATTGCAGGTGTCCCCTCAAAGGAACTAATGGGACCCTGGCTTGTCTTCTTCCTCTCTCTCTCTCTCTCTCTCTCTCTCTCTCTCTCTCTCTGCATCCTGGCCATTATGAGATTAAACAGTCTCCTCTGTCATGTGTGGCCAGATGATATGCTTTGCTCTCATGGGTTCTCTATGTGTGGTCACATGGCATACTTTACTGTTATAGGTTCCAAAGGCCCAGGTCAATGGACGGTGGTTTGAAACTGTGAGCCAACATAAACAGTTCTTGTAGGTAGCTTAGGTATTTTTGTCACAACAGGAAGCTGACTACTAATACAGAAGGGTTCTTGATGCCTTGGAGGAGTTCTCTTCTCTCTCTGGAAGGTATTTACCTCATGTGCATAAACACACACCACACAGACACAGACACACACACAGACACACACATACACGTTTGTTTACTCCTGGACTCAAAGAACTGTCTTCACACCATGCTTGACCATGCAGCATTTTGTGGTCCTGTGGATGCTGGGGTTAGATTTGATGATGGTATTAGACTTTAGGGGCCTCTTTCTTTTTTTAGCCCCTGGCCAATCCTGATTTGAGAATACGTCCTTGTCAGGGTAATTGGGTATAAAACTGGCTGTTAATCAACGCCGTCTTCTAATTTCCTTGTGTTTGCCATGGGCTGGTCAGCTGGATCACAAGGGCAATGCTAGTATTCTGACTTCAAGCTTACAGTGACTTTTCAGCATCAAGGGGGAGAGGGTGAGGGGCTTGCTCCCATCATAAAGACTTGTGGGAGATGTCTCTTGCCTCTTGGTCTGGTACCTTTCTTCCTCATTGTTCTCTCTTCTTCAAGTGGGCAGAACTCACCGGTTGGAACCATGCCTGGGATGGACATAGTGATGAAGATATGGGGTTCTGCCAGAGACCAAACGGCCTGAGGCAGACCCCCACCCATTCAGCATCTGCAGCAAACATCCTGCTGGGCCACTCATTAGGCATGCAAGGCATCCGGCTTAGTCCTGAGAAGAGAGCGATCCGATCCTGAGATAACCACAGAGACATTCTGCTTTGTCTCACCTAGAAAGACCCCTCCCCTTGCAAATGTTCCCGGGGCTCAACCCCAGAAGATTTTGTACTTTTCCATTTACTCTCCCCGCTTACCCCGCCCTCCCTAAAGCAGGTTTTAAAAAGCCTGCCCCCACCCTCAATAAACGGCTCTTGACAAGCTACTGTTCGCTTGAGCCCTGCGTCTCTCTCGCCCATATCTTTAACCACAGGTTGCGACCCCCCTCGGCCCCCCAATAACTGACCAGCTGGACTGGTTGGTGGACTATTTACGTGGACTAGTTAGGGTTCTTGATCCAGGATGAAGAGAATGTCTATGTTGTGTGTGTGTGTGTGTGTGTGTGTGTGTGTGTGTGTGTGTGTTGGCGAAGTAGTGGAAGCCAGAGAACAACCTTTGGTGTTGGTTTTATTTTAACTTTTTATTGATTCTTTGTGAATTTCACATTATGCACCCCAATCCCTGTTCCTCCTGTCTCCCTGTCCCTCCATATCTTTCCTCGTCTTTGCAACTTCCCCCCAAAACAAACAAACAAATAAACAAAAGACCAAAAATATCTTGACATGAAAGCTGTAGTGTGTCACACACTATATCCTTTTGTCTACACATCTTTACTTGCAGTGTTCATTACAATGTGTCATTGGTCTGTTTCAGGGTCTCTGGCTTCTGCTACACGATCAGTCATGGATCCCCATCATGACTCCTCCAGGTTATCCCATTGTTTTCCTGTGTCATGGAGATCCTGCAGCTTTGGTTCTGCAGGACTGGCCTGTTCATGCACTCTAGAAATTAATGAATGGGGTAGATGTTGGGGTGAGCCTAGGTGGCAGCTGAGATGTTCAGCCCAACAGCTCTCTTTAACCTGCACTACTAAGGCCATCTCTACCATGCTGCCCAGATGAGGAGCCAGGCCAGCTCTCCAGCACCTATACCACCAGGCCAGCTCTCCCACACTATTCAGGTGGGATAGCGGGTGAGACCAACTTTCCTGCCCTCACACTCTTGGGGCTGGCTCACCCTTGACCACACCACCAGGGCCATCTCTATTGTGCTGCCTAAGCAAGGTTTGGAGCCTGGTTTCTCTAGCAGTGCAGCCGGTGAGGGGTGGGGCCAACTCTCCCACTCTCCTGCCCTGGGGCCAGCTCTCCTGCCTACTGCAGCAGGCCAGGGGCAGTGCTGGGGTGTTGGGGCATTTCTCCCTGGCCTTTTTAATGTTGGTTTTGGTGATTGGATTCAGGTCCCTCATGAGTGCAAGGAGAGCATTTTACTGATTGAACCATTTCCTTAGCCTCTTCCCACATTTTAAATCTCTTTCCATCTCACCCCTTTTATCTGGAACGAGGGCTGTCATGCTACTTCGTTCACTATGTCATGATCATTAAAGAAAACCATCCATGGAAAGTACACAGCCCGCTGCCCAGAACCAGGTAATTACTCACTGAATGCTACCTGCTTTCACTTCATACCAAATGAAAACAAACAAAAACAAAAGCCCCAAATGTCAAGTTAGAAGAATCTGCCCCCTAGGAGAGAACAGCAGACTCCAACTGATGCACAGCACCAGCCAAGGCCCTAATGAGCACTGCGCCAGCTTTTGAGGAGTGGCGATTCCCATCTGGAATCCACCTGGTTGTGGTAACTTTCCCCTGCTGACCACGTAGCCCAGGCCGAATGCTCTCCATCCATACGTCTACAGCTCCACAGGCGCTGATATCTGTAAATAGGAAGGAAGCCATAAATGAGAGCTCATTAAGTTCTTACTGACTGCTGAAAAGTAAATTAGAAAAAATAAACAGAGCTGAACATTTGTGTAAACCTCAATCTTTTTGATGTTTTTCAATTAGCAGAGCCATTTTTCATGTGAAAAATTAATGGCTGTCATGTGCCACCTGGCTATAGAACCAAGTGACAAATTTGTTTTAATGACCACTGTCATATCGCTGGATTCAGTTGTAAGCCATCTGGGCTGGGAGGAGGAGGAGGAGGCAAGGAGGTTGGGCTTTTTTGGGGGGTGGGGGTGGGGGATGGGGTTCTGATGTATGCCAGGCACGGTGCTAGGCTCACAGCACACGTCATCCCTTGAGATTCCCTTATGGGGATATCATTTTTGTGAGACGAGGCTCAGAGAGGTGAAGAAGCTCCCCCAGCGTCACACAAGCGATGTACGGCGAAAGTTGATTCTGTTATGACGCTCAGTCCACTAAACCATATTCTGCAGTGGGAGAAAGATTTGGCAGGAAGGCGGCGTGCGTCTGGGAACTTCTGACAGGCAGCCTACCACAGAGGTGGGGCTGGAAGGACATGGTAGGGGTTCAAAGTGGGCAGATTCCAGCAAGAGAGACCCTGGTGTAGGAGGGGGTGCTTGGAGTTAGGGGGGTATGGGGGGTCTCTCTTGAGATAACAGAACACCTGTCATCAAGGTGGGGTTTAGAGGTAGCCTCTAGTCTCTGGGAGGCAAGCCAGCAAGAGTCAGGCAGACTCAAGTTAGCAGGTACTTAGAAAATACTTAGGAAGGCTGCGGGGCTTTCTAAAAGCAAGGAATTAGCAGCAGGCACCAGGGAAAAGACCACGTGTGATGCTGGAGCAGCTCTGTTAGGGTAGGAACAGCAGCGGGGCAGGCAGATGCAAGGTCCACAAGTGCAGTTTGCAGCTGCCTCTGTTTTGGAGGGTCAAAGATGAAACGGAGCTTGCGTGCGGAGTCTAAGGTCTCAGCTGTGGGCAGAGGCAGAACAAGAACCAGGAGCCAGGAAGGGTCTGACAACCTAGAGCTAACCTTACTCTTTGCGGCCCAGACTCTTTCACGCTGGTCTTCAATCGCAAAACAGTATCTGAAGATAGGTGCGGCCATCCTTTTTAGGAGATGAGAGGGTGGGGAGTTCAAGGGCACACCTGAGCTTCTTCCTAGACGAAGGGCCGCTCTTACAGCTGTAGCTGATCTTCCTTTGGACAATGTTTAACGGGAAGTTAAAAGAATCACCAACGCCGACACCCAAATGCTAAGTTGTAGCAATTGGCCCCTAGGACCCGAGCCACGATGAGCCACCTACTTGGAAGGAGGTGGCTGTGAACAGCCCCACCTCTGGCAGGCCTGGCAGGGGCTCAGTGACCTAGGCAGGATTTGTTGCAGCCGCAGGCTCCTATCAAGAGTTTTGCTGATTGGTTTGAAGTTCACTTTGAACCTGGGAGCAGACAGAGGCGCTGAGGTTTCTCTCAGGTCTCTCTTTTCATTTTGTTTCCTGTCCTATTTCTCCTTACCGAAGCTCATAATGACTCTCTTTGCCCTTTGGTACATAGGTGACCGCTATGTTTGTCATTGCTTTTTCTTCTGGCAGCTCGAACATTCTTCACCGCACACACCCCGGGAGGCTAACAGAAGCCACGCTCTCGTCTTTAGGGCAGCGTTTGCTCAAGGGCTGACCTCACTGTTGACTGTTGAAAACCAGTCTTCGAGTCTCTGTCTATCTCTCTCCTTACAGCATTATGTGTTAACCAGTTCATCCACCCACTAGTTACCCTACTTACCTACCTACCTATACCTTCATGAGTGCCATGGCTATTAAGTGGCAAAGAGTCTGGTACTTGACTAAGAAGTGACCCCTGCAGGCCATCTGGCTTTCCTACACTAGAAACAGAAACAGAAAATGCTGGCAGTCTTAGACCTTGTCTAAGTCACTGTTTTCCTTTCTTCCTCTGAAGTGTTCTCTTCTTTGTGGGGGAGACAGAAGGAAAGTCAGGTTTATGGGATGGACTCTCTATGTGGAAGTTGGGCTTGGACCACTGAAGGAGGGAAGGTGGCTACCCAGGGTGGTGATTCCTGTGATTGACCTCTCCTGATATCAAAAAAGGAAGGTCCCTGAGTCTTGGGCTCTGGATGCCAGCAACAGGAAAAGAAACTAATTCACACTGTACTCTAGAGGTGACTTCTCAGGGAGGGAGGAATGTGTGAGCATCTTGGTGTTTTGCCTGATTCATTTTCCCAGCTCTACACCTAAGCCAGCATTTCCTACCTCTGCTGGCTGTTAGAATCATTAGGGAGTTAAAAAAAAAGCCCAATCTCCCTCCTCACCCTCCTGAATGCTAAGATTACAGGCATGTGACTTAAAAAATTGTGTGTGTGAACATGTGTGTCTGTGAGCATCTGTGTGTACACTTGATCTCCTTCCTTCCTCTCCTAGAGGATGCTAGAATTATAGGCATGTGACTTAAAAAATGTATGTGTATGTGTGCATCTGTGTGTATGTGTATCTGTGTGCACACCTGATCTCCTTCTTCACAGGCAAGTGACTTAAAAAATTGTGTGTGTGTGTGCATGCGTGCATCTGTGTGTGCATGTGCATATGTGTGTGTGCATGTGTGTGAGTGAGTGTGTGTGCATATGTGAGTGTGTGTGCATGTATGTGTGCATCTGTGTGTGTGTGTGCATCTGTATGTGTGCATATGTGTGTGTGCACGTGTGTGTGTGTGAGTGTGTGTATGTGCGTGAGCACATGTGCCTATGGAGACCAGAGGTCAACACCGGGCATCTTCCTCTATCACTTACTCCTCAGTTTGTTTTTTTGTGACAAGGTCTCTCACTGACCCTGGAGTTCACTGGTTTGGGGAAGCTGCTGGCCAGTGAGTTCCTGGGATCCTCTTATGTCTATCCCCTCTGCCTCGGTGTTTGAATTTCATATATGTGGCACTGTACTGGCTTTTAAGCAAGTGTTGGGGATTTGAACTCTGAACCTCATGCTTGTATAGCAAGCAATTGACTTACTGAGTTGTCCTCCTAGCCTTACAATTTTTTTTTGTTTTATTTTTTAATTGTGTGTGTATGTGAATGTTGTTCCCCATAGAGGCTGGGGATGAGAGTCATATCCCTTGGAGCAGGAGTGACAGGCAGCTGTGAGCCATTGACATGTATGCCAGGAACCGAACTCTCTCTCTCTCTCTTTTTTTTCTCGAACTCTCTTAACCAATGAGCCATCTTGCCAGTCCTTCCTATCCTTTTTCATTTTGTCTTGATATAGTATAGTGCCCAACTCTACACACTAAGTTGGCTTGAAACTCAGTATATAGGCCAGGTTACCCTCTAAGTTGTGGAGACTAACCTGTGTACTCCTGAAAACTGACATTACAGTGCTGGCTGTGTGTCACCTTGCCAGGCTTCTCAACAAATGCTTGGTTTAAAAAAAAAAAATGTAAAGAGATCTGGGCTGTGGCTCCATACACCTTTAATCCCAGCACTCAGGAAGCAGAGGCAGGTGGATCTCTGTGAGTTCAAGGCCAATCTGGTCTACAGAGGACAGCTAGGATTACACAGAGAAACCCTGTCTTGAAAAACACAAAACAAAGCCAGCCAATCAACCAACAACAACAACGAAAAGGAAAGGGACTTTTAGGTAGAAGGCACAGATGACCAAAGCTGTGGACTTATCCTAAGGAAGAGTGGCAGTCGCTATGTCAGGACCCTTATTCCCTCCTCTGCCACAGGGGTGCATGGGGTGGGGGGGGGAGGGGTAACCAGCCAAGGTTGGCTTTGTTTTAGAGGGGTCAGTCACTTCAAAGAAAGACTTGAGGGAAATCAAATTGAATAGAAGTTATTTGATCAAAGAACTACTCATGAATTGGACAGCACTCACAACCAGGAGCGACTCAGAGCTCTGCCCAGCAGTGTGAGCAGAGAGCTTTTACAAGCTAATTGCAGGAAGTACATTAGAGAAAGAATCTGATTGGCTACGCCAGGCCTAGTCTGATCAATTGGCTATCAGCGACTGACTAAAGCTAGCCTGTTTGTAATTGACGGAAACTTATCTATTTGTTGCAAGCAAGGTACTCCCCAGGTAGGATTCATTCTGTGTACAATTCTGACCTGCTTATTTAACTTCAGACTTTGGAGGCTGTGCTGATAACAGCACAGACGGACAGAGCCACTGTGCCCCTCTCACCGTCATGCACTTCCTGAGTGACCTGTGACAATGGTTTTGAAATATGACTCTTTGGAAAATTTGATTGCCTTTTTAGAGTCAAGGGACTAGCTGACCAATTGACTGACCCAGCAATCAACCCACCTACTGACCCCCTCAGTTTCCTGAGGATTCTAGATGGCCAAAAAGTTACTCTACTTGGTGCTTATTATAAGATGTAGACACTGTAAAGCAAACACCAGACTTCTTACTTTCTGTCTGGGACTTTTTGGCTAGAGTGAATGGGGGTTGCGGCTAGATGAGAAATTTTCTTGAAAGATTTTGGAAGTAACAAGCAGGTGACTAATTATTGCCTTGTGTTTTCTGCAAGGGCTTGAAGGAACTTTAGTTAGATTCCTGAAACTGGGATTGAAACCCTGGTTCAGATGCTTAGCAGCTAAATGCACTGAGGGAAGGCTTTGACTTTCTATGTCTCAGCTTATCTAACTGCAAAGTGGAGATGACAGCAACTGCTTAGAAGATGAGGTGCCAGGTGGTGGCGGCACGTGTCTTTAATCCCAGCACTCAGGAGGCAGAGACAGGCAGATCTCTGTGAGTTTGAGGCCAGCATAGGCTACAAAGTGACTCCAAGACAGCCAAGACTGTTACACAGAGAGTCCCTATCTTGAAAGACCAAAATACCAAACCAACCCCCCACCCCAGCAAACTCCCCAAACGACTACCACCACCACCACTACCAAAACCCAACCCAACCCAAACCAAACAAAAGCCACCCCTCCAAACCAAGAACAAAACAAAACAACCAAAAACAAAACAACAACAAAACCCACAAATAACAACAAAACAAAGCAAAACAAAAAGAAGAAGATGAGGTGCCAGGTTCATCTAAGGTGCTTCCAGTCAGCATGATCAAGGGAGCAAGTGCTTTACTGTGGGCCACATCTGTTGACACGCTTCTCAGTGTGGGCATCTGCTGGGAGTGGCTCTCTAGCTCTGGCCTTTAAACACATCCACTGTTCACTTCCTTCTTCCTCTTTCTCTTCCCTTTCTTCTTCTTCTTCTTCTTCTTCTTCTTCTTCTTCTTCTTCTTCTTCTTCTTCTTCTTCTTCTTCTTCTTTTTCTTCTTCTTCTTCTTCTTCTTCTTCTCCTCCTCCTCCTCCTCCTCCTCCTTCTTCTCCTCCATTTTCTTCTTCTTCTTCCTCTTCTGTATATGTGGTTCAGTATCTAGAGATGACAGATGAGAAAGAGGAGCTGGGGCAATGAGGTGTGAAAGCCACCGCCGTCTCTCAGAGTCATCTGTCCTCAGCAGGATGAGTTTTTTTTTTTTTTTCTGGAGCAAGAGCTGCGTTAGAACTACCACAGCTAGAGTTGGGTTCCTTGGGAGCATTCTGGTGGCAACGGGGAAACAGGGTCAGACCGTTCAGGAGACACACTACTGATCAACTGGGAATCCAGGAGGACCCACCCGCTGGATTCTGTGTCTCTACAACTATGAATTCCCTCTTCCTGTTCTTTTCACAAATACTTAAGAAAAAAAAAAACTTAACATGCGTAGTTAAATATCGGTTTTTCTAAAAATACCTATTTACCCATTCATTATCATGGTGAAATAAACATACATGGGGAGGGAACAAAGGGTTCTTATGTACTCAGCACTAGGCAGTCTTCCCCCCCTCTTCTCCCCTCCGAGACAAGGTTTCTCTGTGTAGCCTTGGCTGTCCTGGATCACTTTGTAGACCAGGCTGGCCTCGAACTCACAGTGATCCGCTTGCCTCTGCCTCCCAAATGCTGGGATTAAAGGCGTGCACCACCACGCCCGGCAGCACTAGGCAGTCTTTACAGATGATTTCTTCTTCATGACATCACAAGAGGAGGGATTTATTCTGTATTATTCTTGTCTGTATTTAGCCTGTACTATTCTTGTCTTTATCCCTGTTTCTATGATGAAAACCCCAGATACATGGAGCTGTACTGTGTCTCAGGTCAAGTAGGAAGTGCAGAGCCAGAAGACTCTTCCTAATGCCAGGCCACCAGAACCAACATTGCTTCTCAGATTGTGGGTGGCATGGAACGACTCCCCTCTACTACGGCAGTGACTTAGCACTCATGCTGGCTGGCTCAGAGTTCCTGTGTTTGAGATGATTTGTGGCTGACTTAAAGTGCTCAATGGCGTTTTAATTTTTAAACAGGTTACACGTATCATTTTTATAATGAAATAAAAGCACCACTTGCATATAATCCCCCGAAGCATATAATTTGCATCATGCAAAGCAGCAAGCAGGGACTTTTAATTACTTTGTTTTTCGGTGGGCAAAGGAAAGAGCTTTGAGAAGCAGTGGGAGGAAGCGATTAGGCTTTGACCTCCATCTTAGAGTGCGCTTCGGAGGCCGGTGGTCTCAGGTACAAGCTCTCACAGTACTTCTGATAACGTGTTGTGGAGTTCTCCAAGTGCCTATCAGACGTGCCTGATGCCTCGCACCATTTCTGCCACAAGATGGCAATCACACCACAATGATGAACCAGCCTGCACTCTCTGTGAAGGAACACTGAGCATTTGTCTCCCAGATACAGAGAGGGGTCTTCACTACTTCAGGGGAAGGGGAGGCACTTAGAGTACCCCTGAACCCACGTCCCCTTCCTGAACCAAAGCTCAGGCAGTCGCACCGTCATTTCCGGACCTTTGCATTTGGAGGACCCATGGCTCTTCGTCGAGTAGAGTGGCATTGTCCATATTTCTTTCTGAAAGGAAGATACACAGAGACAAAATGGTGTGAACGTTTCTAAGCAACGAATGAGTGTCAGAGACCTGGGATGTGGGTCGTTTGTGATCTGTGAGGTTGTTTATCCCGTGACTTGTGCCGATTTGTTTTGCTGCATGGGGAAAAAAATGAGTGTCAGCTTTCCAGGTGCAAGGCCTACAAGGCGAGTCCAGGATGGGCAACTGGTAGCATTCTTTGGGGTATTTGGGGCTGAGTTGCTGGGTAGGGAGGAAGGCCAATCAAGAGTAAGGCTTGGCCCTGGCTGTTTTGGTGAAATTGGGGAGGAACACTAGGGCTCCCTTACTGCATTTCTACCACATTCAGTGGTCAGCAGGGGACTGAGGGAGGGACTTCTGCACCACTTCTCATTGGCTGCTGTCCATCCAGAGGCTTAACGCCACAGCTCATTTGCTCCCTCTCTAGTGCTCAGACTAGGTGACCTGCTACAGCAAGAGGGAAGCTCGTTTTCATAGGGCAGCCAACTCACATAACAACACTTCAGTGTCTCCTCCATCTTTAAAATTTACAGCTCGGGAGGACTCTGAGAAAGAACACAGAAGTAGAAGCACACATGGCAATTTTGCTGAGCAAGGTCCACCCTGTCCCACTGGCCAGAGGTGAGTGGCATGGTCTCACCTCACTGCAAAGGAGGCTGGGAAATGTAGTTTAACATATGCCTAGAAGAGTAACACCTAGCTAGTCTCTCTTCCTAGACTCATCATTTAAGTGAACGATGGAACTTGTCTTAAAGAAATAATCAGATTTGCTTGTACATCTGTGCTCACTCACAAAGGTCTTCATTGCTGTTATTACAAAAGCCAATATTTAGAATAAAATGTTTAGGAATAATGGATTATGGGCTATATAGTCTATTTGCTCAAAGGCATACTATACAGCTACCAAAAATTGTGTGGTAGAAGAATATTTTGGCTCCACAGTCACTGTGGCACTTTAGTACGTCATTATGTTGCTTTATTAAGTCATCATTTGCCGGGCATGGTGGTGCACACCTTTAATCCCAGCACTCGGAAAGCAGAGGCAAGTGGATCACTGTGAGTTCGAGGCCAGCCTGGTCTACAAAGCCAGTTCATGATAGCCAGGGCTACACAGAGAAACTCTGTTTTGAAAAAAAAAAGTCATCACTGTACTTTATTGAGTCACCATGGTGTTTTATTAAGTCATCACTGTACTTTATTGAGTCACCATGGTGCTTGATTAAGTCATCACTGTGTTTTATTAATCCACCACGGTGCTTTATTAAGTCATCATGGTGCTCTATTGAGTCACCATGGTGCTTTATTGAGTCACCATGGTGCTTGATTAAGTCATCACTGTACTTTATTGAGTCATCACTGTACTTTATTGAGTCACCATGGATCTTGATTAAGTCACCACTGTGTTTTATTAAGCCACCATGGTGCTTTATTAAGTCATCATGGTGCTCTATTGAGTCATCATTATTGTCTTATTAAGTCACCATGCTTTATTAGGTCACCGTGATGCTTTAGTAAGTCACCACTGTGCTTTATTAAGTCACCATGGTGCTCTATTGAGTAGTCATGGTTGTCTTATTAAAATCACTACGCTTTATTAGATCACGGCGATGCTTTATTAAGTCACCATGGTGCTTTATTGAGTTATTGTTGTCATTTATCAAGTCACCATGGTGCTTTACTAAGTCACCATTAAGCCACCATAGTACTTTATTAAGGCATCTAGTGTTTTTTATTATTATTTATTAAAGTGCTTTATTAATTGAAATCACAGGCAGTTCCAGGGCTTATGTGAACTAAGAAAAAGAACGCACAGGCATTATCTATTTTCATTTAAACGTTCTGCCACCCAGCATCACGCACTACACACTTTCTTTAAGTAGAACCCCACAAAATAGTCTCTCTGTATTTCTAGGAACACATTTCCCCAAAAGCAAAGTCTATGATTGAATTATACTGCAGACTTTGCTGGTGACTGTTTAATTCACTTCTTATCTCCCTAGTTCAATGTCTGACTCCCACCCTGAACCACAGCATCACAGAACAGAGGCCATGTCAAGCTCTCTACTGTTCCATGTGCAGTGTGGGATCCAGAGTAGGCACTTGGTAAATATTTATTAACTCAAGTTGAATTGAGCCCAAATGGTGTCAAATGTAAAAATAAGAATGATAAAAGCAAGGGGGGGAAAACACACACACACACACACACACAGAGTCTTGGCCGCTATGTGAGAAATTCACATATGCCACTAAAATGGCAGTAAGGGAGCACCTTAGTACAATAGGCCCCTGTCATGCTCTTTTATTCAAAATTTCCTCCATTTTTCATTTCTTCTACAGTGAATCATTTGCATAATCATTTACAGCTATCCTGTGCAGTCAAGATTAAAAGAAAAAGTCATACTTAGACAAGGTTGTTGTAGAGACTAGAAAATGGTCCTGATCCTGCGCTTTGGGGAAGGAACTGGGGAAGAAGGGCAGTCCTTGGTAGTGATGGATGGGGCAGAGGGACTGCTGTACCCGACTGTGCTCAGACTATGCTGAGTATGGGGACAGACCAGATGCCGGAGGCTCAGGGGTCCATCAGGGAGGCTTTCTGACAGTGCTCATGGGATGTAAGCACGTCTCTGCTCCACGCAGATGGGCGTAGGGGTAGCCATTCCCTCTAATGGAAACGTTTCCTCTCAAGGCAGGAAGGTGGTCTCGTAAGACAGAGGAAACTGCATAGGTGTCCTGATGCACACCTTTAATCCCAGCACTAGAACGGCAAAGGTCCGGAACAACTTAGGCTATATAGTGAGATTCTGTCTACACACACACACACACACACACACACACACCCTACCACCACCCACCACCATTAACAAAGCAACAAAGAACACACAAACAAACAACACCCAAATGAACAAAAAAGATACAGGATGCTCAGAAAGTTTCTGGACTCATGAGGCCTCTCCCTAGAATATATCAGCAGTAGGCAGTGCTGGGGGAGAGAAGACTCTTTAGTGGAGCTGCCTGTGAGTTGGGCGTGGGGGATCCAGGGATGCAGATTTTTTTATTAGAAGGGTTGAGTTTTTTGATGCTACAGATGCACCAGTAATTTGTGCTCCCATAAGTATCAACCCTTTCGTCACGTTTACCAAGTGACACTTGGCTGTAATAATTTCTTTGCCTTATTCTTGCTGTCCTGTTTTGGAAGACAGGTTAGCTGTCGGCGCAGGCTGGGCAACTGGCTCTAACTCTTCTGGGAGCTTCTCCATCCTTCTAAGACTTGGCAATCCTAAATTGTAAGATGCTAGCTAAATTAAAATTTTAGACAAGCCACATGTAATAGTGTTAGGAGAAATAGGTCGCAGATACTGCACTGTATGTAATGCTAGCAAAAGGAAGGTCAGGAAGGGCTTGGCTTTGGTGAAGCACAGGGTGAGCAGTGGAAAGGTGCAGCCAGTAGGCTTGTGCCCGGACTTTGCCGTCAGCCTCTTCCCTCCGCCTCCCTCCCACCGGTCTGACCACAGAGCTCTCCTACCTGGGGCTGGTCTGCTAGTCTTAGCATTAGTTTCTCAAGGATTTTTTTCCTGCCCTGGAGAGTGGATCAGACCCTTTAAACTCATGTAAAGTGGCTTCTCAGGGTCTTTTGTTCCTGGGTAGCTTCCTCCTTTTTTTCCCTGGCTAATTCTGCTCTTACTGTGTTGTCTCTCAAGGTTTGTCCTGTCTTGTTCTGTTCACTTTCTGAGACTGGATTTCACACCGTAGCCAAGGTTGGCCCAGAACTCAGTATGTAGGCTAGGCTGCCCTAAAACTCATGATAATTCTCCTTGCCCCAGCCTCTTGAGGGCTGGTTCTACAGGCATGTGCCACCACATCTGACTTCTAGGCCTTTCTCTCCTCAGGTCCTCAACAAGGTCATTGGGCCTCTCTCTGGTACTATATTTTCTAGACATTAAAAAAAAAAAGACATATTCTGGGCTGGAGAGATGGCTCAGAGGTTAAGAGCACTGCCTGCTTTTCCAAAGGTCCTGAGTTCAATCCCCAGCAACCACATGGTGGCTCACAACTATCTATAATGAGATCTGGTGCCCTCTTCTGGTGTACATGCAGGCAAAACACTGTGTATCTATGATAAATAAATAAAAATCTTAAAAAAAAATATATATATTCTAAAGTCATTTGGCCTGGAGCGGAGGCTTAGTGGTAGCCTAGCAAGGGAGCTGGGGAGAGAAAAGGATCGTGGAACAGCAAGGAAAAAACATCTCCATCTGGGAAACTAGGGAGGGCGGGGCAGGCTGAGCCCCCAGTCTTCACGGTGGGAGGCAGAAGTGCTT
Organism: Acomys minous; assembly: GCF_964271855.1. Classification (NCBI taxonomy): domain Eukaryota; kingdom Metazoa; phylum Chordata; class Mammalia; order Rodentia; family Muridae; genus Acomys; species Acomys minous. The sequence continues at coordinate 86,217,388 of NC_140493.1, read as the reverse complement.
CTTCAAGCCACCAGCAAACAGAAGCGGAAGTCCAGGGTCATCTTCTCAGGAGATGAGACAAACACGCTCAGAGGAGAGCACTAAGGGGTGACACAGTTCCAGCAGATGGCACCGTTGATAGTTGCAGGGTGAGCCCACCCTGCCGCAGGAGCTGCAGGAGCCCCCTGCAATCAGAGGAAGCCCCTTTCTCTCAGGCTCTGCTCTCTTCCACTTGCCGACTGATCCGAGCGCTTCTTCTGGGCAGCTTGTTGGCATTGAAAAGCACATTTTCAGCGAAGGTTGGTGAATAAATCTTTCATGAATATGGAATTTTCCAGTTTTCAAAACATTAGGTCGAATCAAATGATATGGCCAATACCTTGCTGCTTTGGGCTTAACAAAGCAGGAATATGCCCCAGCTGTAAAACTATGCACATACACTGAGAGACAAAGTTCAAGAAGGACACATGGTACTGTGCACAGACACTGTTATCAGGGCCTGGTGACCTGGCTTACTGTGGCCAGGCTTGTCACATGCACCTGCTGTGGCAGCCAAGCTGGTTGGAGAGCATTTTCTGGGATTTTCCTAAGGATTTAAAAACTGAACTGAAGAAGTTTCCACTGTCCCCTGCTTGCTCAGTCCCTTATTCTAGGGTCTTCCCTCTTCCCCATGCCTCTTTGCTCCAGAAGACTCCTCCTCACGTCTTGGTGGCACTCCAAGCATCCTTGGCACAACTCAGGAAGCCAGGGCAGAGCCCTACTGGGATCACATTCTCTCTGTTGCAAAGTGTAAATTAGTCTTGAAGACATCAGCTGCACCCTGATGTCTCTTGCATAAATATCACTATTGTCACCTCATATACTAGTTATAACCATGTGGGATACTTAAGCCTTCTGATTGTCAAGAGCCCTCTTGGGTTCAATGCTTTTAAACCACTGGTCTATGCCTATTACCCCATGTCTTAGTTTCATTACTGTTGCTGTGATAAAATACACGAACAAAAGCAACTTCAGGGAGAAGGGTTTATCTGGCTCACAGTTCTAGGTTCTAGGTTGCAGTCCATCAGTGGGGAAGTTAAGGAAGAAGGAAATCAAAGCACTTAGTCACATCAACTCCACAGCCAAAAGCAGAGAGAAAGAAATGTAAGCATGTTCCTTTACTTGGTAGTGCCCAGCTCATTTTTCTTCCTCTTATACAGTTGAGGGTCTCCTCAGCCTAGGGAATGGTGCTGCCCACAGTAGCATTCCCACCCAGACATTCTCTTAAGCCAACCCAATGCAGACAGTTTCTCTTTGGGACTCCTAGGTTTCGTCAAGTTGACAGTTAAGGTTAACCATCAAAACCACATGGTTTCCTGAGATGGGTGATAAGTAGATCAAGAGAGGCTAGTTGCCCTCAGGGGTGTGGGTTCCATGTAGAAGCTTCACCCAGGAAGGTGAAACAGAGTCAGATGTCACAACAGTTAAAACAGAAAGCACAGGGCTGGGGAGAGGGCTCAGCTGGTAAAGTGTTTGCTGTGCCAGCATGAGGGCATGACTTTAGATTCCCCCAGCACACATGCGAAAAGCTAAACCCGGAGGTGTATGCTGGTAACCCCAGAGCTCAGAAGGTAGAGACAGGAAGATCTCAGAGAATTGGTGGCTAGCCAGTCTAGCTGGGTTGCTGACTCCAGGTTCAGTGGGAGATCCTGTCTTAAAAGATAAGGTAGAGCCAGGCAGAGGTGTCGCACGCCTTTAATCCCAGCACTCAGGAGGCAGAGGCAGGGGATCTCTGTGAGTCTGAGACCAGCTTGGATTACAAAGCAATCCAGGACAGCCAGGGCTACACAGTGAGACCCTGTCTCAAAAAACCAAAATAAAAAAAAGAGATACGGTGGAGAGTGATTGAGGAAAACACCCATTGCCAACTTCTGGCCTTCACATGCATGATCTCTCTCTCTCTCTCTCTCTCTCTCTCTCTCTCTCTCTCTCTCTCTCTCTCTCTCTCTCTCTCTCCCACACACACACACCCTCTCACCAGTTCCTTCCCCCAATGGGCTACCACTACCTTAAACCTGCATCCTTTTGTTCACCTTTGATCATGTGTCCACTTTTGACCAATTAGGAGGCTGAAAACATCCCGATTGGCCTCTCAGAGGGAGGGAGTAGACTTGGCCTCCTTTCTGAACCACAGAGAGTATGGTCTTTGTCAGAAGATAGGCGCAGGTCTTGGCAAGCGGCAGCAATGGATACCCCTTGTAGTGTTTCAATGCTAGCTGTCCACTTTCAGCTTTCTAAGACAAGAACTGCCTTTCTTGTTCACCTACTAGCTTTAGCATAGTGCTTGGGACGCGTGCTTACACATGTGTATGTTCCCACGGATGAACAAGTACATTAGATAATCTAGCAAGTTAACTGGCAATTTCTGCACCTCTCTGGAGCTCTCTGGTCTTTACAGGGGTGGCAGTATTACCATTTTTAAAAATTGAGGTGAAATTCACACAACTAAAATGAGTTGTCTACAGGTACAGACTCAATAGTATTTGGTATCCACACTGTTTTGCAAATGGCACTTATTTCAATTCACAAAACAGTTTCATAATCTTCAAGATCCCCCTCCAAGCTTTCATGAAGTTGCTTTTATTTCTTTCTTCCTGATCTCCTGGCAACCATTTTCTGTCTTTGTGACTTACCTGTATTTCCTATAACCTACCAGTCCTTAATGAAAGCAATTAAATTCAGTGGATATATATATATATATATATATATATATATAGTCTTGTGCTTATCAACAAACAATAAAAACATGCAACAACCCTTTAATATTTGGTTGTAAACAGCACACACACCAGCTCCAGCTAGCTTGACAGAGAATAGAAGTGTTAGGGAACTACCTAAGTTCTTTCTAGAAGCCACGCCCAGTTACATAATTTGGTATCACGTTCTGAAGACTTAGCAGAATCCATTCAGCCTTCCGTCTCCACTTGTTTCTGCTGGCTGGCTGCTTCTTTCTCTGCTCAGATGGAGTTTTCTAGTGTTTGAGAACACATGGCCAGTGCTTTCCCTCTACCCAGTAGAGTAATGTCCTGTCTGTTCTTGCACATTCAGAGGCTGTCTGGCCCTGGGCCCCATGTCCCACCTTCTGAGAGAGTAAATCAATCAGTTCAGCTTGACGGGTGCCTGCCCCTCCACCCCCCCATGACGGCCCATACTGTGTGCTCAGGGCAGTGCTGGTGAAGGTGCTTTACAGAGAACACCAGAGGACGACATAGATCTAAGCCAGCAGGGTGTGGGACCAGCAGCAACTCCAAGCCTGGGGCTTGTCCTCTGGAGACCTGCCTGTTGCTCATAAGGCACAGGGCTGCTCCGGTCTCCCCGAGCATGGCTGTAATTGATTTTGCTTTAGAGGATTTCATGGCCCTTCTTGAGATAATAAAAAGGACTAACATAAAATTCTTCCAAACAAAATCAATTGCTTTCCTTTCTCTCAGCACACAGAGGCAATCCCCTGCGTGAGCAGTCTTCCGAAGCATTGGTGTCTGGGGTCTAGGGGAGGCAGGTGGTCTGGTTTTGGAGGGCATTTGTGCCAGTGGGAGTCACATGGATTTGAGTCTCATGCCCCTCTTAGATCTTTGCTCCATTTCCTGTCTCAGGAGTTTCCCCCTCTCACCTTCCCCACTTTCCACGCAAAAGTGTTTGAAAATGGCTGGCCTCTTAAAGGCAGAGAAAAGACGTGTAAGTATGGCAGTGACAGTTTAATGATGGAGACCTCCAGCTACACAATTTGAAAAAGGTCCCTTCTAAGAAAGGCTCAGGAGGATGCCTTTAGCATTTTAGACTGTCCATAATATCTGCTGCAGGCTCTGTTAACAGCTAAGCAGCAGAGATTTCCTGGGAGAGCATGGTCAGCCATTTTCCTCTGGGACCTCGGCATTCCTGCAGGTCTCTCGGACAATGGAATGGTTATATACTTACATGTGTGCTGAGCGACCTGCAATTACTGTTGGGTGCTAAGTGAGAAGGCTGGCAATGTGGAGAAGAGAGAACAGTGGATCTAGAGATGAGGGCTCAATCCTGGCACATCTCACTTAGAGCTGTGTGGGTTTGGACTACTTGTTTCTTTAGGGGGTGGTGGTGTTTCGAGAGAGGGTTTCTCTGTGTAGCCTTGACTATCCTGGACTCACTTTGTAGACCAGGCTGGCCTTGAACTCATAGCGATCTGCCTGTCTCTGCCTCCCGAGTGCTGGGATTAAAGGAGTGTGCCGCCACCACCCGGCTGGACTATTTGTTTTTATCCCCTCTGAGCGTCAACTTTTTGGTTTGCAACCTAGGGAAGCATCCCTGGGCTCTTTCTTTCCTACCCAAGACTACCAGGAAGAGGGTTGATACAAGTGCATTTATGCTTGTGAGCAGTGTAGCTGCCTGTCTGGATGTGAGGGTCATATGGTTATTGCCTCCATGTTTGCTAGTTGGTTATTATAGTTGATAATAAACAAGGATCAATGAAGACACACATACCATCAGTTATAGGGGGCACTAAGGGAAGGATCTTTTCTTTGTTATAAGTTTATGAAAATATTTATTAAAACATTAAGTGTGTGTGCATTTGCCTGTATGTAAGTATGTGTACCACGTGCAGGCCTGGATCCATGGCCTTGGGGATATGGGTGGTTGTGAAGCTAACGTGTAGTGCTGGGACCCGCATCTGAGTCCTCTGCAAGAGCAGTGAATATTCTAGACTGCTGAGCTGCCTCTCCAGCTCCTTGTTATACATTTTATATGTGTACATCCTCTAGAAGGTGGAGGGACAGGCTTTGACCCATCTCTACCTGTGTAAGCACATTCTCCAATGACCCTGAACTCCATTCTAAGCAACGTTAGATTGTGTGAAGTGACTACAGGGACTCAGCCGATGTCCAGTGGTTGCTATGAGGGTGCAGAGTGTATAGCTGTGGTACCCTAATTTGACAGTCTTATCCTACCTGGAGGAACTTGAATCCACCTCCACTTCTGGCTTAGTGCTGTCCTTGGTTATGCCCCCACACAAGAATCTAGAAATGTCCATAGTACCATGCCCGGGAGCAGATTCTAGGTCTCTCTCTTCTCCCTTTTGCTGACTCCGGTTGCTTGGGGAGTGTGGACGGTGCTTGTCCTTGCAAAGTTCAAGAGTAACTAACACGGTGGAGAGGAGGAGAGCAATTTGGATGTCATCATTTGGAGTTCTGCCCCTCATGACTTCCCTGTAGTTGGAGGAAATGACCCTTTAGGCTCACCATAGCATTTCCCTTTGAATAAATGACAAACATTCATCATGCGATACATCCCTTGCAACATTTCAGCCTGTCATTAATGACCTTATTGGAAAGAACATATGATTTAAGAGTAAAACCTTTCGTGTCAACCTCTTTTAGCTTGGATACATTCATTTGAAATAAAATTAATATGGTTTTAGCCTGCAGTCAAGCAGTAAATCCAAGACTTCTTTGGATTTAAGAAGCAGCAATCTCTATCCCCTGCTTTAAAAACAAGCAAATGTGCTTAGCCCAACTCCTAATAAGTCCTGGGTATATATTTGGATGCCTTCACTCATTTTTGACCAACTGATGGAATGTTCCCTGAGATGTCAGAAGAATTATTATCTTATTTTAGGGCTCAAGGTTGGAGTTGTGAGTGTCTGTTATTCTCTCTGATAGCTGTACGTCAGATTATGGACTTGTGGCAGAGGAAATGATTTAAGTCAGGAGAAAGGACAATGAATACTGCAATGACACATGACAACATGTAAAGCTTAGGCGGTGTTGCCACTGTATACCTCATCCACCTGCAGCTCTTTAGTATGCACTCATTTGACCTGGGACGGGAAGGATGCGGACCCCGACCTTCGCCTTGCCTTAGGGTGCTCAACTCTGTGTGCAGTACCCCCTACCTTGGCCTTGTTCAGGGGTATCAGACATAGGAACTGACTTCCTTTGCATTTACCCCAAGGCTTGCAGAGCCATGGAGACTGTATCTGCCTTTGAGTTCCTGCCAGTTTTTTCAATGAGGTCCCTGGCATTGGGAAACAGTGACTGGCAAAGGTGTCTTCCTTAAGAAAAGAACTTCGGTCCCTGACCCTCCGCCCCCCCCCCCCTTTAAAAAAAGAGACAGTTTCTCTTGTGACTCTGGCTGTCCTGGAACTGCAGGTCAGCCGGGACTTGAACTCCAGAGATCCGCCTTTCTCTGCTTCTCGAGTGCTGGGATTAAAGGTGTGTGCCACCACTGCTCAGCTTGAAAATAAGTTTTATTTTTATTTTTTTTAAATTTGAGATGGCTCAGGGGATAAAGACCCACAATGCCTATCCTGACCATGACTTTGATCCTTGAAACCCACATAGTGGGAGGAGAAAATTGACTCCTGACCAGAAGTTGCCTTCTGACTTCCACACACTTTCTGTGGCATGAATGTGCCTGCTACATGCAACGCCCCCACCTAAATAAAGAAAGATATGTAAATTGAAGAAAAAAAAAGAGGGCACTGTGCAGTGGAAGAGGGACAGTCTTATAAGGTGAGTATATTCCAAACTCTTTATTTTAAGTGGAAAAATTGGGGGTCGTCTTATATGCCCAGTCATCTTATACACTGGAAAATATGGTATATAGTCTACTTTTGCTTCCCAGAGGTCAAAGTCCATATGCTCTGTGAGTGATCATGGTGATTTTTCAGAATGTTTTTTTTTTTTTTTTTTTTTTTTTTTGGTTTTTCGAGTCAGGGTCTCTTTGTAGCCTTGGCTGTTCTGGACTCACTTTGTAGACCAGGCTGGCCTCGAACTCACAGCGATCCGCCCAACTCTGCCTCCCGAGTGCTGGGATTAAAGGCGTGCGCCACCACGCCCGGCTCAGAATGTTTTAAATTCTAGGGCTCCCTCAAGGGAGAACATAGCCGCCATGTTCTAAAAATAGCACCTTGAATACAGTAATCCAAGGTGGTATGAGGGAGACTCCGTTCTAGTTGGAGAGAGTATGTATACCCAAGAGACTCCACTGGTCCACTGGTTATGGGAAGAAGAAAAGGCCCATGTAACTTCATCAGAGGTTGAGGCTGGTCCCGTGGAGAGCCCAGGGCATTCTTTGGATCACAAGGGTGCCTGTGGACTGTCCGGACCTGAGAGATACAGCTGGGTGGGGATGATTATCCCAGGAGTCCCAGTCGTGCTAAACTCATTCGGGGTTCAGACGCCGAGACTATTTTGCCCATTGCAGGGAGGTTTTTAGGGATGCAATGTCTTTGTATACGTAGAACGCCCTGGCGTTATCAAGATAACCTGGACATGTTTTTGGTGTCTCTCTGCTCGGAGCTCTTCTGAGCTGTACACGTTCCACCAACTGAGGAGTCTGCCCAAGGACTCCTCCCAAGGGCTGCCGTGCCTGTGGCCTCTGCCCCATTTACTGGCACCTGGCTTTTGTTTTTTTTTAACACCGTCCTCTCTTCTGTGGACTCCAGGTTGATGGCTCTTCCTCATATAACCAGTCGTTCTCTCATGCTGGAAGCTGAGGTGGCCTCACTCTGAATTCAGCCCACTACGGGCCAGTACTTTACTCTGAGCCTCCTGCCCCATCTTGAGCATGGAGTCATTGTTTTGGAGGAAAGCACAGGACAGGCATATGCAGGAGGAAGGTGAGCTGTGAGGGGATACCATTGCTGGCTTTAAGGTATGGACCTCTGTGAAAACAGGCTGGAGTGAGGGTGGCAGCTGGGGGAGTTAGGGGAAGGGAAAGGAGGAGAGGAAGCCGCGCCTCCTGAGGTGCAGTTGTGGAGGAATGAGCTTGGAGCAGGCGCTGAGGCCCTTGAAAACCCATCAGGAGCTGAAAGAAATGAGCCCCACCTCTCTGATTCCTTCTGAGACTGGATGGAGAATGGAGCTCGGTTTTAAGAATGTGTCCCCTACAGAGGAAATCCCTAGAGGGATCAGCTCATCATCTTTCCCTATCACGTGGTCTCCTCGGCATTTGCCTTTGTTGCTTTTTAAAAAAATTATTAATATGTATATAGTTTTCTGCCTGCATGTACACCTGCCAGAAGAGGACACCAGATCTCATTATAGATGGTTATGAGCCACCATGTGGTTGCTGGGAATTGAACTCAGGACCTTTGGAAGCACAGCCAATGGTCTTAACTTCTGAGCCATCTCTCCAGCCCCTAAAGCGGCTTCTTCCTTCCTTCCTTCCTTCCTTCCTTCCTTCCTTCCTTCCTTCCTTCCTTCCTTCCCTCCTTCTTCTTCTTCTTCTTCTTCTTCTTCTTCTTCTTCTTCTTCTTCTTCTTCTTCTTCTTCTTCTTCTTCTTCTTCGTTTTATGGCTTTTTGAGACAGGGTTTCTCTGTATAGCCTTGGCTATCCTCGACTCACTTTGTAGACCAGGCTGGCCTTGAACTCACAGTGATCTACCTGCCTCTGCCTCCCAAGTGCTGGGATTCAAGGTGTGCGCCACCATGCATGCCTGCTTTTTCTATTTGCTTCCATATCCCATCCTCCACGGTGTTGTTTTGTTTTACCCAAACAACTGGGGCCCACTCACACACTCCACCTCTGGCAGCTTGGTGAGCGGTAAGCACCAGTGTCTCCTCCCCGTGTGGTAACCCCTGAAAATTTTCTCTTCACTTTGCTGCCTCTCAGTTGTCACTGCCTTGGACAGTGCAGAACATTTTGTCCATTCCAAGAAGTTATATGTGTGTGTGCATGGGCTCGCACTGTGGAGTGAGTGTGCAAATCAGAGGACAGCCTGCTGGTGGTGCTTCACTCCTCCCACCACGTGGGTCCTGGAGATCAAACCGGGCTTGTCAGGCTGGATGGCGAGCGCCTTACTCACTGTGCTCTCTCACTGGCTAATTGCAGGAAATTCCTGGCAGATGTGACTCAGGTGGTCAAGAAATACAAATTTCTTTTTTTTTAATAACATTTACCTCAAACTCATATTATTCTAGGTGAGAGATGTTTTACTGCCTCAGGGAGGGTTGGGGATGGGGACTGGGGGGGGGGTAGGGAGAAACCTCCTCTCTTCCTGTGGTGGTGCAGCTTCTAGGAGCCTTACGTTATGTGAAGGTTTTTGCCATGGGAGGACTTGGTACCATCCTTACCGTTGTTCCTGAGAGTCCTTCTCCTCATTGGAGCATTGGTCCATGAAGGACAAATAGTACTTGAAGTCTTATAGTAAAAATGAGCAACCAGGCCACCCTTCCCCCTGTTTCACTCCTTCTCCTCTCAGAACCATCTCTTTCCATTTTTAAAAAGCTCATTCCCCAGGCTCATAAATAATATGTGCACACAGCTCTCTCTCTCTCTCTCTCCCTCTCCCTCCCTCCCTCTCTCCCTCTCCCTCTCCCCCGCCCTCGACTTCTTTGCTTCAGACATTTTCTGTTTAACTCTTAGGTTGGAAGATGAAGATTTTTGCCTTTTGTTCAGCCCTTTCCACTCTCATATCTTTCCAATCTGGTTGTATCACATGTTTTGGTCAATGTAAAGTGTCTCATTATCACAGTTGTCCTACTGTTGGTCACTTTTGAATACATTATGATGTTTTTTGGACCAACTCCACCTAAAATGTTATTAGTTGTGACATTTTATTAGCTTCTCTCTCTCTCTCTCTCTCTCTCTCTCTCTCTCTCTCTCTCTCTGTCTCTCTCTCTCTCTGTCTCTCTCTGTTTTCTAAGTCTCCTCCTATCTGACAGCTGTGCTATGGTACAGATTTCCATGTAGGCAGATCTTTCTTTTCCCTGCCCTGGAGCTCTTTCGCATAGGACCCTCACTGTGGGTTCCTTTCTCCAGGAGGCTGGGCTGAGAACCTGGAGCCTCCCGGAGCCATTATATTTTTTATGGCACTGCTCTGCTTTTATAAGTAGGTGATGGCTTTTGGTAATTATCTATTCAACTATTGCTGGGGAGTGAGAACATGATTTTTCCTGATATCCAGCGGCCTGCTCTGTGTGCTCAGTTTTCACGCTGGCATCTCTGGGCATGATGTAGAGCTTGGGATTGTAGTATAAAGGCAGTAGTCACCTGTGCAGTGGGACCTCACAGATCCATCCTCTTGCCAGTGTCATGGTGGTGCTTGATTGAGTCCTCATGGTCAGTGTTCGAGCCATATTGGGTAGCATCAAAATATACCATTGGGCTGGGAAGTGGCTCAAGTGGAGAAAGTACTTACTCTGCAAGTTTGGTGACCAAGTTCAGGTCCCTAAAACCCATATAAAAGCCAGGTGGGTGTGGAGGCCTGCCTGTAATCTCAACGCTCAGGGCATGGAGACTGGGGACTCTCAAGGCAAGCTGGCTAGCTGGACTAGCTGAATTGCTAAACTCCGTCTTCAGCAAGAGATCATGACTCAGCAAATACATCAGAGAGTGACTGAAGGAGACACCTATTGCCGACTTCTGGCCTCCACACACACGTGTGCCTACACATGCCCACCATATACGTGAAACACATATTCATATACACCTATGCATGAAAAAAAGTTTCTACATACTGGAAGGCTCAACTAACACACATTAATTTTTCCCACAGTTCTGGAGGCTGGAATGAGACCAGGGCTCTGGAAAGGTTGGTGTTTACTTGACCTGCCTCATGTCATCAGAGATGGCCATCTTTCTCCCACGCTTGCATGATCTTTCCTCTCTGCGTAGGCATCCTTGATGTCTATCTGAGTGTTCACATTTCTTCTTAAAAGGATGCTTGTCAGATTCCCAATGGACCCATTTTAACTTTACACATCTTAAAGGTCCTATATCCGAGTACGATCACATTCAGCTCCAGGGAGTTAGGACTTCAGTGTATGAATTACAGAGGGACATAATTTAGCCCATAAATAATAGTGTTGGTGAGACCCTTTAAAGTATTGAGGCATTAGTCGTTTAGGAAATAGTGTTTGGCAAACAGTGGAAAAAGCTCACAGCTGTGAAGAGATACTGACTTATATCAAGGACCACAGACTATCCATCACCATGGAGTGATGTCATGCTGGAAATCCAAAGTGTATAATGAGACCCAGTCACTACGTCTCTGTCTCAGTCTTTTTCCATCTTTTCTACTTCCCTCTGTTGTAGCTTCTTCTTCTTCTTCTTCTTCTTCTTCTTCTTCTTCTTCTTCTTCTTCTTCTTCTTCTTCTTCTTTTGGTTTCATTTCCCATCAAGCTCACTGGCTTTCTTTATGACTCTCAGAGCAGGAGAGGAAAGACATATGGCTTAAGCCCACGGGCGTGCACAGCTGCTGCAGAAGGGCAGGCTGTCCTAGTATCCGTGTCTTATCTGTCCTTTTGTATGATGGTCAATCAAGTGTGGCTATGAGGGGAGCCACAGTAGAAATAGAACGCGCAGCCCACACTCTACAGGGCCACATGAGAAAACAACAGAGTGCTCAGGTAGCAGGAGAGGCAGGCAGGCAGGGAGTACCCAAATCATGCCTTTATTGGCATTTCCATAGACAGGCAAGGCAAGGTAAGGCAGTGCAGGGGATAAATCCAGGGCTTGGCTAGTTTTGAGTAATTACAAAGGTACAGGGTGGTCCCTGTCTATCTGGTACACGGCCCAGGGATGTCTAAGGTAGATCAATGTTACCTCTGGGGTCTGTGGATCAGATAGACACTAGGCACTGTTCTGGACTGGTTAATTTGGTGTCAGAGATGTGCTTAGGGTTGATCATTTTGCTATCTCTAAGAAATGACTAACACCAGGAGAAACAAGCCCCATCTAGCCAGGTGTCTTAAGATGTCAAAGAGTTATCATACACAGCAAACGAAAAGCACAAGCCACACAGGGCTCCATCAGAGACCCAGAGGCCTTGGAGCTGCCCATAAAGCTTCAGGACTCAACTTCTCATAATTGTGCAAGCGGCTTTATGATCAATGAATCAGGCTGTTTCCTTTTTGGTTTAATGTCACACGCTGGAGCTTGACGTTTTCATGGCAAGAAGTCAGGAGAGCATAAGCTTTGTGGGTGGGGACAGTAAAGGCCATCTGGAACCTGCGAGCCTGCATTAGAACTCAGGACAGATTAGACCCCATTCCAGCCCTCATAGCCTCCAACCTTGGTGACGTGGGTATCTTGTAGGAGAAGCAGGGCTCTGCCTCACACACCTAGACACATGCTGGCCAGGGGTAAAGTGATGTGCCGGGGGATCCAGGGAAAAGTGAGAGCAGTTGCAGATCCAAGAGCTGCCCCTATGCCGGGTAAGAGGCAGTTTGCTGAGATACTTAAAAATAAAACACAACCGGTGACTGCCTCAGCCTTCCAGGTGTAGAGACACACCGTTGATGGCTGCTTCCCTCATCCCAAATCATTTGTAAGAGTCTCCCCTTGACGAGAAGCATGTGGGGAGTGAGAGCTTGCAAAATCATGTTCAGCCTGGATACGTTGAAACACCACAGAGCTGACATACCAACTCCTCTTCAGCTGGGGTTCACACTGGAAGGAGCTTCTAAGAGCCAATGGCATGTGCATATGCGTGTACATGTGCATACCTATGTGGATGTGCATGTGTGTGTGCATATGCATGTACATGTGCATGTGTGTACATGTGTGTGCATGTACATCTGTGCATGTATGTGTGTGTGTGTGTGTACACTTGCACCGCAGCATCAGTTGTGGAGAGAATGTGTAGACATTGCAGACTGGGGAGCTGGGAAGCGAACCACAGGAGGCGGGGAGCTGTTCTGAGGGCTGAACTGTGGGGACTCTCATTTTCAGCTCACTTCCCCAAGAACCTCCCTGGGTGCATGGAAGCGGTGGATGCCAATGTTCTTTCCTTCTTGTTTTTTTTTTTTTTTTTTTTTTTTTTTTTAATATTTTAAGTCCTTAAAATTTCTTCCAAGGACTGAACGTTGGTGTCCTAGAGTCTAGGGCTCAGCCAGAGATACCTAGAATTGAAGGTCGTACATGGCTACTCACCAATACCTGGGTACGTTTCAATGGTAAAGTCAAGAACCCATGTTTTTAAATAGAGTTTAATGGTGCAAATGTCAACTGTATTAGTTGGTGTATTTGGATGTAGTTGCTTTAGGTGCATTTTAAAAAACTTTTTATTGATTCTCTGTGAGTTTCACATCACGTACCCCCATCCTACTCACCTCCTTGTCTGTTTGTATTTCCCTTCCTCCCTTGCAACCTCCCTCCCCAAGGAAAACAAGCCGAAACAACAACAACCCAGTTCCATAGCCGACAAGGGGCAAGGCCAGCTCTCCTGTCCTCAGGCTCACCCGCGCCCATGCCACCAGGACCAGCTCTGCTACTGTTATGAGTTGTAATGTAGATAGATATCTATACATGACCCCAACGGGGTCATAGCCCACAGGTTGAGAACCACTGCCTTATACAGGCTTGCTGGCAGCCCCATCTTTTTTAACCCTTTCTTCTTCTATATTATTTATTTATTTATATCCTGATCACAGCTTCTCTTCCCTCCTTTCCTCCCAGTCCTTCCCACTTCCCTACCCTTCTCCATCCTCCCATCCTCCCATCCTCCCTTTCTCCTCAAAATAGGGGCGGCCTCCCACGGATATCAAATCACCTTGGCACATCAAGTTGCAGTAGGACTAGTGCGTTTACTCATATTGTGGCTGGACAAAGTAGCTTGGTTAGGGCAAAGGGATCCAAAGGTAGGCAACAGGGTCAGAGACAGCCCCTGCTCCTGCTGTTAGGAGTCCCGCATGAAGACTCAGCTGCACAACTGTTACCTAAGTGCAGAGGGCCCAGGTGTAGTTCCATGCATGCTCTCTGGCGGTTGGGTCCCTGATGGCCCTATTGGCCCAGGTTAGTTGATTCTGTAGGTTTTCTTGTGGTGTCCTTGACCTCCCTGGTCCCTTTCAATCCTTCTTCCCCATCTTCCACAGGACTCTCCCAGCTCTGCCTAATGTTTGCCTGGGTATCTCTGAATCTGTTTCTATCATTTGTTGGGTGAAGCCTCTAAGATGACAGTTATGCTAGGCCCCTATCTGCAAGTATAGCAGAATATCATTCATAATGTCAGGGGTAGGCTCTCTCTCATGGCATGGGCCGTAAGATGGGCTAGTCATTGGTTGGCCCTTCCTTCAACATCTGCTTCATCTTTACCCTATGCCTGCAGCTCAATCTTTTTTGTTTGTTTGTTTGTTTATTTTTTGAGACAGGGTCTCTCTGTGTAGCCTTGGCTATTCTGGACTCCCTTTGTAGACCAGGCTGGCCTCAAACTCACAGCAATCCGCCTGCCTCTGCCTCCCAGGTGCTGGGATTAAAGGCATGCACCACCACACCCGGCTTCCTGCGGCTCAATCTTACGAAGGCATTTTCTGAGTTGACATTCTCTGCTTTCAGATGACTGACTGTAGCTTGCATCAAGTTTATATAAAGCTAGCCAACATACAGAGCAAGGAGGAGCTTGAATATATATCGTTGACACGTTAGACTTCTGGGCGTGGCTGTCAGTTTCTTTGTGTCCACTGAGATTATCCATGCAGTCCAGCGCTGCGCCCTGCTTCCCATCCCCTTTGAGAATCTACCTTTCTTAGCTTTCTCAGTCTATTTGGTCCAGCAGAATCTCCCAATGACTCTGTTTATAGCAAATCTTGTCCTTGAAGGCAAGAAAGAAAGACATCAGTGAACTTCAGAGGTGCATTTAGCATTGAGCCCGACTTAAAGTGGGAAAATGTACAAAGAGTCTGTGTGCAAATGGGACTCCTTTCTACAATTCTGTTTACATAAATGGCTCATGGCCAGATTTTTACTCCACAGGAGGGTTTTATTTATTTTTTGGTTACCAGTCCCAGAGGAAGTATAACAGATATGGGAATTGTATATTCACCCATGACATTACCAAACTGGAACTTAAAAAAAAAAAAAAAGCAGGGGCTGAGGTACGCAAAGCACCATTGGTAGAATACCTTCTTACTGTGTAGTAAGTTCTCTGTGGTTTGATCCTCAACGCCATACAAACTGGTGGCACATGCCTATAATTCCAGAAGGTTCATAAGCCCAAGATCACCCTCAGCTATATAGCGAGTTCAAGTCCAGCTTTGGGCTAGTTACCCTGCTTCAACCCTTGCAACCAACCAACCAACAACCACCGTCACTGCCGCCGCCACCACCACCACCACCACCACCACCACCACCACCACCAGCACCAGCACCAACACCAACACAAGATGCATTTTTAAGCCTCAGGCTGATGTCACAGGGACATCTCCAACAGAGCCAGGGATGGGCAAAGATAGATGGCATTGGCTTCTGTAGAATCAAGTAAAAAAAAAGTTATCTCAATTTAATTTTCTTTGTATCTGCAATTTAAACAGGATTAGATCCTCATCAGCCATTCATCCTGCACTTGTCAAATACGTACACTTATACTTGGATGAGCGTCAAGTTGGGCCTCAGGTGCTCTGGTTTACAGAAAGCCTTTGGGGTGTATAACGTGCAAGACTGCAGACCATGGCCAAAGACGTTAGGATGGGCAAAAGGAATCCCTAACTTCAAACTATCTAAAAGCAATGGCCACTCAACAAAGTTCTAGTATTTTATTTTCTGATGATCACTTTTGACTTTCATTGCAATTTTGAGACATCATAGAATGAATGTTTGGTGTCTTTTTGCCACCATGGAGGAAAAAAAAATTTTTTTTGAAAGCTAGCAATCATTTTCATGGTGGCCCAACTCCAGCGATAAAGTCCTTTCCTAACCGTCACCGGGGGCTGAGATGTCAGAGTAGATGAGCGTTTAAGAGAGGAAATGAGACTTCATCAGCTCCCCCGTGGCCCCCAGAGCTCTGTCAGATGGTCTTATTGGATGGAAATAAACATGCTTCTATTTTTTTGGCACGAGAATTTTGGCTAAGACAAGACCATCAGGACTGCTCTGCTGAGGCTGCTGGCAAAGGAGAGCGCCCAGGATAAGCATGTGTACCGAGCCCGGCTCACCAATGCCTGGAGCTAGTTCTCTGTATTCATAACCTGTGACTGCCCTTAAGGGACAGATTAAAATTCAAAGCATGCTGATCCTTGCCTGTTTGATTCCAGACACAAAATTGGAAACGGGCTGATAAACATACGCAGCACGAATCTCACTCCTCCCATCCCCCCTGCGTTCTGCTACGCTGGGCTGGGTGGTGATGTGGAACTGAACCAATTGTGGCCTAGATGGGTCTTCTCCCCCCCCCCCCGCACCCCCCCCCAATCTGGCCTAGGTAGGAGTCCCACTATCCCAGTGAAGACTCTCCTAAAGTACCCACTTTATTTATTTTTATTTTTATTTTTTTTATGAAGGGCATCCTGAGGGTTCCTGATGTGAATACGCTCACAGTCACTTGGCTCCTTTCCCCTGGGGCCCCCGGGGTATTGAAAAGGCTCACCCACACAGGGATGTCCTCATCTTTTCATGAGGACAGCCAAGATGTCACACTGTTCACGAGATCTAAGTTATAGCAATAGACCTGATAACCCTGCCCCGCCCCCATAGTTCTAGGTTGTGGCAGAAATCTTTCATTATTCAGATTCTTTTTCTGCCTGCCTTCTAAGAATTGCATTTTTGGGGATTAAAAATTTCAGTAATCTTTGAAAGCCTTAGACAACAGGGCTTGTGTCACTTGCCTTGAACAGTTGTATTTGTTTGTTTTGTTTGGTTTTTCGAGACAGTGTTTTTCTGCGTAACAGCCCTGGATGTCCTGGACCTACTCTGTAGACCAGGCTGGCCTAGAATTCACAGTGATCCACCTGCCTCTGTCTCCCTGAGTGCTGGGATTCAAGGTGCGTGCCATACCCCCAGCTCCATAGTTGTCTTAGACATTACAGTTATAAATACACCTGAAAAGTTTGACTCAAGCATTCTCACATATACTACCTGAGCCCTTATAACAGGCCCCTAGACCTTAGTACAACTGAGGCCACGCTAGAGGCACCAAGGTATCATCCTGACCTAAATTCCCAGCATGCAGCTCCCCTTGCCTGCCAAAACAAGAACAAAGACCTAATCCATCACAGTCCACAGTCACTAAGTGTGCTAACCTTGCCTTTTGGCTTCTGTAAGCTCCTCTGCTTCTTGCTAATTCAAGTGTGTCAACCAGCATCTTGCTTTTGTGTGTTAAAGCTGAGAATGGTACGGCTTGTGACTACATGATTTGGGCAAGTTCCCTGTGTAGCCCCCTGGCTGGGGAATAAAGATGTTCTATTAGCTTTAAGAGTGTGCATGTGTTCTCTGAAGGAGTTACCTTGCCATACCCTTAGAGGAAATGGTCATTTTTTTTTGCTCCTAGTCGTCCAGCAGCTGCTAACATCAGATTCTGGACCTGTCTGGTATCTTTTGCCATATGAGGTCTCTAGCTGTCGGACAAGGCAAAGGGAATTAGTGAGGTGATGTGATGGCTACTATACTTTCCAAACCAGACGAAAGTCAGAATGCATGATTATCAATGCATGGAATTCTTATTCTTAATGACCAGGTAGTTTGCTATTAATGATTGCTGGGTATTGCAAGCACCGGTGAAACTGATTATTGCTTTTGAATATCAATAGATCTCTGGGTCCTTTTAGAGATAATGGTTGGAAATTCACACAGAGTGACTGCCCACTTGCAGTTGCTTTTTTGGATATTATTCTTCCTCCCAGGTGTGGACCTAAGAGCCTAGGTCTATGCCGTGAGAGCTCAGCCCTTAAAACTCACACACGGCAGATTGAATCAGCTTGGAGACCTAGCCCAGGAGTATTTTTGATGTGCTGAATGAATTTATTCTATTTACTGATAAACTAAACTATAGGCAGACTGGCTGTCTGGGATGGGATTGGACAAGGGACAGTCATGAAATTTGAGGCTGGCAGTAGTGCAAAGGGCAGCCAGTCACGTGGCCAAGCAGAAGGTATGTGTAAACCAGAGCCTTACCCAGAAGTTGCTCTTCAAGAGAAAGAGTAGTGAGAAGCAGAGGTGAAGGAGGCATGTTGCAGTGAGAGTTGTAAGACTATACGCCATCTACGACTGGGCTTTCTACCTTCGAATGCTTTGTTGCTTCCTGTGAAATGACTCCATCTAGCCTGGAAGGGTTTCTTTGTGCTTGCAAGCATTTCTGAACACGAGGAATGGCCCATGAAACTGGAGAGGATTCACCACAGAGTCAAGAACAGGTCCAAATGAGAAGATTTTCTGAGCTAGGTTCAAATGCGTCTTCCCTGAAGCCAGAGCATGTCACTTAGGCCACAAAAGCCAAGCCACTCAAATAGTCCCTCTGGAAGCTTGAGGAACAAAGAAGAATGGAAAACCATGACCAGGAATTAGAGGCCAGGCAGCATGCCAGCTGCTCTACACGCACATCTTACTGTCATTTGGTAGCTCGTGTCGGGGGTTGGATGGTGAACCCCCAAATATGTTCATATCTATGATGGTGACAGCTTGCTGGATTTGAAATCACTAAGGAGCCACAAATCTCTCTCTCTCTCTCTCTCTCTCTCTCTCTCTCTCTCTCTGTCTCTCTGTCTGTCTCTCTCTCTGTCAGTCTGTCTCTCTCTGTCTGTCTCTGTCTGTCTGTCTGTCTGTCTGTCTGACTGTCTGTCTCTCTCTCTCTCTCTCCCTGTGCATGAGTGTGCGTGGTTTTACTGAGGAGGGAGGACTCACCCTGAGGACCTAGGGAGCTAGTTCAAGTAGATGAGATCACATTCCACTGTATACTTGTATTAAATTGCTAAAGAATAACTAAAAGATAAAAAGATCCACCCTGAAAGTGAGTGGCATCATGCCATAGAGAATTAAAAAGGCGGCGGAGGAAGCCAACAGTGCTCACTGTTCATCTCTCTCTGCTTCCTGACTTTGGACACAAGCTCACATGGCTTACCTACAGCCATGTTTCTCTGCTGTGACGCCAGGAGTCGAAACAAAGCCTTCTTCCCTTTAGTTGCTTTAATCAGATTTATTTGCTGATTTTTTTTTTTTTTGCCACAGGGACGAGAAAAGTGACTAGTATAACATCCTAATCTCTAGCATCTTATAATGTCACCTTACATGACAGAGGAGACTTTGTCTCTCTCCTTGGAAAAACTCGATCAAGAGGATCACTCAGGTTGGGCCAGGTGGAGTCACAGGGGCTCTTCTAGGAGAGCTGGATTCATGGAAAAAGCTAGCTTGACGAAGAGGAAGGTGGAGTGATGCACTTTGGGAATGGAAGCAGGGGCAAGAAGTATAGGCATCCACTAACAGCAGTGGGAAACAGGCAGATGGGCTCTTGGATTCTCCCCCTAGAACCTCCAGCAGAAAAAAAAATCCTTGATGACCTTAACTAACTCAGCGTAGCTGGCTTCAGACTACTGAGCTCCAGAACTGCAAGAGAATTAATTAATCCTGCTATGTAATATCAAGCTAGCAATTTGTAGCATTTGTTACAGCAGCCAACGGAAACTGATACGCTGTTCTCTTAGTTCCCATTTTCACAAAAGAGGAAACTCAGTGAGATTGAGTAACTTGTCCAAGGCCACAGAGATAAGAAATGGACCAAAGATTTTGCCCAGTAGCGTCAGATTCAGAACTTCTGCTTTTTTTTCCTTGACTGTGTCTGCCTTAGGCTCCTGCTTCCGAAGCTCATCTTTGAACACATCAAAGACTTGGTGTGAACGTAGAGGGTTATCTGGAGCCTCGAGGATACGTGGGATGACCTTTCAATATCCTTCCCGTCAACAGCTGTGTAGAAGTGCATGTAGAGCCCGAGGGTGGAGGCAGCTCGCCCTTCCCAGCTGGCACTGGCTTCAGGAGCATGTAGGGCCCCCTGCTTATCTCAGGATGGAGAAGTGGGCTTGATTTATTATGGAGAATTCCCCAATTTCATGCCAAAATGATTCAATTACAGTCACCCTCAGCACTCAAGAGAGGCTTCCTGCTGGCTCACAAAGATGAGATCAGGCGTGGCCTGGAGCATGTATGGAAATCTCACCTTATTATTTATTGGAGAGAGTGCGGCATTGCTCTCGCTTTAGAGGTTAGTTAATCATAATATATGGGAGAAGAGGGAGGAAAATGCTTCCTGTCTCCAAAGCAAAGTCAAGCTTTAATGAGGAAATAGGGCAATGTTTTGACTGTATTTTCCCAGGCTGCATTGTGTTGTGTTGCTGAAATGGACTGATTTTTCTACTGGCATCAAACTATAGCTTTTGTGGAATAAGGTGCTTTGTGCCAGGCACCTTACAAGTTACCTTAAGCTGAGCATGGAAAGCAAAGGCTGCTAGGCTTGCCTCACTCACAAGTCTGTTGGCTAACCCAGGCTCATGGAGACAAACACAACCCATGCCCTAGGGTTTATTTAAAGAGAGGATTTTCTGACCTTGGAGATTTTATTCCTTCTAGAAGTGGTATTAGGTCTCTCTCTCCCTCTCTCTCTCTCTCTCTCTCTCTCTCTCTCTCTCTCTCTCTCCTGCCTCTCTTCTCTCTCTCTTTCTCTTTCTCTCTTTTTTATTTATACAGCGGTCATGTATGCCTGCAGGCCAGAAGATGACACCAGATCACATTACAAATGGTTATGAACCATCTTGTGGTTGCTGGGAATTGAACTCAGGACTTTTGGAAGAGCAATCAGTGCTCTTAACCTCTAAGCCATCTCTCCAGCCCCCTATTCTTCTCTCTTTCCCCTCTTTCCCCTCGAGATGCTGAGGATTAAACCTAGAGCCTTGCACATGCTATGCAAGGCCTCTATCTCTGAGCTCTTTTATTTTTATTTTTTATGTTTAATTTTTAATTTGTTCACTTTACATCCTGATTGTAGACCTCTTCCTTCATCGACTCCCAATCCTACTCTTCCCTCCTCACCCCTCCTTCTCCCTTCCCCTAGTCCTCAGAAAGGGAGAGCCCTCCTTCCCTAACATCTGACCTCAGCCTATCAAGTCTCACCTGGACTGCTTATATCCTCTTCCTCTGGCCTGGCAAGACTGCCCAACATGTGGCCACCAGAGTCCAGGTCAGAAGTAGCCCCTACTCCCCATATCATGGGACCCACAAGGAGACTGTGCTGCCTATCTATTACTCTGAGCAGAAGGTCTAGGTCCTCACCACGTATGGTCCTTGGTTGGTGAGTCTGTCTCTGCAGCATCCCCCCACCCCGGCGCCCAGATTTGTTGGCTCCACTGGTCTCCTTGTGGAGTTCCTGTTCCCTCCAGGCCTTTCTAACCCCCCCACTCTTCCATAAGACTCCCTGCACTCCACCCGAAGTTTGGCTCTGAGTCTCAGCATCTGCTTCGATCCCCTGCTGGGTGGAGTCTTTCAGAGGACCTCTATGGTAAACTCTTGTCCTATTCCTTATTTTCAACTGCTTCTGGTGTTTATTCTATTTGCCCTTCTGAATGAGAATTAAGGATTCTCTCTAGGGTCCTCCTTGTTATTTAGCTTCTTTAGGTCTCTGTATTGTAGTGTGGTCATCCTGTGTTATGTGGCTAATATCTGCTTATAAGTGAGTACATACCATACATGTCTTACTGGGTCTGAGTTACCTCACTTAGTATGATCATCTCTAATTCCATCCATTTGTCTGCACATTTCAAGATTTCCTTGTTTTATAATAGCTGTGCAGTATTCCATTTGTAAATGTACCATAGTTTTTTTTTTTAAATTCATTCTTTGGTTGAGGGACATCTAGCTTGTTTTCATATTCTAGCTATTACAAATAAGGCTGCTATGAACATAGTTGAGCAAATGTCCTTGTTGTATGGTGGAGCATCTTTCAGGTATGTGCCCAGCAGCGGTATAGCTGGGTCTTGAGGTAGAACTGTTCCCAATTTTCTGAGAAAGTGCCAGATTAATTTCTAAAGTGGGTGTACAAGTTTGCACTACCACCAGCAATAGAGCAGTGTTCCCTTCTTTCCACATACTTGCCAGCATGTGCTGTCACTTGAGTTTTTGATCTTAGCCATTGTGATGAGAATAAGATGGAATATTGATTTGCATTTCCCTGATGACCTTGACAACGAACATTTCTTTAGGTGTTTCTTGGCCATTTGATATTCCTTTGTTAAGAATTCTCTGTTTAGTTCTGTATCCCATTTTAAAATTGGATTATTTGGTTTGGTGATGTTTAATTTCTTGAGTTCTTTATATATTTTGGACATTAGTCCTCAATCAGATGTAGGGTTGGTGAAAATCTTTTCCCAGTCTGTAGGCTGTTGTTTTGTTCCAATACCCTTCACAATAGGCACAAAAACATAAAGTATCTGACTAAACAATTAAAAGACTTGTATGAAAAAAAAACCTTCAAGTCTCTGAAGAAAGAAATTGAAGAAGATATCAGAAGATGGAAAGATCTCCCATGCTCATGGATCAGTAGGATTAATATAGTAAAAATTACCATCTTACCAAAAGCAATCTATAAATTAAATGCAATTCCCATCAAAATGCCAACACAGTTCTTTACAGACCTTGAAAAAGCAATTCTCACTTCATATGGAAAAACATAAAACCCTGAATTTCCAAGACAATCCTCTATAATAAAAGATCTCCTGGAGGTATCAGGGAGATCCATCCCTGATCTCAAGCTGTACTATAGAGCAACACTAACAAAAATGGCGTAGTAATGACATAGAAGCAGACATAGAAGCAGGTGTATCAATAGAATCAAATAAAAGACCTAGAAATAAGCCCTCACATCCATGGAGACTTCATTTTGGACAAAGAAACCAAAACTATACCATGGAAAAAAGATAGCATCTTCAACAAATGGTGCTGATCTAACTGGATATATCTACTTGTAGAAAAATGGAAATAGATCCTTATTTATCACCCTGCACAAAACTAAAGTCCAAGTGGGTTAAAGATCTCAACATAAAACCAGAGACACTAAATCTGTTAGAAGAAAAAGTGGGGAAGGGCCTGGAACACATTGGCAAAGGAGACAACTTCCTGAACAGAACACCAATAGCTCAGGCTTTAAGATCAATAATTAATAAATGGGACCATATGAAACTGAAAAGCTTCTGTAAGGCAAAGGACACTGTCAGCAGAACAGATTGACAGCCTACAGACTGGGAAAAGATATTTTTAATTTTTTATTGAGATAAAGTCTTAATATGTATGTCTAATTTGTCTCAAACTTATGATCCTCCTGCCTCTGCTTTGCCAATGCTGGGGTTATAAGTGCACCTCACCATACTTGGTGGTACCATGCACAGTAGTTAACACTGATTCTTTTTTTAAAAACTTTTTTTAAAATTGAAAAATAAAATCATTTATATTACATCTCAATTGCTATTCCGTCACGTGCATCCTCCCATTCCTCCCTCCCTTTCGCTTTCACCCCATTCCCCTCCCCTATGACTGTGACTGAGGGGGACCTCCTCCCCCTGAATATGATGCTAGGGTATCAAGTCTCTTCTTGATAGTCTGCTATTCTTCCTCTGAGTGCCACTGGGTCTCCCTATCAAGGGGACATGGTCAAATACGGGGCACCAGAGTTCGTGTGAAAGTCAGTCCCCATTCTCCACTTAACTGTGGAGAATGTCCTGTCCCTTGGCTAGATCTGGGTAGGGGCTTGATGCTGACTGCATGTATTGTCCTTGGTTGGTGCTATAGTTCGAGCAGAACCCCTGGGCCCAGATCCACCCATCATAGTGTTCTTCTTGTAGGATTCTAGGACCCTCTGGATCCTTCTATTTCCCCTACTCCTATATTTTTCTCACCTAGAGTCCCAATAGGATGTTTTCACCTCTATCCCACTTTCCTGGTAAGTGAAGACTTTCGTGGGACATGCCCCTTGGGCTAGTGTTCAGAAATAAGTGAGTATATACCATTTGAGTCTCTCTGCTTCTGGGTTAGCTTACTCATTATGATCATTTCTAGTTCAATCCATTTGTCCACAAAAGTAGGAAATTCCTTGTTTTTAATAGCTGAGTAGTATTCCATAGTGTAAATGTACCACAGTTTCTTTATCCATTCTTCTACTGAGGGACACTTAGGCTGTTTCCATGTTCTGGCTATTATGAATAAGGCCGCTATGAGCATAGGTCCCTGTTGTGTGGTGGAGCATCTTCTGGGTATATTCCAAGGAGTGGAATAGCTGGGTCTTGTTAACACTGATTCTTACCTTGACAAGACTTAAAAGCACCCAAGAGACAGACTTCTCAGAATACCTGTCTAGATTATTTAAATTAGGTTTGTTGAGGTGTGAAGACCGATCCAAATGCATTGTCTCATGGATGGGGTTGGCGGGCTGCAAAAGAACGAGAATGCTAGCACGAGCATTTATCTCTGTGTTCTGACTGTGGATGCAATTTAATCAGCGCCTCAAGCTCCTGCAGTCACGATTTCCCCACCATAACGGACTATGCCCCAAACTATGTGTTAAATTATGCCCTGTCTTCCTTAGCTTGCTTTTTTGCTGGTTATTTTTTTTTATCACAACAGTGAGAAAAATAGTCGGCTGTATTTTTTTTATTTGGGTGTTGGATCTTCATACATCCTCTAGGCATCAAGCTCTTTATGGAGTCTTTTCCTACCTCATATGTCTAGGTTTTCTCTCACACTTGGTGCTCATCCTACTCAGAGCCAAGCATATATCGCGTGATGGTATTATTGTCTGCTCCTCTGTGCCATGGCTTTTTGAGAACAAACTGCGTGATGAGTGTCCAGCACCAAGCAAGCCCTCCGTAATTGCTTACTGAGTGTGTCAGTGAACGAATGGCACACACACAAATATCGTCATGAGAATGACTATGAACTTTAGATACCACTGAGGACAGCGCTGTAATTCACAAAACATATCCAAATATCACTTACAAAATCTGTAGAACATCAGAAAACAAAGAGCCAGAGTTCAAGGTCGTTTCTGCTATGTTGCCACCATCTTTTCATCTACACCCCAAGAAACATCAAGAATGCCGTCTACTTCCAGGTGTTGGGAATTTAACCTTGGGACAGGGCAGCCAATGGTGTACACATCTGTGTGAGTCTCTGGGCGTCTGTGTGCCTGTTTGGTTGATACTGTTGACTATGGAGGGATGGAGTGGCCCCAAGCTATCACATCTAACATGTATATGTTGTGGTGTCATTTTCATGTCCTTAATCCCAAGTGGTGGGCTTAATATTTTCAATCTCACATATAAAGGTTAAATGGGAAAAATGTAGACTGCATGAAGGATGTTACAAATGATTGGTTAGGATGAGTTTATTGAGAGAAACTATTGGTATTCAGCAAAACTTCAATTAGATCCATATTTATTACCATGCACAAAACTCAAGTCCAACTGGATTAAAGACCTCAACATAAAACCAGAGACACTAAATCGGTTAGAAGATAAAGTGGGGAAGAGTCTGGAACACATTGGCACAAGAGACAACTTCCTGAACAGAACACCAACAGCCCAGACCTTAACGTCAACAATCAATAAATGGGACCTCATGAGGCTGAGAAGCTTCTGTAAGGCAGAAGACACTGTCAACAGAACAAAGTGACAACCCACAGCCTGGGAAAAGATCTTCACCAACCCTACATCTGACAAAGGTCTAATATCCAAAATATATAAAGAACTCAAGAAACTAAACACCACCAAACCCAATAACCCAATTAAGAAATGGGACTCAGAACTAAATAGATATTTCTTGACAGAGGAATATCAAATGGCTGAGAAACACTTAAAGAAATGCTCAACGGCTTTAGTCATCAAAGAAATGCAAATCAAAATGACTCTGAGATTCCATCTTACTCCCATAAGAATGGCTAAGATCAAAAACTCAAGTGACAGCACATGCTGGGGAGGATGTGGAGAAAGGGGAACACTCCTTCATTGCTGGTGGGAATGCAAACTTGTACAACCACTTTGGAAATCTATCTGGCATTATCTCAGAAAACCAGGAATAGGAATTCCTCAAGACCCAGCTATTCCACTCCTTGGAATATACCCAGAATATGCTCCAGCACCCAAGGACATATACTCAAGAAAACTTCAAAAGACTCACTTTACTATATGCAAGAAAATTCAAATTGGTTTTCTTAATGCTAACACTCCCTGCAACCTACTGAGAAGGGATGTATAATGTTGCTTTGTTTCTAGATAGTATTTGAACTTTATCTTTCAAAACATAACTATAATGGGTTTGCTTATTAACTCACTCATTTTCATGTCTAAAACTGATTCCCCTAGGTCCATTTGGATGCAGGAAGATGAAGGGGACAGAAGTGATACCTTGTCCTAAGCTATGTGCCACATATATCTGGGACAGTGTGTAGCTTTATAGGAGACTCTTGTTTAATATATGATGACCCATTGATAGGATTCTCTTATTCATCATATAGGAAGGGAGAATGGTACAGGTGGGAATGTAGGAGCCGATAACATCTAATGCTGAGGGAGTAGATTCTGCCTGCATAGTTTGTCGACCACACCCAGCATACCAGGTAAAACCATCCATATGCCATGCTCTATCATAGGAGGCATGTAGATCCGCCATGCTCTATCATAGGAGGCATGTAGATCCGCCATGCTCTATCATAGGAGACATGTAGATCTGCCATGCTCTATCATAGGAGACATGTAGATCTGCCATGCTCTATCATAGGAGACATGTAGATCTGCCATGCTCTATCATAGGAGACATGTAGATCCGCCATGCTCTATCATAGGAGGCATGTAGATCCGCCATGCTCTATCATAGAAGACATGTAGATCTGCCATGCTCTATCATAGGAGACATATAGATCCTCCATGCTCTATCATAGGAGACACGTAGATCTGCCATGCTCTATCATAGGAGACATATAGATCCTTGTACTCACAGATAAATTCTGGAAGAGCCAGGCATGTTAAACACACAGGGCTGTCTCTTCAAAGGGAGAGCTGCGTGGCCTGTTTTGTGCCCAGAAGGCTGGGAAGAGACATGATTAATAGCCTGCTGACCTTTGCACTATCTGTGTGGCCAGGTCACACCCGATCCTCCCGTAGACCTTTAACTTGAAGTTGTTTGTTTCAGTCAGTTTATAGCACTGTCTTCCCCTAGACCCTTATCTTGAGCTTGTTTTTTTTTTCTGTTAGTCTATAGAACCTACCTTAACGGAAGATGGCACTTGTACTTTACAAAGAGTTTTGGAGTAGTCATGTCCTAAACTTTGTTGTACACGTGGGATCAAGTTAATATTCACCAGAAGTTCTTTTCACCAAATTGCACTTAAATATACCTAAAATAAATGACCCAGAGTCCGATTCTTCAAGTTTGAACCAACACCAGATACTGAGTTGTGTTGAACTAAACTGCCTTCACGCCTCTTCTAGATTGGCACTCTGATGGCCGTGCTGATTTCTGAGACTCCCACACTCCATATTTTTTTAAAAAATATCCCCCAAACAGAATTGTTAAGCTGCTCAAGGGTGTTCTAGAGTTCCTTATCACTCTCTGCATTGCACCTTACATCTCCTTTTTCTCTTCTTTCCGGCCCCAGCCAAGGTCCTTGACTTGCCCACAAGCCCCCTTCCTATGCTTTAACCATGGCCATGGTCTTCCCTCAAACGCCTGGATCTGGATCCCAGTCTCATCCACATATGACTTTATGGTCTTTGGCAGATTCTTATCAGCTTCCTCATTTGCAAAATGAGGGCAAGAGCTGTGTTTGTGAGAAGACCACTGAGAAGAGTAGAAGGATCAATAGAGTCTTCAGAGCAGACTAAACACCTATGTGCCCAGTTGTGATTATGAATCCGAGTGTGACTATGCTCTCCCTGGGCTCTTGGGGCAGTGAGGGAAAGGCAGGCAATCTCAGAACAGCACAGACCCCTGCAAGGCTCATGACATTTTCAGTAGTGTGGTAACTTAGGCTACCAGGCAAGAACACCGACCTCAGCCAACCAGGAAGAGCACACAGAGGCCAGAGGGATCAAAACACGTCTCTGCTGTTTCACCTGGCCACCCCTCAGTGTGCTGTGCATCCTTCCTGTTAGGAAGACCCTGTCCAGCTCTCCTCTCCTCTGTCCATCTAGGAGCCCCTTGATCTTTCAAGGCTTTCTTTTCTCCTAGATTCATGGATCCACCCTGAAGGACTGCACAGCACGTATTTTGGGCATTCTATGTGTGCCTAGACTTTGCTATAAAAACTCTTTATGATACCCACACCTGACCTTGTTAATATTGTCAACCTCTTAAAAGATAACTTGGGATGTTTCTATCTTCAGTGCCTCTCCTTCTGTCTTCCCTAAGATCTTCACTTAGGAAAGAGTGAGTGTGGGAAGAAGGGGGCGAGGGAGCTGGTAAGGACACCACTTCCATCTTGTAGAACCCGGGACGAGCAAGCTTACTGGCAATGTGGTGGCTAGTGTGATGTCATTTGGAGCAAGCAAACAGCTTGGGAATCCAGCTGCACCCCAGAGTGCGATTTCAGAGCGTGTAGCCAGAGCCTGACTTAAAAACCACCTGCTCTCATCAGCATGCAGACCCCGATGAAAAGAGGCACTAATTTACAACAAAGGTGCCAAGTAGCAGACATGTGTCAATATGGGACTTTCAACTCGAGTGAGGAAATAAATCTCTTTTTGGAATTAACGTCGTGATTGACTGTGGAGCACATGAACTTGCTGTGCAATTGATTCCGAAGCCGAGCAAGAATGGGACGAAGAGATACAGGTTGCACATCTCACCTCCTGCTCACTGCCTTCTCTCCCTCATCTCCCCCTCCCCCACCCCTTCTCTGTTCTGCTCCCAACCTAACTCTCACCTGCTGTGCTGTGCTTAGGTTTTCTTTTGTGCATTCTCATCACTGTGAAGATGGATCACAACGGGTCTGAACCTTCTACAGGTTGTGATAGTGGCTGCCTTATGATCGATCTATCCTCGGACACATGTACCACCACCAACGCCATCGCCTCACTCCTTTTTGTATTCTCCTGTTTCCATCCTGATCCCTTTCCATCTCCTCTTGGGATTAAACCTGTGCGTGATGGTGGGATATGGAAATTTAGGCCATGTCACTCTGCCTCCGGAAAGAGGGTATATCCTGAGGTGAGAACACAAGGCTGAGTTTTAAGAGTCTGAGTGCTGTGGCTTTGAGGCTTGGTCTGATGTATTTATGGGCTGGCCTCTGTCACCCTGAGTCTAGCATTTATCAGCCAGTGTGTTGAAGGTGCCCCCAGTGGTTTATGGCTGTGATAATGGAGTTGTTATGGGCCCCGGTGAGCTGGAATTTATCACGGCTCAGGTTCCTCTTTGAGTAGATGGCACAAACAACAGGACTACTGATGATGATGATGATGATGATGATGATGATGATGAAGAAGAAGAAGAAGAAGAAAATGATGAAATAGCTTGTGCTTGCTTAACTTTTACTATGTTCCTCGCTCATATGTTAACACTTACCATACATTATTTTATGCTATTTATTAGTCTGGTAAGGTGGGTATCATTTTATCATACATTTATGGCTAGGGAAACAGGCAGGACAAAGTTAAATGGTGTTCTGGAGGCCACACACGTGGTAGGATTTGAGCTGGGAGTACAAATCTGGACAGTCAGAATCCAGAAGAAGAGGGTACCTTCATTTTGACATTGGCAGACCCAACAGACTCTGCTGTGTGTGCACATGAGTGTAAGTCCCTGTACACACGGGTGTCCAAGGCAGTTGCTATGGGGACGGGAGCACTGTGGTAGTGCAGTTGCCAGTCTGGATTCTGAGTAACCTTGGTCTTGGCTTTCCCAGCCCCACTGTTTGCTCTCTAATGTGTGTTTCTGGAGCCATTTTGGAAGGGAAGGTGAAGGATAAAAGACTGAAGGTCACTTTTCTTTTTTTTCTTTTTGTTTCATTTTGTTTGTTTGTTTGTTTGAGACAAGGTTTTTCTGTGTAGCCTTGGCTGTCCTGGACTCGCTTTGTAGACCAGGCTGGCCTCGAACTCACAGCGATCTGCCTGCCTCTGCCCCCCGAGTGCTGGGATTAAAGGCGTGCGCCACCACAATGGGTTTAAGGTCACTTTTCCGCACCACAACTCTTCCACCTTTCATCTGAGATGCTAATTTCAGGCTCTCTCTTAGGCTCTTTGACATGCAGACTACATAGGTCCTTTCTTGGGGACCGCGGTGTGCATCATAGAGACAGCTCTAATGCTCATACCTCATTTAGACTATAGAAGACGCTGTGAGGGAAGAACGGGCTCAGACAGGGGAGGCAGGGAGCATGACTAATAAAAAGAAGCCAAGGGACTAAGAGGCTCAATGGTTCCCAAGCCAAGCTGTAGTCTAATTGGTAGATGTTAATGCAGGGAAAGAAAGAATGAGTCTTACAACAGGGGAACGGGCTAAATGAATTATAGCGGCCACTTATAACAGGCCACCATGCAACCATTAATTAATGATAGAGAAGAACATCTAGTAACACGAAAAGTTAGTAGCTTATATATTATTTAGTATGACTTACCAGGTATGCACAATGTAATGCCATTCTTATAAAAGTACATAAATACATATATGCATAGTACTTATTTGTGTTGTTCATGCACTATTATGTATGTATGGATATTCATATTTCAAAATAATCATTATGCTTATCTTAGAATTGTTAATAGTTTAGATTTTTAAACCACATTTACTTTTGAAAAGTTTCCGCAGTAAATCTGAATTTGAAATCAGATAAACACATATTAAAGAAAAAAAAAACTGAACAAACTATTAAAGAGGAAGCACTTAATACCAATTCCAGGAAACTGGAGAAATAAGAGATAGATAGATAGATAGATAGAGAGAGAGAGAGAGAGAGACAGACAGACAGACAGACAGACAGACAGACAGACAGAGACAGACAGAGAACAGAAGATAGCTATTTACTGCACTGTCCACCATTAGGATTTGAATTTGGAGCCAGGGGAATTCTAGTCCTTGCTGTGTCTAGTGATGGATCCTGATCTAGGCTTCACTGTGGCTTCCTGGATGTAAGTCCATGCTTACTGAGATTTTATTTTGACCTTTATGTGTATTTACATTGGGAAAACACTTGTGCTGCTTTAGGGACAGGGATAGTCTAGTTACATAAAGGACAATAGGTACTTCTATTCTGGAACAGTCTTGGTGTAGGAGTGGCCTCATGGTGCCTTGAGACAGCAGAAGGACAAGCAGATAGATTTAGCGCTGGACAGAGTGTAGTTTGTTAGAGCACTTACTGGTGGAATTCTGGTCCTGGGCAGCAGCTATACCAGTGGCTTAGGTCAGGAAGCGAGGCATGCATAATCCTTAACCCTCGGTAGGCTTTAAACTAGTATCAAAGAATTAAGCACATGCTCAGAGCCAGGGGTTATGTACTACTCTGTTTCATACATTTATGATTTGTTGGGAAACTATGCAAGAAAACTAGCTAGGGTTGTTGTTGGGTAATCATAGTGGACCTACTCAACATGGATGCAGTTATCTCAAGGCAAAAATCCATTTGGCTACCTGTGAGA
This sequence comes from Acomys minous, assembly GCF_964271855.1. Taxonomy (NCBI): domain Eukaryota; kingdom Metazoa; phylum Chordata; class Mammalia; order Rodentia; family Muridae; genus Acomys; species Acomys minous. The sequence goes on along the minus strand of NC_140493.1, from coordinate 86,186,087 downwards.
AATAGTCACGTTGGCGTTCATGTATAATGCGTTCCTTATGAACTTGGTTAATGGGAGTCGGCTCCAAAGTGACTGATGAATGACCTTACATGACAGGACCCAGGGATGTGGTGACGAGGCTGAGGGAGTCTCCAGCTTTTCCCTCCAGACAGCTGTCCTCTGGAGACAGTGTGATAGGCTGGAAAGGGTTTGCATTTGGAAGTCAGAAGATGCATCTTCAGATCCTATCTCTGGCATGTCTTAGCAAATGGGCACTGAGCTGCGCACTTAACATCCTTGAAACTCGTTGTTCTCATCTGTAAAGTGGGCACAATAGATCGTCATATAAGGCATGAAGTTGCTGCCTCGTGCATCCAATAGCAGCTCCCTCTTGCCTGTACACTATCCGAACAAAGGCAAGAATAACACAATCCAGGGAGGGAGGCTATAGTCCTTGTCTGTGGGGACACAGCAAAACTACTCTGCTCTTCTTGCCCGCTTTCTCCAATAAGCCGTTGCGTCTGTGTAGAGCAGGGCTTGAGATGCGTGACCCAGGGGACAAATCTGGCCCGCTGCCCGTAAGTTTTAAGTAAAGTTTTATTGGCAGACAGCCATATCCTTCCACTGACGTATCTATTACCTAGGGCAACAAAGCTTAGTAGTTGCGGAAGTCTGCCTGGCTTATGAAGCCTAAAGAGTGGCTCCCTGGACCTTTATAGAAAAAGCTTAGTGATCCCTGGTGTAGAACATTAATTCCCACTCAGATGGGAGGAATTCCAGAGTGGGGAATCACAGACTCATAAAAGCAAGGCAACTAACTACCAAGAGGTTAGAAGAGAGAAGTTCTGAGAGGAAACGGCGCTGTTTCAGAGAAAGGAAGGAGGGGAACTGAAGGAAGAATATAGACTTCCACAGACCTGGAAGTAGGCCCCCAAGATGAGCCAGGAAGTATTAGGAAATCGATAAATCTGCTTCCTTTAATTGTTTTGTCTCTGTGGGGGACGCAAAGCCGTTTGCAGAGATTATGAGGAAATATGTGTTGAGCAGCTGGCAAAAGGCCAGGTCTCAAGATGGTCCTTCTGAAAGCTGGCTGGCGACAAGGCTTTCACCCACTATTTGTCTTCCGTGCCTCCGGGCTCCGACTTTAAGGTCTGGAACTTGGTGTTGCTTGCAAATCTATCATCCTCTATGGCCAATTGGTCCCTAAGCTTTGCCTACTCCCGCTTCTGAAATACACTTCCAGTCTGTCTCTTTCACCTCTACTACCTTGATCCTCGTTTGTACTTTATCACCTCACTAGGATTATCATAATAATCAGTGCTCATCCACCTGTCCATGCACCCGTCCATCTGCCTACTTATCTACCCACTTACTCATCACCTCAACCACCCAGCACTCCACCCATCCATTCATCACCCACTTGAACTGTATCTCTGACATGTGTCATGTATTGGCCTAAGAGACACTAAGCTGAGCATGACATGGCCTTTGCCTCTAAGGCAAACTCACTAACTAAAGCCTTTATAACTGAATTCCACTTTGAACAGGGTTGAAATTCTTTAGTGAGAGTGTGTATACATACATACATACATACATACATACATACATACATACACACACACACACACACACACACACACACACACACACACACATATATATATATATATATATATATATATATATATATATATATATATAAATTCTTCTCTCATACCAGACACCCCAACCACAGTTCTCCCTCTCCCAGTTTCCTTCTACCTCCTCTTTTCCCCAGATTCACCCCTCCTCTGTTTCCCTTCAGAGAAGAGCAGGCCTCCCAGGACTATCAATTGAACACAGCACAAGTTACAATAAGACTAGGCACAAGCCTTCATGTCAAGGCTGGAGGAAGCAACCCTGTAGGACGAAAAGGGGCCCTAAAATCAAAGACCATCCCCCACCTCCCCACTCCCACTGTTAGGAGTCTCACAAAATATCAACCTAATGACCATAACGTATTTGCAGAGGACCTAGCACAGACCTAGCACAGCAGACTCTGTGATTGCTGCTTCAGTCTCTGTGAGCCTCAGTGAGCCCAGTTTAGTTGCTTCTATGGGTCCTGTTTAATTGATTTTGTGTGGGCCATGTTCTCCTGGTTACTAGACCCCTCTGGCTCCTACAGTTCTGACCCCTCTTCTTCCATAGGGTTCCTCAAGCTCTGTTAGTGAGAAATTTAAGTACCTTTGTAAGTTCATTTCCATTTTTCCTTCCTTGCCTTTTCCCTCACTTGTCTACATTTTAGTGAGAAAAAAAGAATCCTTGTTGTTGTTCAAGCTAAACCTGAGATTTCACACTGTGTTAGGGTAAGTGACAGTAGGCTATGCTACAGTAACATATAAACGATGAAATTTCAGGACTTCAATGCAATGACATTTTGTATCCTGTTTTTGCTCAGTCCAGTGTGATGTTTCTGGTTGGGTGCCTTTCCTGGGTATCTCTCTCTCCTCTGTGTGATGACTCAGAGAGCTCAGGTTCATCTCACCCAGTGGATGAAGGGGCAAAGGAGTCAGATCTGATGTCACTCTGGACCACTTCATTCACTCAAGTTCATTATGTGATGCAGCCAACTGGAGGGAAGGCCAGGGAATGTTTAGCTGTTTGCCCAGGAGAACAAAAATTAGGGTTGACGGACAAATGGCGTCTTTATCCCTCATACCTTTATGCTTTTGTCTTAGCTTTTTTCTCTGCATACGCTCTCTTTCCTCAGCTTTTCTGGGCATGTGAACTGTCCCTCATCATTCCAGGCTATGCCTAGGAAAGCATTTTGTAGCCACAGGCGAGCCCATGCCCCCTCCTGTGCTGCCACAGCGCTTTGTCTATTGTTAGCATCGGCCAGATTTTTCCATGCACCAGATGTGATTCTAATCTCTTCTCAGGCACTGACTCTTTATGAGGTCAGTACTCCCCAACTCAAAGATGGGGAACCCGAGGCTTCTGAGATAAAGCAAATGTCCAAGGACTTTATTATTGTGTGGCAGCCCATTGTACCGATTTTTTTTCCAGTCTGTTGTTCGATGGACCCCTGAGTTCCTCTCAGGCAGGAGCCTGGCTTGATTCATCTTCTATGACTGAAATAGGGACATATTCTCAGGGAATGTTTATTATATGGGGCTATGTAGCCATGGGATATGTTAATATGTTTATTGGTTCGGTGAATTTACTTAATATTAATTCACAATGGCATATACCCAACCAATATATTTATTCCACAGTTGGTTTAAAAACCGAGTCACCCGCTAGGGATGGATGGCTCATTCTTTCAGACCGAGTACAGGACCAGCTGGACATCCAGTGGTACTTGCTGCTGCTGCTGCAGCGGGAGCCTGTTTCTGACACAGCACTTGCCTTGCAAGCTGTTCTCTCTTGATCACTGCGAACTCTGCATGATTCCCCCCCTTAACAGCTGGGCTGCATTGTGAGCCGTCACCAGCCAAACTCGGACCCCCGAGACTGGAGACCGATCAGAAGTCACATGCCTCTAGTTTAACCTTTGGGAAAAACCTTTGAGCCATCACTTTAAGGTGTAGCCAAATAGCACACTTGTGTGTTTTGGCTCAGAGGGACCAACAGTGCAATTAGATTGATTCAAATGAACTGAGCCTGAGACATGGGAGGGGCCTAGAGCGAGGTGGGAGCAATGTGAGATGGACAAGACACAGAGGGTTTGTATACTGTAAGGGATCATAAGCTGGGGATGGAGAAATATGGGTGACCGGCGAGACTTACCTGATAGGGCTGCCGTGGGGAGTGAGAGACATATCCAGGCAAAGCATGCAATGCTGGGAGTGTTAGTGAGTGCCGGTTAGGCTTGACTGTCATGAGTACAGTGTAGCGCAATGCGTGTTGTCCTTGTGTCATGAGTCAAGTACTAGAGAGCACAGTGTCTAGGTTTGCTTGGGGGTCAGCAGACAGGCATGTTCACAGAAGCGGTGTGATTTGAGGAAGACATCAGTCTACTAGAAATGCACTAGAGAGATATGACAATGGTGAGGGTGGAAATAGGACGCCGAGGTAGAGCAAAATAAGAACATAAAAATACCTGTTACTCTGAGGGTAACAGGTATCTTTGGTGGGGATTGTAGGGCAGGTACCACGGCAGGAAGGAGATGGAAAAGATGCCGTGACAGTCAGAATATGTTCCCCACATTCCAAAATGTCCATATCCTAGTCTCTGTCACGTGTGGCTGTGTTGCCTTACATTCTAGGGGATTTTAATTGTAGAGGGGGGTGAGAGGAGGTGGAGGAAACTTGGGGGGGAGGGGAAAGTGTGGTTGGGATATATTGTATGAGAGAAGAATAAAAAAAATCCCTCACTAAAGACTTTGGACCCTGTTCTGTCAATGATGGAAGTTATTAAAGGGCTTTAGCCAGGAGACCAGCAGAATCATGTGTATGCTATTGAAAGATTACACTTGCTTACCACGTGTACATCTGCACACACACTAACACACACATACACACTAGGAGGTGTAATGTGATCACCCTGCACAAACAGGAAGGAGGAAGGTCTGGGCAGAGTGAGGCTGAAGTGGACTTCAGTTATAAAGACTTTAGTTAGTGGGTTTGCCTTGGAGGCAAAGCCTGTGTCCTGCTCAGCTTTGTGTCTCTTAGTTCAAATACGTGGCATGTGTCAGAGATACCGTTCCAGTGGGCGATGAATGGATGGGTGGAGAGGTCGGTAGATGGGTTGGTGGGTAAATGGGTAGATAGCTAGGCAGATGGATGAGTGGATGGGTGGATGAGCACAGATTGTTATAATAATCCTAGTGAGATGATAAAGTACAAGCCAGGATCAAGGTAGTAGAGGTGAAAAGAAAGAGCCAGAGCCAGGCATGGTGGCACATGCCTTTAATCCCAGCATTCAGGAGGCAGAGGGAGGAGGATCGCTGTGAGTTCAAGGCCAACCTGGTCTACAAAGTGAGTCCAGGACAGCCAGGACTACACAGAGAAACCCTGTCTCAAAAAAAAAAAAAAAAAAAAAAGAAAGAAAGAAAGAAGAGAAAAGAAAGGAAAGAGACAGACTGAAAGTATATTTAAGGAGTGGGAGTAGGCAAAGCTTAGGGACCAGTTGACCATAGAGGATGATAGATTTGCAATAACATCATGTTCCAGATTTTAAAGTTAGAGTCCAAAGGCATGGAAGAGTGAGGGATAAATTGTCAAAGAAACACCATTTCTTTGGTAAGAACCATTTAGCTTGCTTTGAATCAATTAGATTTGGAGATGGAAAAAGGAGCCAGGAGCCAAGGACTGTAGTGATGCCCAGAAACAGTATAAGACAAGGAAATAGATTCCCTACAAGATTGCCTTTTGTATGTCTAAACTCCAGAACTGAAAGGTAGACCAAGGCTGTGGTTGTTAGTGTCCAGGCCCGCCGGACAATCAACTGAGACCCTCGGACCCCTAGGGAGAGAATGGGGGACAAGAGATGCAAAGAACGGACAGCAAGTCAAGGAGTCTGATCAAGCTGACAAAATTTTATTTTCTCAGGCTGCTTATATACTTTAAAGGCAGGATGTAGGGGGGGTGTGAGGAGGTGAGAAGCGATTGATCTTGGCTGCAGCTGTGAAGGATATCAATTATATCAATTAGGGTCAAGGGGAGGCGGGTAGGGGAATTGAGCTCATGGCCAGCCACATTCTGAGAAACCACTTCAGAAACCTGGTTGACTGAGAGAGCCAGGCCAGGTGGGTGTCTAGGCGACTGTGCCTATAGATCTATATCTGGTTCATGAGAAGCCGAGAACAATAAGGTTCCAGGGTGATTGTGGAACAGTCTTTGGGAAGAAGGAGGAAGTGAAGGAAGAAGGCCTGAGAGGACCTAAGTTTGTGGAGCCAAAGTAGTTTGAGCTGAGCAGAAGTACAAAGCTGCCCCTGGCAGTTTGTTATAGGACTGTCTCAGTCTGTTTTCTGTTGCTATGACAGAATACCTGAGTCTGAGTAACTTGTAAAGATGAGAGGTTTATTATGAGTAAATAATATAGAGTCTAGAAGTCCAACCTTGGGTGGGGTATCTGTTAAACTTCTGGTGGGAGATTCATGGTTTATCAACTTGCAATGGGAAAATGGAGGACAGATGGTATCAGAAAGAAGTGGGAAGAGGAATAGACACTTTATAACCTACTCTTGTGGTAATGGTTTAGAACTAAGAGAGGGAGAACTCACTCCTGTGAGAGGAAATTAGTTCACTCATGAATTATTGCCGTTATAATTGTTGTGGTTTGGGTGTAAAATGTTGCCTCACAGGCTCATGGTTTTGAATATTTTGTCTCCAGCTGTTGGGACTATTTTAGGAAGTTGTGGAAACTCTTGAGAGGTGGGGCCCATTTGGAGGAAGTGAATCCTTTTAGGCTAACCCATGCTACATAGGTGTCTGTCTTAAACAAAAACAGAGAAAGGAATTTCTTGTGTAAACTTAAACAAAGAGGAACACTTAAAGAATATGCTTTCAGAAACCGACTCAGAAAAAGGTTTGAGATCCAAGAAGGAATGGTGAGTAAATGAATCGGTGAAGAACAGTAACAGGCTGGATAAGTCTGCGTGCATGCTGCAAAGGACTTATTAGAAATGAAGTGTTCTAAGGTCTTTGTCTTAGTCAATGATGGATGAATTTAATATTCTGAATAAAGGCTAGACTTTTTATGCTGATAAGGAAACAGGACGTGGGTCTCCCATTGACAGAGCAGAGTAGAAAGTCAGAGGCTGGTGACTCGGAACTGACTAGGGCTATGATTGGTTAGTGACCATCTTCCAGGAACAAGAGCCACACAAAGGGCCTTTAAACCAGGGGTGGGGGAAGGGCTGATTCTTTGTCTTTGGCCCTAAGTGCTGAAGCGTAGCACTCGTTTTTCAGACAGTGAGGGCTTTGTGTTGACATACCGGAGTCTGAGGATGAGGTCAGTAGATGGAGTGACAGCAAACTGGACGCATAAAGACTTCATCTAGTCAAAGACCCTTTTAATGAGGGGGCAGCTGAAATGTTTCTTTCTCTCTCAGTAGCAACAATTATTGTTTTTTTTTTAAGGGGCAAACTATTATTGCTGCTTCTACTGTCACTACTCCAAGTACTGAGCACCTTCTTCGGGGGGCGTGGGGTGGGGTGGGGAAGGAGCGAGATGATATTGACAAAGGATCAGCCTCGGTGTTGAACAGCAGCACCCTGTGGTTGAGAAAGGGCTGGGCACAACGTGTGTATCAGCACTCAGCCAACCTGTCCTTACAGCTGCCAGGAGGTGCCACCTGGAAAGCTGTCCTTTACTCTCTCACCCAGCCTCCAGCAGCACACCTGAAGGTCCCAGTGTGGTTGCCCTTGGCGTACCCGTCTCTGTGCTGTCTCCTGGGGATGGTGACGGGTGAGTCGGCCTTGCAAGGGTGTCTGTAGCAATAGCTAGAAAACCCACAGAATGAAGGAAGAGCTTTCCCTGACATGCCCTTTGCTTCCCAGAATGATGAGGCAGGGACATGGAAGGTGCAGCCTAGGAGTGGTTGGGAAGGGGGTTGGGGTTAGTGCCAGGACTGTTTCGAATAACGTGGAGGCATCGGCCCAATGAAGAAGAATGACACTGGACCAACAAGGAGGACAGTGAGCATTAGTTGAAAGCAGTGCTGAGGGGAATATAAGGGAGCAGCAAACGAGAGCCTTGCCTGTCCGTGGGGCAGGTGCCAGGGGTGGTGCCCAGTGATGGGGGTCCTGACCGCTGTGCTGAGGGACCAGGGCCACCTTTAGCCCAGGATTAGATTTGGCAAAGTTCCAACCCCCATCGTCTTTCCATCACGACTGTTGCAGTGGTGGTTGGAAGTCCAGACTGCACCTGAACTTTAGAAGGAGGCACCCAGAAACCTGCATCTTAAATAAGGCCTCCAGGGTCTTCTGCTGGTGCCTGAACCACTACAGAAGAAAACAAGAGTCATTGAAGAGTTTGAAGTGACTGAATCTGTGCTTTAGACAATTCTTCCTGCAGCGGAAAATAGGGTAGAAAAGATAAAGGCAGGAGACGGCTTGAGAGTCTCTTGAAATAATACCGATGGGTGGTTGAGGACGATCTGACCACAGAAGGAGGAGGCAGGATGCCGAGAGGCGGGTATGGGCTCGGAAGCAGCAGTCTGCGAGAGAACACTGAGGCAGCTGTCTGAGAGCCAGCCGTCAGGATGTCCGCGCACGCAGTGCACACGGTGTCTGCATATACTGTGCACACGTGCTCATATGGAGAGCAAGACACTGCTGTCAGTTGTAAAAGGAATGCTCGATTTTTGTGAAGAAGGCAAGAGACTGTTAGAGACTCTGAGTGATATGTTTATATATGGGAGAGGGTCTTAGGTTACCAGACTAGCCTTGAATGTAGTTTGAAGATGACTTTCAACTTTTGGTCCTCCTGCCTCTACTTTCCAAGTGCAGGAATTTCAGATGAGTGTGACCACTCTTGGTTTTTTTATGTGGTATTGGAGATTGAAACTGTGGCTTTGATTTTCCTTATTTATTTATTTATTTATTTATTTATTTATTTATTTATTTATTGTTTATTTATTACCCTGATTCTATCCCTCCCTCTTCTCCTTCCAGTCCCACCCTCACGCCCCTCCCCCATTCCTCTCTCTCCTTTGGAGGTCCCTAAGTGGTACCAAGCCACCCTGGCACCTCAAGTCACAGCAGGACTAAGCACATCCTCTGTCACTGAGGCCAGACAAGGCAGTCCAGCCAGGGGAGAAGGATCCAGAGGTAGGCAAAAGAGTCAGAGGCAGCCCCTACTCCCATTGTTGGGGGACTCACCTGTTGACCAAGTTGCACATCTGCTACATATGTGTTGGGGGTCTAGGTCCAGCCTGTGTATGCTCTTTGGCTGGTCAACCTGGGCCTTTGTACATGCTAGGCAAATGCTTTCCTGAGTCATGTTTCTAGCCCACCCTGAGCAATTAAAAATTATTTTAAGGAACTTTTATGGCATCCATGCATTTATTTATTTTGTGTGTGCGTGCATGCGTGGATGTGTGCAGACACATGTGCCATGGCATGAATTGGTTCTCTCTTTCTACTATGTGGGTCCCAAGGAGAGAATTCAGGTTATCATTAGCATGAACCCGATGCCCATGTTTGAGGTGGTGGGATCTGAGTTCTTTTCTCCTATATCCAAATCTAGTTTTCTCTCAGGACGTCATTGCTAACAGTTTGTGTTTAACACTCCAGACCTTCCCCCGTACACAGGACATTTCTGTGGATGCATATTTCATATGCATATATTTCATATATTCATGCATTCTTGCTTGCCTTTTGTTCATGCATGGCATACTGCTCATGAGTTATAACTGAAGCTGGGGGTGATGACTTCCATTTGTAATCAGCCTTCTGGCTTCTGGGATGAAAGGCGCATGTCGCAGTGCCTGCTCTGATTGGTGCGTGTCACAATGCTTGCTCTGATTGGTGCATGGCACAGTGCCTGCTCTGATTGGTGCACAGCACAATGCCTGCTCTGATTGGTGCACGGCACAGTGCCTGCTCTGATTGGTGCATGGCACTGTGCCTGCTCTGATTGGTGCACAGCACAGTGCCTGCTCTGATTGGGGCACAACACAGTGCCTGCTCTGATTGGTGCACGTCACAGTGCCTGCTCTGATTGGTGCGTGTCACAATGCTTGCTCTGATTGGTGCACCGCACAGTGCCTGCTCTGATTGGTGCACAGCACAGTGCCTGCTCTGATTGGTGCACGGCACAATGCCTGCTCTGGTGCATGGCACAGTGCCTGCTCTGATTCGTGCACGGCACAGTGCCTGCTCTGATTGGTGCACAGCACAGTGCTTGCTCTGATTCAGTCTTTTTAAAGGGCAGCAGTGTCCTCCCTCAGGCACTAGTTTCTTCTACCTCATAGGCAAAGGTTCTGAATCCAAATGCAGACCCATTTCTCTCTAGGCTCTCACTGATTCTCAAGCCAGCGGTTTCCCCTCTTACCAGCGCCTGCATTCCATGTAGGTTAACTTCCTCCCTTCAGCCAGCATGTTTAAAAATTTTTTTCTTTTTTTTTTTTCGAGACAGGGTTTCTCTGTGTTAGCCTTGGCTGTCCTGGACTTGCTTTGTAGACCAGGCTTGCGTTGAACTCATAGAGATTCGCCTGCCTCTTCTGGCATTAAAGGTGCACGCCACCATGCCCGGCCTTAAAAAAAAATTGAGACAGGGTCTCCTTACGTAGCCCCCACTGGCCTAGAATTTATGATTCTCTTTCTTCAACCTCCTGGATGCTGCGATTGCAGGAACCCATGTCTCATGGGAACAGACAGTTTGGAAAGGAAGCCTCCATCGGGAAGGCTTTGCGGCTCCCATCAAGGGCACATTGATATTTGGCGCCCCCCTCCACCAGCCTCTGGGACCCCGAGTGTACTTCTTACTTTGGGAACACTCCTTTAAGCTGAGCTTCCTCACTCATTTGCTGCTCAGTCTACTCGCAGAAAACACCGGAGAAGGCTCACTGGAAGGAAAAAGAAAAGTACTTGAAAAAGGATTTTGCAAAACATACTTTTCACTTCAGCATTTGAAAGAGATGTGAAGGTGACAGATTCGCCCCAACTGCATCTCTTCATGAGGACCTCGCGGAGGTGACTTGTAAACCACACCAGCCAAGGCGATGATTTATTGGCTGAAAATAATTGGAAGGTCCTTGTGAACCAAGGAACGAGGGTCGCTGTGCCACCGCCGGCTTCTCCACCCACATGCTAATGGAAGAGCCGCGTGGGCTTACTTAATTGAAACAGCCAGAGTGGAAACCGCAGAAAACCTGCTGCTTCTATTTATGCTCTGGGTTTCTATGGAGAGAGGAGCTCTGAGCGGCGATTCTTTAAAGGAGGATGCATGAAGGAAACAGCCCCCTGGTGGTCAGGGAGGTACCTGGGCTTGGTGGAGTTGGAGGCTGGGTTGAGGAGTGTCCGTCCTGTGGTTATGCGAAAGGGAGAAAAAGTAACATACATCTGCTGGGTTGAGCGAACAGTGGTTCTAGCTGTAAAATAACGAAAGCTTACACTTTTTTTTTTTGAGAGCCTGTTGTGTTCTGTTCACTGTCTTACTCCTCAGGAATCCATAGGTGGAGAGAGCACGGTTGTATTTATCCTTGGTTTACCACCGAGTCTCAGAGAGGTTAAAGGAGTTAGCTGCCTTAGGGCAGCGAGGAGCGAGGGCAGAAAGACAACAGACTGGCCAGGGGGAGGTCCTGATTTAATTCATTATGAGGTTATCAATTTTAGACACCCTGATGGAGCCGATGGAGCTAGGAGCTGGCGTCTCAAGGTCAAGGGCTTCTCTTTAGGAGTTGCAGCGCCCCCTGTATTCCCATTATGTGACATCTTGAGTAATCTGGAAAATAGCCATTGTTCTCCCGTGCCCACTTGACTTTCTTGGTGTTTCTCTTGGTGTGTGTCATGTCGTCGCCACTCCCCTTATTCTCCCCTGTACCCCACCATTTCTTTTCTCTTGCAGCCCATGCTGGCCTCAAACTCACTATGAAACCTATGCTACCCTTGAATATCTTGATTCTCCCCTGTCTACCTTGTAAGTGCTGCGATTATAGACACGTCTATCTGTGTTCCCTTTCTTTTCTTTCTTTTTCTTAAAATTTTTTTTATTTATTATGTATTCAATATCCCTCCTGCATGTGTGCCTGCCCACCAGAAGAGGGCACCAGATCTCACTATAGATGGTTATGAGGCACCATGTGGTTGCTGGGAATTGAACTCAAGATCTCTAGAAGAGCAGCCAGTGCTCTTGACCTCTGAGCCATCTCTCCAGCCCATGGTTCTTAAGGGTTGGGAGGACATAGAACTAACAGATTATTTTTATTTTTGGAATGGACTTTCACTATGTTGCCCAGGCTAGTCTTAAGACTCTGGAGCTCAAGTGATCCTCTTGACTCAGCCTTCTAAATGTGGAGATTAGACTCCCTGACTCCAAAAAAAATGCATCTTAAAAGGGAGTATTTGGCTGTCCTGAGGCAGAGGGAACTCTCTTTGAAGTGGTGTGATATGCTGAAGCCAGGGGAGTCTTGAAAACCATCCCAGCACTGAGGAGGGAGAGGCAGGTGGATCAATGAGTTTGAGGCCAGCTTGGTCTACAGAGTGTGTTCCAAGACAGCCAAGGTTACATAGAGAAGCCTTGTCTTGAAAAACAAAGAAAATGCTGCAGGATAGGAGACAAGGTCCTGACCAGAAGACTCTGGAGAGGCAACAAGAGTGCCAACACCACCAGGCCTTCTTGCAGCAGGCTTGGATGTGGTCAGTATGGAGCACGGCAGCTCTGATATTATGAGTGGAGAATAGATGTAAAACCTTGGTCTATGGTGGTACTGGCTTCGTGGCACACGGACAAAATCACATTCTTAAAGGGCCCATCACATGCCTTGAATATGTCCTCATGATGTCCTCAGTGGTCATGGTGCATCTCAGTTTATGAGGGCTTCAGAGTTCACTTATTTAGAAGGGGGGGGGAATTCCATCTATGACAGTGTCTTACTTGGAGGTTCCCACATGCCCGTGTGCACTATGGTATTCTGGAAAAATTCATTTGCTCTGCTCAAGTTTTGGATGTAATTCAGCCTTAACTTTTGGTTTAGCTTATGTCCCTTTTTTACTTTAAGAATATTCATTTTTTTCACAATTTCATATGTACATAAAATGTACTGTGATCATAATCTTCCCATTATCCTTTTTTATTCTCTTCTCTCTCTCACCAAACTCCTTCTTTATCCCAACAAGTTTCCCTCCTACTTTGTCTTTATTTTTTTTTAATCATCGGCTCACTGCATTTAACTAGGGCTGCCTGCATAAGCAGGGTGAGGGGTTATTTACTGGAGCTAGGGTAACTCACTAGCGGCTAATTCTTCCCCAACCACCATTAACTTGCCTATAGCCTCTGAGGGAAGAGGAGAGCCCCATGAGCCTGTCCCCTTTCACGGTGGAACGCTGACTCACCTAGTCCTGGGCAGGTTGCATTCAGCTGCTGTGAACTCGTAAGTGTAACCAAGCTCCGTTCCACATCTGAAAGTCCAGCAGATGGTCTTGAAACAGAATGGCGGCAGGCATTTCCTTGTAAACAGCTCTGAGAGAAGTCTACAGAGGATAACAGAGGACCATGGGCTGGGCTCTGTCGTGGTGAGCATGAATACCTGAGAATTCCCCTTGAAGTGAAAGGGGAAAACAATAATTCTCTGGGGAAGATAGCCAATGGGGAGGCAACCTGCCATGGGTGGCATCTCTCCTGTCTAACCCTATTAGCCTCTCATTTGTTTCTCTCTCTTGCAGACAGTCTGTGTTTGGAAGCCACACAGATCCGTAGCTATTTCCTTTGCTAAGAGGAAGGATGCAGGATTCCCTTTGGATTGCTATCCTCCTAGTTTGCTTGAGCTGTAAGATTTGGATGAGGAGCGGGATATGTCGTAAGTGGCCAACTAGACTCATTGACTTTAGTGCTAGCAATTGACTCATCGGTAGAATGTGCCTGGGATTTTTGTCAGGGCTCTAGAGAAAGGCCTCTCCCTCCCTTCTTCCCTCCCTCCTTCCCTCCCTTCTTCCCTCCCTCCCTCCCTCCTTCTCTCCTTCCCTTCCTCCCTCTCTCTATGTCTCTCCCTGCTTCTGGTTTTGACACTGGGACAATGAGAGGCCCTCACCAGCATGGCTCTGTTTGGGAGCCATGAGGAGGGAACTTCTTAGAGAAGGGGGCCAACAGATGTCTCACAACCAGGAGAAAGAGACTAGTTTCTGATGTCATCAATGGAGCCCTGCACCAAGCTTATGCCAGGATCCCCTTAGGAAACAGATGTGCTTTCAGACTTTCCTGGGGGAGATGTAAAAGAATACTCTATTCACTCCAAATAGGGAAGGGGATAACAGCACAAAGAAAGGTTGGGTGAAGTCTGGCTATGTGAACAAATGAGTTAATTTGGCTTATTTTTACAGGGCATGGGTGACTCGTGGCAGCCACACTGCAGAGGAGTTCTGTCTTCCCCAGTTAAGTTTTTAACCTTTATACCATTTTGGTTCCGCTTACCCAGGGCAGGAAAGAGTGCTGAACGGAGCCTCAGGGGAAGGTCTTGAGAAGGTTCTGTGACTCACTCTCTCCTTCTTCTAGAAGGAATGCTAACAGCTAGACTTAGCCCCTCCCCTCTCTAGTTATGTTTGTTTTGTTGGCGTGTGTGTGGGCAAAGGTCTCGGCTTTGGGATGATGTTGTTCATCCATTAACCTAAAGGAAACAAGACGGAATAGTCAGAAGTGCACACTCAAAGAAAGGACAGTGTGGGGACCATTCACAGAGGAGGAAGGCATGAGAGAGCCCAGGGAAGCACCTAGTGACCAACAACAGTGGGGAGCCATTTACATCCTCAGACCTGCAAGGGGAGAGAGCGGTGTTACTAGACACAGACAGGAGTCCAGCCATGGCGCGGTCTATCAGCTCTCTCAGAACGCAGGCAGCCAGGTTCAAGGCAAGGAGGAAATGGAATGGGCTTGCGGGAAGTCAGTACTCCAATCTTCCCTCTGTGTGTCTTCCCGTGTCCTGCTGGTGCCTGACATGGATGGACAAAGTCAAAGCTAGAGATGAAGGTCAGTCTGTAGTGTATGTAAACAGGTTTTTTTTTTTTTTGATCCCAAGTGTGGAGTGTGAAACAGACTCGTGAGTGGGAGCATTGATGTTTGTCTGCTAGAAAGGGAAACTGCCTCTTGCAGGGGCATGGTCTTTGCCAGTTGACAGACATCCTGTTATGAGTCTGAGAGGAGATAAATATAGCTCCCCAAAACCCAGAGGTTTGGCTTTAAAAAAAATTTATTTTTGAGGTTTGGCTTTTGCATTGCTTCACCTCGCTTCACATCTCTGTGCTTCAAGACGCTCCTAGAGAGAAACCTCCAGAGAACGTTTCAAGGTTCCCGGTTCCGGCTGCTGCTCTGGGTTCCGGCTGCTGCGGTTGCAGTCACCTTTGCTGAATTTCTGGCTTGCTGTTTAATGGGTCGGCTGGACTCCTGCTGACAAAGGGTGGGATTGGCCCAAAGAACTGAGTCTAAAAAGACCTACTTCTACTCTTCCCATTAACCTCTTTTCTCTTCTGTCAAGGGTAGGTGGGTTAGAAGGGAAATAGAGTCATTGAAGAACCCCAAGTAAAGTAGGTTTTTTTTTAAAAAGATCAAAACTTACAGTCTGTTGCATGTGAAGCAGGGTAGAGAAAGACAGAAAGTCTGAGGCGGAGTAGACAAACGGATAAGAACATCACAAAGATGCTCTTAATGTTCTGTAAGAATGGCTAGTTTAAAAAGCCAATGGTGGGGCTGGAGAGATGGCTGCTCTTCCAGAGGTCCTGAGTTCAATTCCCACCAACCACATGGTGGCTCACAACCATCTATAATGTGATCTGATCATACTGTATACATAATAAATAAAATCTTTTTTTAAAAAGCCAGTGGTGTTCCCTTTTGTTCAAGCCAGTATTGGGTTCTGTCATTCAGGCTGCACGACTCCTACAGGATCCTGGGATTAGACAGTGTGAGAGTCCTGCCATAAAGTTATGTTAAATCCTTGACAGAGACAAGGAGAGGGAATTCACATTTTTTTTCCTGCTTGCATCTTCATGTCTAGTGTTCTGCCTTAATACTGAGGCCGTGTTGAGTGAGAGGGCTTACCCCCTGGAGATCTCCATGGAGACCTGAGAACCTGTTGTGATGAGCAGATAGATCATGCATGGACTTTGGCTGTATGGTCCTGTCTTTAACTTCCCTTACTGTTTCTGAGCAACCGTTTCTCATGGGTAAAACGAGGATGTCAGTAGTGACCATCTCTCTGAAATTCTATAGAGTAAATGAGGTGACTATAAAAACACCGAGCCCAGCACCATATCTACAACAGGTGCTTCCCTTGCCTCAGTCCCTTTCCCTGCCTTCTTGGTTGTGTAAGGATCAGGCTCTGCAGATTCTCTAGAGAGAGAGTTCTTGTGGGCGGAGTTCACAGACGTCCTTCATCCCAGACTTTGGCTCTTCTTTCTTTCTTTCTTTCTTTCTTTCTTTCTTTCTTTCTTTCTTTCTTTCTTTCATATTTATTTATTTTATGTATATGAGCATACTGTCTTCATGCACACCGGAACAGGGCACCAGATCTCATTATAGATGGTTGTGAGCCACCATGTGGTTGCTGGGAATTGAACTCAGGACCTCTGGAAGAGCAGGCAGTGCTCTTAACCGCTGAGCCATCTCTCCAGCCCCTCTTTGTTTGTTTGTTTGTTTTTTTTAACCATGTCATTTGCTCTTAAAGAACCAGTTTTCTGGCTTGTGGAACCCCTTCTTTACAATCCTGTTAACACTGGTTTACATGTCCTGTATTTTCATTTTAAAGAAGCCACCGCCTCGTCTCTCTGTGTGACATCTGTGCACACATTTGTGCATGTGACAGATACACGCGCCACGGTGGCTTATCTCTGTGGGTGTTAGTTCAACCTTGTTTGAGACAAAGTCTCTTGTTGGCTTTTTTTTTGTGTGAAGATGCCAAGCCAGCTGGTTTATGAGCTTTCTGACATTCTCCTATCTCTCCGTGGGGGTGGTGGTGGTGGTGGTGCTGAGATTACAGACCCTCATGCGACCAAGCCTGGTATTTTGTGGATTGTAGAGGTTTGAATTTTGGTCCTATCTGTGGGGAAAGCACTTTGTCTATCAAAGTAGCTCTCTAACACATCTCCTTTTCTAACTCTTTGTAAATGTAGGGAAATCACCAGAAAGGAAGCGTTAGATATAGATATATCTTCAATGGAGTTTTCACAACTATCTTGTCCTCATTCCTTTGGGATCAGAAACAGCTTGGAGGAGATGGAGCAAATTGTTTTGTTTTGTTTTTGTTTGTTGGCTTGCTTGCTTTTCCTGGTTGTCCTAGAACTCACTATACAGACCAGACTTGTTTCATGCTCATGGATTCTACCCACTTCTGCTTTTCCATTGCTTAGATTAGCTATTTTGTTATTGTTGCTTATTTTTCCTTTGAGAGTTGTCTATTGGAACAGGTGAAATCTACTAACTGGATTAATACAGAGTATGGCTGGAGGGAGTATCCTAGCAACCAGCTCTCCTGGACCTCAGCATACATTTTGGTTGACCCTATCCTTGCTGCCTTGCAAAGGGTTTCCTCCAAGTTCGCTTACTCATGGAATATCTGTATCCAAATTACGATAGTTTCCCTCTCTGTTGTATCTCCCTTTCTTCCTTTCACTCTTTTAAAATTCCAACCAGCAAAGCAGGCAGGTAAGAGAGAGCTGGATTTTCTGTGAGAGAGCAAGATCTACTTGAAAGACCACGAGTTCTGCAGCCAACCAGAGCCGAGTTTCCAAACCACTCTGCCACAAAGAGCTAAGTAATTTACCTCACTTTAGAGTCCCGTTCTTCAGTCATGAGCTAGAAGACAGATCAGAGGTAGAATATGGTCACATGTTCCTGTCATTAACGTCTCGTTCCTCTAAACAAGTCATCGTCATTACTTATGACTTTGGAGCTGCAGCTTCTCTTCAGTAAAATGTACATGTTAGCAGCTACCATCCCACTGGGGGGTGGGCTCAGAAGGTTACTATGGTGTTAAAATGAAACGAGACTCAACGTGCTTGGTGTATGGTGATTCTCACTGGCATTTCTTCTCATGGACCCAATCACACATACTAACACAAAATACAAATATTATCACAGAAGAGTATGTGGTGGTGGATAATAATAATTTTATATTTTAGATTTCCTGATCCATTGATATATGCACAAGTAGCCTCACATTCCTACCACCATAGCCGTATGCCAGACTTGCTGCCATGCCTTTTCCACCATGATGGACTATGCCCTTCAACTATAAGACAAGATAAATCCCTGCTCCCTTAAGTTGCCCTTTATTAGGTCTTGGTTCATAGCAACAAGAAAGGTAACTGATAAGTAAAATTAGTATTGAGTAGTTGGGTTGTTGTTGCAACCAGCCTGATCATGTGCTTCATAGGCATTTAGAGCTGGTTTGCAGGAGGCTTGTGGAAGTATTTGGAACCGTAGGCTAGAGAAGCCCTACAATGCTCCAAGTAGAGCTTGACTAGGTATTCTTGTGGAAGTGTGGAGAGCCAGAGTGCTATTGGAAACGTGGACAGTTATTAAAGTCTATGCTCACAGGGTTCCAGAGGAGAAAGAGGGAGGGCTTCCCTGGAAATTGGAATAGAGGCTATCTGTGTTAAATTCTGGCAAAGCATCTGGCTGTGTTATTCCTGTATTATAATAAATTGAGTGAGGATGGATTCAGAGGTAATGGACTAATTCATTTGGCATGACTATTACTCATTTATGGAGAAAGAGAGAGAGTGAGAGAGAGAGAGAGTGAGAGAGAGAGAGAGAGAGAGAGAGAGAGAGAGAGAGAGAGAGAGAGGAAAAGAGAATTGGAGATGTGTGCAAGCTTGGCAAGGCAAGGAACCAGAGTTAAGTTTAAAGTTCCTGAAGTTGCGGATAGATTGGAACAAAACCTATCTAATTGTTAGAGACTAGTGTTATTAAAAAGAAACCGTGAACGTCTCACTGAAACAGTAGGAAAGGTGTGCCCAAGTCAAGACACCAACAACTGGGTGCTCTAGGATGTAACAATGCAAATTCATCTGAGAGGAGATGGTCTAAGAAAGACAGAGCGTTCACAGCACCCTACAAGGAAACTGGTAATCATTTTCCCACCGAGGCCAGTGTAAAGAACAGTCCAAGGGGACCAGATCATATCGCAGGCTGGCACCAGAATTTGGTATCGCCCACATGGGTTTGGTTTCATGGGCATGCAAGATATGAGAGTGGGTCATGGAATTTTACACCAAGGTTTCAGAAAGCGGTTGAGGTCAGGGAATGCATAGTTAGATCAGATTCCCTATATGGAACTCCTGAGTGGAGTAGACACAAAGCTGTGATGGTAACACCCAAGTGTCAATGGAGACCCCCAGGACACTGAAACTATTCAGAATGTGGGCTGCCAGCTAAACAGATGTGACCCAAAAAGAGGCACATGTGCCTCAAGCAACAGAGCTGGATGGGCCTGGAAGCCAGACACGCTCAGGACACACAGCTTCAGGGTTTGGTGATTGCTGGATCTTGGTCTTGTTTTGGTCCAGTATTTCCTTCACATCCTCCCACGCCCCCTTCCTTTTAGAAATATTTATTTGTTTATGTATATGGGTATTTTGTCTAGTGTCTGGATGTACATCAGCATACCAGAAGACAACATCAGACATTTGTGAGTTGCCATGTGGGTGCTGGGAATTGAACCCAGGACCTTCAGAAGAAAAGCAGTGAGTGTTCTTACCCACTGAACCATCTCTCCAGCGTCATCACTCTTCGTAATGGCAATCTTTACTCTGTACCCCTGTACGGTAGAATGCATTTATTTATTTATTTTTACATTGACTTATTTAAGAACGTGACATAGGTCTCAGTAGAGATTTTAGACTTCAGCCTTTTCAACAGTGTTGGAAGTATTGACTCTATAGGGACTTCTAGAGCTGCCGTAAGCACATTCTGAGCATGAGGTGGCCGTGAGCCTACAGGCCTGAGGGCAGAGTGCTGGGATTTAGACAGAATTCCCTCACAAGCTCATGTGCTTGAATGGTTGGCCTCTGCTGGTGCTGGTGGTGCAGCTTCCGGGAGGTTGTATAAACTAGGAGGTGGGGCTTAGCTGGAGGAAGTGGATTCCTCGGGGGTGGACCTTGTCCTACTTCCTATCCCCTCTCAGCTTCCTGATCCTCTGAGATGTGAGCAAGCAACCTCATGCTCCTGCCACCATGATTAACCGTCGTGACTTCATCCCTGAGACCCCCCCCCCCCCCCCCGGAACCAGTAAAATATTCTCTTAGAAGAAGTTACCAGTGTGGGCTGGAGAGATGGCTCAGTATTAAAATGCGTGCTTTGTAAGTGTAAGGATCACACGCCAGATCCCTAAAGCCCACATGCATGCTGGGTAAGGGTGGAAGGACCACAATTCCAGTGCTCAGAAGGCAGGGATGGTGATACCCGAGCAAGCTGGCGAGTTAGAGTAGCTGATTGGTGAGCTCTAGGTTCAACTGAGAAAACCTCACTCAATTAATCGTATGGATTAGCAAACTGAGCAAGCTTGGACCTCCATGTAAATGCACAAGCATGCGCTAGAGAAGGAAAACAAAAGAAAGCACCATTTAGTGTTTCGACTGGTTTTACATTTGATAATTATGTCAGTTGGACTTGCCAGTGTTTTTGGAAAGTAAGGAGTGTTTGACATTCTCAAAAAATAAAAATAAAACAAGGATGTGCACATGCACCTACACGTGTGCCCCCACACATGTGCATATGCATATACTCATTTGTGCATACCCTAAACATATGCATATAAGAATTATATTTCATTTAAACATATTGCGAACAATTTTATCCACCAGCTCTTAAAAATTAGACAAAATATATTTGCGTATTGCAGAAAATTTCTTTCTGTTTGCCGTCCTGCCATGGAAGGTGTTGTCAGGGCAGGAGTGTTTTCGTATTTAGAACTGGGAGGAAGCTGTATCGAGGCAGCTCCTCAGACGTGGTCAGGTCTTGATTTCCAGAACCTATAAATGTGTCACATTCTATGGTCATGAGGTTTGTGGATGGTAGTGTAGTCAAGAGATTTTTGTAGAGGATCATGGGAAAGGATCAAGGGAAAGGAGTCAGGAGAGGAGGCAACAAGCATAGAGACTGGAGGGCAAGGGCATTTGAAGATGTCGCATGGTTAATTCTGAGGAAAAAGTGGGTCGTGAGCAACTCAGGTGGCTGCTGGAAAGCGAGAAAGTCAAGCGGATCAGCCTTCCAGCCTCAGAAGAAAGGCAGCCCTGCCAACATCTTGATCTTCAACTAGGGAGAGCCATCTAAGCGGTGTGGTATCTCGAATCATAAAATAATAAATCGTGTCATTTTAAAGCTACGGGTCGGTGGTAATCTGTCACAGGGAACAGCTACAAATGACTTTGAGAGTTTGGAAGAGGCGCTTAAACACCTGGAAACCTGCACCCACTGTGTCCCCCGGTGTTGTTGACTAGCTGAAGCGAGTGAGTCCCTCCCTCGGAACTCATTTTTTCCATATGTTTGCTGCAGATATTGGATTAATCTAGGGTCTCTCTTGAGCCTCTTTCCTGTGAAGTGTTTGCATGGCTTTCTGCCCCAGCACTGTCTAGTGGAGACACTGGGGTGAGTAACCAAGCACTGTGACTTAACACTTCAGAGGCCCTGTGTTCATTCAACAAACTGGGGGCTTAATAGGCACCAGGTGCTGTGCTAATTGCTGGCAAGATAAGGACAAATAAGCTCTTTTTGTCCTTGCAGAAACCAGAGTCTGGTGGGAGAGGGAGGAAGGAATACCAGAGCGGAGGCAGGGGTCCTGGGAGACAGTGGAGGCAGAGCTTTGGTGGCTGACCCTTATGACCGGGAAGCAAGAATCGCAGACGAGGTTAAGACCCAGTGGTGGGTAGCAGGAGACATGAGCGAGGGCTAGTTCTATGGCAGAGCTTGTGCACAGGTGGGGAGACCGTGGCTGGCTGGGTTACAGCAAAGAGGAAATTGATCTGGAACAGTGGAGGAGGTGTGTGTGTGTGTGTGTGTGTGTGTGTGTGTGTGTGTGTGTGTGTTGGTTTAGACTATGGACAAAAAGGAACAAGCCTGGGCTGGGCAAGGTGTGTATGTGGGGTTATAAGACACATGGAGGGACGTGAGGGACACACAGTGGTCTTTCCCTGGCCCTGGCAAGGTGTCTTTCATGTGGTGCAACTATTTTTTTAACTTTAAACTAGTGAGGCCATGAACTGAAGAAGTAGTCTACTAATGACTGTTAGGTTGTGGATATTAAAGCCGACCCAGATGAGGATTTGTTGGCATATTAACTCCAGAGCTGCGCTCCTGGCATTCTGTCTTGAACCTACCACTCTAACTGTACGACCTTGGGTAAATCAGTCAACCTGTGGCTGCCTCAGTTTCCTCGTCTGTAGAATGGAAGGCAGTGGTAGACATACCTCAGAGAACTAGGCGATTGTAATATGAACACCGCATAGACTACAGCTGGCATTGTGTCTTTGCTTGCTTTTGGAGTTTTTGATAAGATCCTACACATCGGACTCTATCCAACATTGTAGTCATTGACACACATTTGTCTAAGAGAGAGTTTTTTTTTTTCAGGCTACGTTCAAGGGACCTCATTACTGCAAGAAGTCCGGTACCAGGGAGGACCTTGTTAAAACACCAACTCTGTTTGGCAGTGAAGACTCCAAGGAGACCATTAAGGTGACATTGAAGTATTTTATTTCAGGAATGTTCTATGTGTCTTAGTGTCCTGCAGTTGATGAGGTCTGGCAGGTGACCCAAGGCAAGCTTGTATCCAGGCCAAGATGATGGTTTCCTCCATCTTCTCCTGAGAGAGTCGGCCAGGCTATTTGACCTTAGGTAAGGTTCTCTATCTTTGAGGCTTAACTTTCTTACCCACGAACAGGGGATAATGATAATTTTAGCTTCATCTAACTCAAAGAATCGTGCGCTCATTGTGTTGAACCCGTGGCTGTCATTCCACCAAAGTTAGCGGCATAAAAACACAAATATTTTATTGTATACTTGTTTCTCCTGACCAGGAACCTAGGCAGGGCTTAGCCGAATGGTCTCTAAGGGGCCCTCAGCCATGTGTCAGAGATGCAGTGATCTCAAGGCTCGACAGTATAGTATGGCTTCAGCCACCTTCGAGCTCGCCACCATGCCCTCGCTCTCTCTAGTCTTGAAATCTTGAGTCTTGAGTCTTGAAAGCCTTGAGTCTTGAAATCCAAGACCAAGGTGCTAGCATGGTTGGTTCCTCCTGAGGCTGCTCTGTGTTCTGCATGGTGACCTCTTGCTATGCCTTCCCGCAGCTGCCTTCCCCATGCCTGTCTCTTTCTCTGTATACAGTCCCTGGTTTTATTGTATTACACTTGGCGTTTTCTCACATGCTCATTTAACTTTTTACCTCTTTAGAGGACCCCCCCACAAGTGCGATCACACTGCAGATAGGCTTTCGATGGATGGATTCTAGGGGGACCAGGATTTGAGCAGGGGTGGCTTCTCACCACAAGGGGGTGGGGGGTGGGGTGGGCATGTTCTCCATGCACGCTGGCTGAGTGGCCTCAGCTGGTGACCTAAGAGAGGCTTCAAGCGCTCCCAAATGTCTCTTTGGATAAACTAGTCTTGGAAGTTACATCCACCTCTTTTGCTGTGACCTATTTGTCAGCTCGCAGTCAAGGAGAGAAGCTATGTGAGGCCAGACAACCTAGGAGGAGAGAGCATAGGCAGCCTTCATACAACAAAAAACTCTTTTAATACCCTCTTAAAATTTTTAAAAAATGTGTGTGAGTGTCTTGTCTGCATGTATGCCCGTGCACCACATGCCTGACTGGTTCCCTTGAAGGGCATAATAGGGTATCAGATCTAGAACCGGGGTAACAGGTGACTGTGAGCTGCCATGTGGGTGCCTGAGGCTGAAGCCCAGGTCCTCTGGAAGAGCAGTTAAGTGCTCTTAACCACCAAGCCATTTCTCCTGCTCTAAGTGCCTTCTATATCAAACAGGACAAATAAAAACCCTGTACTTCTAGTACGTGCATTTTGACAGCGAGGCTATATCAAATACCCAGAGCTAAATTCTCTCTCTCACCCCCCTCGCTTTCTCCCCCCCCCCCGTGTGTTTATGCATTCAGTATACAAAATGGAGTCGCTCCTGTCAAACCCACTGAGATGGCTAATCTTGATTGCCAAATTGATGGATTTAGAGTTACCATAGAAACAAACTTCAGGGCATGGCTGTGAGGGTGTTTCTAGACTGAGTTAACTGAGGCGGGGGGGGGGGGGGGAGGGGGAAGATCCACCCTAAATACAGGTGACACACCACTCCAGGAGCTGAGGTCACAGACTGAGTACAAACAAAAGGCAAACTTAGCGGAGTAGCAGGTTCATCACGCCACGTTTCCTGACCGTGAAGACGTGTGACTGGCTTCCTCCTGCTGCTGTTTCAGACACGTCACCCGTCCCTCTGATGGATTGTATTTCTTGAACTGTTGGGCGAAATAAACCCCCTATTTTCTTAAGTTGCTCTTGTTAAGGCACCTTGTCACTACTTATAGGCACCACGAAAATAGCACTGTGGCCTGTGAGAAAGAAAAGGAAATATTTGTGTCGTGGATGCCTTACCTGTGCAAACAGCTACTGTCTAAGTGAGCCTATGTGCACACGAGTGCAGGTTCCCGCAGAGACCAGAAGAAAGTGTGCATTTCCTGGAGCTGGAGGGGCAGGAAGTTTTGAGCCACCAAACTTGGAAACTGAACTTGGGACCTCCACTAGAGCAGTGTGCACACTGAACCACGGAGCTTGTCTCCAGTCCCAGCCATCCTATCTTTAAGGATGTGATGACTGGATTGCTAGCTATTACCTTAAGACCAGCTTTGCACAGAAACTGCCCCTGCTTTCCAGTTAGAGATCTCTAGTTCCCACAAGTGCCAAAGTGCCAAGAAACCTTCATTCAAAATAACTTCATAGACTTCTCTGTTCTAATAAAAGCCCCGTCCTTCAAGCTTACCCTAGTCTTGAGTATAGGCATCTTTGGTTCTATCCACTTATCCTAAAATGAAAGATCACCTTTTGGAGAGTCATCTCTTTGGTTTTTTTTTTTTGACTTTGACAAAAGAAATACCTATATTTCTATATACATTTTTTTCTACAGGATACTCTTACAGAGGCAGATACGGTATATTTTCCACAGCAGTGGACATAGATGTAGGCTTGTATATATTTAGAGTTGGACAAGAATCTGTGCCCCATCCCAGGTCAGGATGGGCCTTGGTATAATGGAGAGAGAAGTGTGTTGGAGAGGGGTGGCTGGAAGTTCAAGGGGGCGGTGGCGATAAAGTGTCTGGGGTTGGGTGAGTCCGTGCCACATAGATATAAAATGTAATCAGAACCATGCGTGAACATGCTTGTAGATGGAGAGAAGGTGGCGGGATCACTACTATTGACAGTTTATGTTGCCCCTGCACTCCGACACCCTCTCCACCCCTGCCCCCATCCATTTTGCTTGGTTGAGAGATGAGCTGATAATGTCAATTGTTCACACACAAATTTTCATGGGGTGTCCTTTTCTCACTTAGAACCCAGCTTCTTAAACTGTGCCTCACAACTCCACGTGGGAACATCTAAATGAATGGAGGGTGGGTCGTGGAAAAAATAGGCTAAAGGTTTGCAAATGCGCAATGACCAACAGCTAGTTCTGAATCAGAGGTGCAGTGGGTTCGAGGTGTTTCTGGCAGGAACTGCTTGTGTTGTCCTGTGTGAATTCACTGCAGCCTTGAGTCTGAGCATATAGAGTGCCCACCTTATACTGTGCGTGCTCACACGCCCCACGGTGCCAGTGAATGCTCCCTAAAGCATCTTGGCTCAGACTTGAGACCAGTGTATGCTGCAAAAGTTGCCGTGCTCATACAGCGTTTTCTGATCCTCTAGAAACACAATTTCTTAATTAGGGAGAACAAAGACTTCCAATATTTCCCTACAATCATTGCTCAGCATGTAAGGATCAAATTACTATGGCTTTGGGTTGGATCATGCCAGGATGTTGATTTTAAAAATTGCTATTTGAAAAAAAAATTGCTGTTTGAATTGCTGATTTGAGTTTCATAAAATAACATTAAATGAATTTTGGTTTGGGATTAGGAAAGAATGACCAAAGATGTTTGAAATAACCCTAAATATACTTCTGCCATTTTATAATACATATTTTATGCAAAGGGAGGTATCAGCATTACTGGTCATAAAGTTAAAAAAATATTGACAAACTATGAAAAGTATTGAAGAATCTGCAGAAGTCTGCAGAATCAAATATTCAATGTTTAATTCTTTATGAAAAAAGCACATTCATATTTATCTCATTAGTATGCCAATTTGTTTTTGCCTTTGACAAATGGTAAAACTGTATATATATATACATACACACACATATACAAATATATGTATACATAACAAAGAGTTGTTTTAAAATAAGTTTATTTAGGATTATTGTAAGTAAATGTTTAATGTGTATAGTCCTCTTTTTTTTTTTTCCTGAGACAGGGTTTCTCTGTGTAGCCTTGACTGTCCTGGACTCACTTTGTAGACCAGGCTGGCCTCGAACTCACAGAGATGCACCTGCCCTCTGCCTCCCTGAGTCCTGGGATTACAGGCATGCGCCACCACACCTGCCTTGTATACTAGTCTTATATCCTGATATAGACTTAATTTTTTTCCCCTTAGAAGAAATTTCTGAGTCAAAAAAGTTTAAGAAGCCCTGATATAGCATATCTTTTTTTTCATTTACAGTATAAAAATATCATTTGTTTATTTGTTTGATTTTAAGACAAAGTGTCATGTAACCCAGTCTTGGCCTTATATTTGCTATATAGCCAAGGGTCATCTTGGACTCCTGGTCCCCTTGCTTGACACTTTTAGTGCTGGGATTACAGGTGTGTCCCTCTACACCGGCACTGGAATACCCTTCTTTAAAGTGTTTACATTTTTAGCCTAAATTCTGTCTTTTGTTATGTCTATTCCTACCTCTTTTTTGTTTGCATTTGTTGGATGTATGTTTGTTTGCTTATTGATTTTCAGTGCCCTGGTGTCATTTTGTGTTCTTATGAGAGGGTCCGACATTGCTTAAAGGCCCACCGGCACCAAGCTGATCCCCGCCAATCCCAGCTGGAGTCATGTAGTAGATGCTCCTGGTCCCGGAAAGATCTGAGCCTATCAGCTTACGCCCCCTGTGACCGCTCCTTAGCCCACCCAATCAAATCGGAAGAAGTCCCCTAGTTCCCTATACAAAGTCCTGCATGCCTTTGTCCAGGGTTGTCGCCATTTGGTATGAGTGAACGACCCCAGCATGCTGGAATTCTCCCCAGAATAAATGCTCCGTGTTGCTTGCATATACTACTTGAGTCTGGGGAGTTTCCTTCCAGACCCTAACACTTATTTTGCTAATAGCATACAATCAACTGTATCTTGCTTTAAAGAACCTCTTCTAAGGATCTTGGTCTTTCACGGTGGAGCTCAGTCCTCTCGTGTGTTTGAGCATCCAGGATGTTAGGGTTGTGTTTGCTGTTGTTAATTTGTGTTCTATTTAGTGCGCTGTCTCTCAGACCCCCACTTCTCTGTTGCTTATGCTTCTTAAAGTGATGAAGTTTCTCTACTCCCCTCTCCCCAACTTCCGGTAAGCTGAAAGTTCTAATAGGAATTTATATTCCACTGATGTTTATATTTAACATGCGATATTCACACTTCTAAATATTTTGTATTTCAGAAATTAAATGATGGCTATTCTGTTGAAAATTGAAATTTTAGGTTTATACTATTAATATACTTCTATTTTATTTTTTCATTTTTTATTGAAAAAAACGCATACAATATATTCTGATCAGTTATTTCTCCTTCAACTAACTCCTCAAAGATCCTCTCCACCCATACTTTTTGATGATGCCTTTTATTTTTGAAGAACCCATTAAAAATTTACACCAAAATTCCAAGACACATTTTATAATATAATTGACTTAGATTTAGTTATTGTAAAGTTTGCATCCCAGTGAATTGTATGGGGTAATTTTGATGTCTTTGAGTATAGTGACCATTTAAAAAGTAGTTTCTTGCTGGGCAGAAGTAGTATGTGCCTGTAATCCGTATATCCTAAAAGCCAAAGCTCTGAGATGAAGTTAGCTTTGACCACAACGCAAGACATCTCAACAAAATGAAACAAACCCCCCAAACCTTTCTTATATTTACCCAGAGCCTCCCACATGGCAAACCATCCACTAACAAAGAAATGGAAATGTAGGCTTACTTTTTTTTTTTTTTTAAGATTTATTGATTATATATACAATGTTCTGCCTGCATGTACACCTACACACCAGAAGAGGGCACCAGATCTCATGACAGACGGTTGTGAGCCACCATGTGGTTGCTGGGACTTGAACTCTGGACCTCTAGAAGAACAGATGGTGCTCTTAACCACTGAGCCATCTCTCCAGCTCCAGGCTTACTTTTAAAATCTATTTTTATTTTGGTTTCTTATATCTCTTTCTCCCTTCTCCACCCAATCCCTTTCAACACCCCAACACCAGGCAGGAGAGAAAGAAGGTTTGTGGGGAGAAGGGGCGTACCTCTCTTTGGCCTCTTCCTGCTGTTTAGGACCATCAGGTTCTTTGGGGACAATACCAATCTTCATTGTCAGGATAGTCAGCCATCACCACCAAACACGACTGTCTCCTTCAAGCATTCTTCTTGCAGGCCCCTGGACCCCAACACCCCCCTCTCATATTTTTTTCCAATTGCCTCCACACAAGGCAATTTCCTGTTTGTTATCAGCTGTGGACAAACTGGAGCAGCCCCCATATCCCATACCTGGGATTAAAACAAATAGATCTTTACATAACATAACTGAGTTTTTAAAGGAACCAAAACTCCACGACAGGGAGATATCACCCTGCCCTGAGGTGGGATCTGCGCGTGTACAGGCTTAACTAATGTTATTCACTCGTTACTGGCTTTCACAGCTCTGGAACAGGATGGATGTAAGCTCTTAGCTACTGCTCTGGTGCCACGCCCACCTGCCTGCTGCTACGCAACCATGATGATCATGGACTCTCATTACCTGCAACCGCAAGCCCCAAGTTCAACATATTCTGTACGTTGCCTTGGTTGGCCATAGTGTTTTGTAACAGCAATAAAAATAGTAACTAAAACACATTCTCTAACCTTGTTTACTGACTTTGAGTTTTCAAAGGCTCAGACTGACCCAGGCTCAGTCTCCCTCTGCCTCCAATTGGTGGATAAGATGTAAGCCCTCAGCTACTGGTCCAGCACCATGCCTGCCTGCCTGCTCCCAAGCTCCCCACCACGATGGTTACGGACTCACTCTCTGAAGCTGTAAGGAAGCCCACAACTGGATGGTTTTTACTAATAAGTTGCCTTGATCATGGTGTCTCGTCACATCCACGTAGCAGTGGCTAAGACGCACGGTGAGCAAACTTTGTAAGTGTGACATACCGGAGAGGCTGGAGGAAGCTTTGCCTTCATCCTGACGGGCACTGTCCCATGGTGAGATTTTAGGTGGCATTTTCTAGTTTCTGTATCTGTAAGGAGGAAAGGAGGAGGGTGCATGAGACAGTTCCAACATTTCGTTTGAAGTCTAAGAAATTCACATTTCATTCGGTAATGCAGAAAGAGACGTGTTCTAATGTTTTCTGTCTGAGGCAGGGAAGACTGGACAGATCGGCCAGCATCATACACACTGCTGAATTTATGTGCTCAAGTCTTTGAAAGTGGCACGATTCACCTCTTACCACAGGGCTCTTTCTATGGAAAGACTCATAGTAGTGGTGAGTGTGCCCTGGGCCCATCCAGCCCCCAGGTTTCCTTCCTAACCTGAGATCATTTTGGGGACCATATCTCTTCCTCAGTTGGGGCACATCTGATAATGTCCTGACCACCTATAAATAAAGAGTGGACTTGTGACCCAAACCAGCCAAGTGGCTCCTGTCTTCCTGTAATCAGAGCAAGTTAGAAAAGGCTACACGTGCCTGGTGTTGTCTCACTTACAGGTAGCCTCTTGACCCAGTTGCTGTTTCTGCAGTGAGACCTTTCGTTCCTGAGTCTTCTCCTCTTAGGAACTATTTGTGCCCCTAAGCAGGGCCTGGCCATGGGGCCCAGGCTTCCAGTTGATTCCAAGAGTACCAATCTCCTCCCATGTATGCTTCTGTTAGCGAAAATAAACTTGTACTGTGTGCAGCCAGTATTGAAATATTGAAAAATTTCCTCTTAAACTTAAGTGTGTAATTGAGATGAGAGTTTTCTTTTCTTTTCTTTTTTCCCTCTGTGATTCAGGTCTTTCTAGAAGGCCTGGGCATCCTCTGATATTTAGGCTTTGGCGTGGACATCCTTTACCCACAGCAGTTACGGTGCCATTTGATCCCTTTGCTTCAGTAACTCCCCCAAACTCCCTAAGCCTCCATAAAGTGAGGAAAATAAGACCAGCCGCAGAAAATGGCTCCAATGGCTAAAGAAAACACAGGATAAATCCTCAATAAGCATCAGTTTTGGTTGCGTTCGGGATCAGGAACGCGCAGACTATGGAGCCGTGTTGGGTTTCATCTGTCTCTAGAGGCTGCAAGTAACTAGGAGCAGAAACTGAGAAAGATAGTAATAGCAGCGTAGTATGCTTGCCCAGTGCTCACTCTAGCGCAGGAACTGTCCTAAGCGGTTTACATATTAACTTATTCCTCACACCTGTCTTACGTGGCACAGCATGAGCAACTGAGGTAGAAAGCAGCCAAAGCACTTAGTGCTGGCTCGGCTCTGACGGTTTCTGGAAGGTTGAGCAGACAGGCCCCTATCACGCAGACCCTGGGAACTTTCTCTGCTTTTCTTTGCATGCCTCTCCTGGTCTCCGGGATAGGTTTTGTTGCTGCAAGGCCGAGAAGGAGATACTTGTTTCAGCAGCGGGCATGGTTCATAGCCCGCCTGACTTCTGGACTTATACATGAAGTGAGATTTCCTTGTGTTTATCACAGATGGACAGGCGGGCCCATGTCCTGATGATTTGCCTTTCTTTCTGTTCGGAGCTGCAGGGATCTGGGAGGGCTGGTGGGATGGAGAGGCAGCAAGTTTGAAAAGAGGACTGAGGAAGTAATGCTATCCCTGGAGGCGTTTCCCACTTAGGGGGATGTAGTGAGCTGATGTGAGGGTGGGCTTCATTGTCCCGCCTTGGCTGCAGCCCTGAAGGTGACTGTCCTGGTTCGGGTCACTACTGCTATGATGAAATATGGCCAGAAGCGATCTGGGGGAGGAAAGGGTTTATTTGGCTTATACTTCCGTGATAGTCTATGATTGAAGGAAGTCAGGGCAGGAAGTCAAGCCGGGCAGTTGGTTGGAGGCAGGAGCTGATGAAGAGGCCATGGAAGGGGTATTGATTATTGGCTTGTTCATCATAGCTTGTTCGGCCTGTTTTCCTATAGAACCCAGGACCACCAGCCCAGGGATGGTACCACTGACAGTGAGCTAAGTGATGAGCACCCTCATCAATTTAAGAAAATGCTTTATAGCCGGATCTTATGGAAGCGTTTCCTCAATTGAGGATAAGTCTAGCTTGTGTCAAGTTGACATAAAACTAGCCAGCACAGTGAGAATGGGGCTCTTATGAGAAGCTTCACCACGGAGTAGGGATCTACTACTGCTGAGGGCGGAGGGCTGGGGCCTATGGCTGCAGATAGGGACGGGCAATAGAGAGGAAGCAGTCAGGTTTGAATGAAGAGGTATCTGCTTTCCCTCCCCATACCAGGGAGCCATCTAACAGGCTCTGTTGACAGTGAATTCTCTTTGGTTTTGTTTGTTTTTTTTTCTGAGACAAGGTTTCTCCGTGTAGCCTTGGCCATCCTGGACTCGCTTTGTAGACCAGGCTGCCCTCGAAATCACAGCGATCCACCTGCCTCTGCCTCCCTGAGTGCTGGGATTACAGGTGTGCCACCATGCCCTACCAGAGTGAATTTTCAGGCCAACCCCATGAAGACTTCTACCTACAGGATGTCAGGAAGAGTCAGGATTTTGAGACAGACCTCCCGGACCCCATTGCCATCCCCTTTTCTGGGCCCTGGGATATGAGTGCTATTTCTAACTGATAATTGGTAACACAAAGAACGTTAAAACCAGGGGCGGCACTGAATAGCGTTGGCGCAGCAGAGCTGGGGTGCCAGTGCGGGAAGCCTTACTGAGGGTGTCGTGCTGGCCTTACAGAAGCCGAAGCAGGTCGGAGACCCTTAGGAATCATCTGGGCTATTATGCTTTACTAGAGGCTTTTGTGGATGTCATAACAGGGTGGGGACATGCTACTGGGTGCAGCCCAGGCCACACTATACTCACCTTCCTAACACTCACCCTGATGTAAAATGGCAACAGTGCCCAGACTGAGAAAGCCTGACCATAGAAATCCTTTATCTATAGGTATGGGGATTGAGTTCCCATGAGGTAGGGTATGAGGGGGGATCCCTCCAGAAAACACAGCTTAGGTGAGGCAGAAGACCCCATCAGAGCCTGGATGTGCCTCACCCCAAATGAGTGATGTTTTCACCATTTGGAGTGGTCTTGGCCAAGGCAGAGAGTAATGGGTTCCCTGGTATATGACCTGCTGCGTGTGTGTCTTTGCTGCTCAGGCAGGTGAAGGATCTGTGGGGTCTCACTCTAGGGGAAAATGCGTCACTATATCCAAGTGGGCCAGGACCCAGGGGGAAGGGCACTATGGGTCCTCTTTGGAGCCGGCATGAATTGGGTGCTGTCGAGAAAGGCTGACTGGCCTTAATGAGTTCTGTCTTCTCTTCCGGCCCTGCTGGGACCCTCAAGCCCATCTGATGGGAAACACAGGCACTCCAGTAGCTCCTGGTTATAGAATTTTGTCTTCATGGAGGGTAAATCTTACCATGAGTTAACAAGGTGGGCAGAGTAGATTAGACTGTTTTCATTTTAGGGAGTAGGGAAGTGGGGCTCTTGGGCTTAGCTTACTCACCGCACCTCTTCCTAGGCACCCCGCTCTTTCCACCTGCTTCCGCTTGCTTCTGCGGGAGAGGGGAGCCCTTTGGTTTGAGTACCTTGCCCCTCTTCCTCTTTCCTGCACACCTGTGGTGTTCTCGGCTCCATCCTTACAGCCCGATGCACACACACAATCAGTGTGTCAGTTTCCTTTTAGTGCACGAGTGTCTGGTTGCATGGTATTTGACAGAGCTCAGGGTCCAGTAGACGAGACAGGTCGTTGATCAGAGAGCAGATGGTGCGCTGTAAGCCTTCGGCCTCACATGAATGTGTGGTCACTTGCATCGAGTAATTCCTGCAGGCGACTTTATGCTTCTCCACAGCAGAGTGTTTCTTTTCCCTTGTCCTTGCCCAGTTCTAAAAGAGTTTCTGCTCAGGAGATGACAAAGAAGAGGAATGGTTAAAAAAAAAAAACAGTTTAGGGGCTGAGGATGTGGCTGGGTTGATAGAGCATTTGCTTAGTGTGCATGAAGCCCCGAGTTCTATCCCGGTCGCTACATAAATCACCACCTTTTGTTACTTATGAGTGACAGGAAGTGCTAAGGGACACAGACTTCTACTTGGGGGTAGGAGAGAGGGCTGCGCTGAGTGCTGCTTGCCAGGGCCTCAGTTGCTCAGTTGGTATCCCCAGATCTGGAGTGCCCAGATTCCATGGCCAAGGGTGCCTGTGAGCATCTGTCAGGAGCCCCAAGTCCACAGACCCTGGGTGTTGGCAATCTTAGCTTCTCCTGGAGTCTTCCTGGTGCCTTCTCTTTGCTGAGCCTAGAGTTGATTTGTTTTTCTTCTTTCGTGGTGCACTGACCACAGCTCATTTATGCTGAAAACTCTTAGGCAGAGGTGAGGGCTGATCCTGTGTCTCTGAACTCTGAGCATCACGGGCCCAACCCCAGAGGTCTGACCATCACCTTTGAAATGACCTGGTGTAGGGCTCTCTCTGGGGCTGGCTCAGAGTTCCTTTGCTGTCACAGGATACACAGATGAAGAGATTATTTTCCATTTCTGCAGCACACAGTTAAAACCCCGGTGTCTAGATTCCAGCTTCTCGCTGCATGTTCTGCTGCGTGTGTGTGTGTGTGTGTGTGTGTGTGTGTGTGTGTGTGTGTGTGTGTGTTTGCCTCTCTGTGTCTGTCTGCTTCTCTACTGTGCTCTGTAGGTCAATTTTCTTAACCAATATATTTTATTAACAACTTAGTGACCGAGCATACATCACTTATAACCCGACTAACCCAAACAATAGGAAATGAGGATTAATGGACAGAATAACAAAACCTTAAGGATATCAGTTCTGAGGAATGATTCTCTGGGCATGAGCCGCAGGATTTCTGGAACCTAGGTTAACCAGAACCCAGAACCTCAGCAGGAGCCGCAGCCCCGAAGCCTTCCCTCGAGCGGTTCTCTCTAGGAGCGTCTTGAAGTGCAGTGATGAACAGCCAAATCTATCCCAAGTCTCCAAAAAGCCCCGCCTCCAGTTCTGGGCTCATTTATATATCTCTGCCCAGAGCCTGGTCACGGGATCGTTTCAGCTGGCAACAATTAAGCTCCTGCACGAGGTGGTTGCTCTTCTAGTGCATTAGCCTCATCTGTTTTCTCACGAGACCGTTCCGATCCCACACTTGGGATCCTAAAAAATAAGTTTATTTCTCCTTCAGTTCTCTCTCTCTCTCTCTCTCTCTCTCTCTCTCTCTCTCTCTCTCTCTCTTTCTCTCTCTTTCTCTCTCTCTCTCTCTCTCTCTCTCTCTCTCTCTCTCTCTCTCTCCTCTGTGCTGTTAGGCAGTTGGCCCTAGGGACCAAGGTATTTGATGCTTTGAGGCAGCCACTGGCTTCTAAAGCAGGCACCTGGAGATTCACTGTCAGTCTGTGTTCCTCTGCCTCCGGGCCCTGACAGTGAACAGCATTTTCAGAGCACATCTTGCATACAGTACAACGTTGCCTTTCTTGAAAGATTGTCCCCATGCTCAGTCGCTCCTACTAGGGAATTCACCATACTCTAAGTTTCCTTCTGGCTCTTATCATCCACTGTGTTCAGGCTTTTGCCTGGGCGGGAGCTAGGTAGGGACTTTTCATCAGTTTCTAAGCATCTATTATAAAGACCTTAACTTAAAAATTTTTTTTGTGTCTCTAGATGCTGTTTAAAAAAAAAAAAGATTCCCCACCACCACCATCCCTCCACCTCCCTCTCTGCATCTCAGGTGCCCTTGAATATCAGAGATGTCAGATCTTCCTGAAGCTGGAGGTTATAGGCAGTTATGAGTCGCCCATGCTGGGGACCGAACTTGTGTTCTCTTAACTGCTAAGCCATCTCTCCAGCCCCTTAGCTACTGATTTTTTTATGACCAACTCCTAGGGACCATTTTTGTTTACTCTCTGGGCTTCATGTTGTGTACCTTGGCTCTCTGACAGTGCTGACCGTGTATAACAACTTTTCATGAAGCCCAGAGCTAAATTCCTGTGCCCCTCTCATCCCCCTGGGTACCAAAATCCACAGCTGCTCAAGTCCCTTAAGTAAATTGTCATAACCGTTTGCATACAACCTATGCACATCCTCTGTGTTGGTGCTGGGGTGCCACGCTTTGTGAGAGCTCCTGACGCAAAGGATCGAGAAGCAGAGGGAAATGCACATTTGGAGTCAAAGAGAGGAAAGAGGTCTGGAGGAGAGTCCCAGGGCGGGGGAAGGGAGGCAGGAGTGGGATGCAACAGAAAGAGCCTGCGGATCCGGAGACCAGTGACAAGTACTCGGTTCCGAATGTATCTGGTTAAAGCCGTGGTGCTCACACCTGGCTCTGTGTCCCAGTCACCTGGCCTGAGAGGCAGCCTGGGCTTCAGAATTTGTGTGTGTGTATGAATTCTTTTAAAAATATTTATGCGGCAGGAGAGATGGCTCAGCAGTTAAGAACACTTTTTGCTCTTGCAGAGGACTGTCCCTAACTCCAGTTTCAGAGGGTCCAAGGCCCCATTCTGGACTCTGATGGCACTGCCTGGATGTGGCATTTATACACATAGAATAAATACATCTACATTTTGAAATTTTATTTAGCTATCAGAATTTTAAGACTCTCCCCCTGGTAATAACACTATGTGGTTATAGGGCAGAGCAGATAATTTAAGGGTTACTGAAGAGAACTTCAGGTGAGAAATGAGGCGTTTTCGCTGTTTTATAGTATTTCTGAATGCCTAATAACCACCACTATCATTTATTGGAGGCTGTGCTGGGTGAGACCGGGTACTTTACAGATATTATTTTATTGGGTGCTCACATGACTCTGTAAAGACACTTTACAGTTTTAAAATAAAAACACAATGACTATGTATTTATGAGAGACAGCATGCTATTTTGATATGTGCATATACAATGATCAAGTCAAGCGAATTCACTTTTTTGTTAGGTATATATTTAAAACCTTTTGTGCTTATGTGTGTTTGCTAAATGTATGTATGGGTGCTACTTGGTGTACCTAGTACTTATGGAGACCATAAGAGGATGTCAGATGCCCCCCCTGGGATTGGAGGTGTTGCAAGCTGACACATAGGAAACAGACAGGAATCTTCACAAGAGTAGCAAGCAATCTTAACTACTGAGCCATCTCTCTAGCCTCTGATTTACATTTCTATTACTTCAAACATTTGCCCTTCTATTTGTCACATCCAAAGTCCTCCCCTCCCAGCTATTCGCAATGTAGTTGGTGGTGTCTGTGACAGTAGTCCAAGAGTGCTGTGAAGCCTGGGCACTTCTTTCTCCTGTCTTGCTGAGTTGTGGTAAGGATCTTCCATCCTCCCTCCTTTTTCCTTTCCTTCCATCCTTTCATTCCTAGCTCCTGGTGAACCAGGACATAGATACTGATATCCTCATTTGTAGATAAAGACACTAAGGATCAGGGATGTTAAATAACATCGACACTGTGAGACCGGGAGCCATGCAACCAGGAGAACTGGCCCTGAACAAGAGTGAGGTTGAGGCCTGTCCAAACCCTGAAAACCTGAAAGAGTAGGCCTGCTCCCTCCCTGCCCTAGGCCTGCATGACC
The DNA here is from genome assembly GCF_964271855.1 of Acomys minous. Lineage (NCBI taxonomy): Eukaryota > Metazoa > Chordata > Mammalia > Rodentia > Muridae > Acomys > Acomys minous. Next base: position 86,149,456 of record NC_140493.1, on the reverse strand, counting down.
TGGTGCATGTAGCCTTATGACCCCCACCTCTGCGACCCTTGAGGTGGTCATGTAACCTGGTGGCCAGGTTTCAGGTTTAATTTTTTTTTCTCTCCTTATAAGGTCCAGCAAGCACCTGGAATTGCTCTTCATGCAAATAAGGCATTCCCAGCACCTTGGCCCCAGCCAATAATGTACACTCACCCCGAAAGTCTCTACCCACTCCCTAAAGGTTTAAATAGCCTCTGTTGCCCCCAATTAAATGAACTACCTCATTGAAGCCGTCTCCTGGGAAGGCAGCTTCTCAGACACTCACCACCACTGAGAGATCCTGCACTGCACCCTCCCACCCCAGCTAAGCTTTGCTCCCTTTAGTCCAGCCCAGCACACAATGAGCCTGGACACCCCTAGGGGAAGCAGAAATGGGGCAGCAACTGGTTCCCAACGTGGTTGTAACAGGATCTCCAGGCCCTCCAGGCCAAGCAGGGGGCAGGGGAATGACCCCAGCCTTCCCGCATTAGCCAAAAGGCCCGAAGCCTCTCTGCTCTGAGGGTATCAGTCCACCCTTTCCTTATTTGTTTTCCATTTGCACCATCATGTTTGGGTGCAGGTACACTGAGACAGCAATTGACACCTTCTGGCCAGGGGGACCCTTTGGCATTGGTAGAAGGCTCTGAAACCTCTGCCTGTACACCAAAGCCCACTTGGGTGTTGGCAAAAAGGCAAAACAAGACAAAAAACCTATCTTTTTTCTCTTAAAAAAAAAAAAAAGAAAAGAAAAAGGAAAAAGAAAGAAAGAAAGAAAGAAAGAAAGAAGGAAAGAAAGCCAGGCATGGTGGCTCACACCTTTAATCCCAGCACCCACGGAGGCAGAGGCAGGTGGATCTTTGTGAGTTCAAGGCCAGCATGGTCTACAAAGTGAGCCCAGGACAGTCAAGGCTACACAGAGAAATCTTGTCTTGAAAAGCCAAAAGGAAAAAAAAAAGTGGTTAAGCCATTTAGGGCAGTTATTGTTTTTTCTGAAATTTGTGGTCAGGCTTCCATGTGGGGACTTTGAGGGATCTCCTACAGAGTCGGTCACTCCCCTAACCCACACAAAAAACTAAGTGGAAGAGTTAGAACTTGAATTTGGCGTTGAATGTTTAAAAGAAACACTTTAAAAGTTACCCACTGTGGGGCTGGAGAGTTGGCTCAGCACTTGAGAACACCTTTTTGCTGTTTTAGAGGGTCGGGGTTTGATTCCTATCACCCACCTGGTGGCTCACAACCATTTGTGTAAGTCCAGTCTCAGGGGATCCAAAGCCCTTTCTGGCCTCTGCAGGGACTGCACACATGTGCCATCCAGACATACATGCAGGCAAAGCACTCATGCATACACAAATAAATAAATACAATAAAAAATGTTAGCCACTGTGTTTTACTGTCCACTGCCTTTCAGCCTTTATGCTTGGAGTCAAGGTGTTTGCAGTCTGAGGAGACAGAAAATTGTGCATTAATAAGGCAAGTGCTGTCACGGAAGAAGGAGTGACGTGTCTCGGCCCTGGGGAGGGAGCTCAGCAGCCTGAAAGACTCACGGTAAGCTTTGCTTCTGAGCTGCTCACAGAGGAGCATTTTCTAACTCCTTCCTGCACTCAGAAACAGGCTCTTCCCCTTGGAGGATAATGTGTGTAAAGGCAGGAAGGGAGTGCTGGCCATCTTGAAAATGAGCAGCCACAGTCTTGATCATGAGCACTGTGTGTGTGTGTGTGTGTGTGTGTGTGTGTGTGTGTATAGGCCAGATTTTGTTTTTAAGGCAGCTCCTGTCTTGATTTTTTTTGTTTGTTTCACATTTTTTATTTAATTGATTTATTCAGATTACATCTCAGTTATTGTCCCCTCAATTGTATCCTCCCATTCCTCCCTCCCTCCCTCTTTCACCCTATTCCCCTCCCCTAGGTCTGTGACTGAGGGGGATCTCCTCCCCCACCATATGCTGTCTTGATTTTTGAGACAAGGTTTCTCACAGGCCTGGAGCTTGTTGAGACCTAGGCCAGCTGGCCACTGAGCCCAGAGATGCTCCCATCTTTTCTTTTCCCTCTCAAATGCTGGGATTACAAGTGTGCATCACCGTGACTGGCATTTACATGTGGGTTCTGGGGATTGAACTCGTATCCTAATGCTTACATGTTGAACACTTTTCTGACTGAGTCATCTCTGCAGCCTGATCACAGGCATTTTTGAGGGGCTGCTCCCTCACGCCCCATAGCCTCTGGGGATGTGAAGGTGGTAAAACGCCTCCACAGACTGGCAGCTGGGGTGCTGTCTCAACTTTCTTAGAACAAGAGCTGCAATTGCTAAGAAGGGGCTGCAGGTCTGAGTAGCATGGGGCAGAGAAGGCGGCTAGGCTTGGAATGGTACCCAGTGCCCTAAAAAGAAGTGCATTGAAATGCAGCTTGACATCTTTGGGAGGGCATCTCTGAAGTCAGCGTGAATTTACTGCTTCTGGAGGGAGAAAGGGCACATTTAGGCTTTTAGAGATGAGGAGCTAAGAGTGAGCATCCGTCAGGGTGTCACCACCTTATATATCATAGCTGAGACCGTGCTGGTGCTGTCCCTGACTACACGAGTCAGTACATAATAAGCTCCCAAATTGCCAGACCGAAGGCTGCTGCTCACGCCTGTGATTTATGACAGAAATCACGGGCTGCTACATTAACTTCTGAACTTCCCGTTTGTGTTTGCATGAACTTCAGAAAGGAAGGAGAAGCTTAACTCTTTGTCTGACACGGTCACCACCACCACCACCACCACAGTCTCAGGGCACTGCGCTTGCTCTGTGCCTTTTAAGGTCCGGTCCTGGGGGTTTGCTGTCACCTGGAAAGATGCTGTTGCATCCGCCAACTCTCCCCTCTCTCTATCATCTCCATCGTTGAGCCTGCTCGTGGGAATCAGCTCATCAACAGGTTTAATTTACTCTTCCCGAGAAGTCAGGTAGCTGAGAGCTTTATTTGAATGCAACAGCCAAATCAATTTAGGACACAATTACTGGTCAAATACACAATTTCATACAAGTGCCTCTTAACCATTTGCAGGCTTTTTTTTTTTTAAATTAAAGTTAACGTTCCTGAAATAATTCAGGCTTGAGAGCCCAGACATTCAACATCAAGATGGCGGAAAATGGCAGAAAATGGCCGAAAATCGCAGAAAAAGCTGGTATTTTATCTTACTCTGTTCAGATTAGTTTACCAAAGGGCCTTAGATGGTGATTCATGAACAACGAATGCTTGTTTCTCACAGTTCTGGAGGCAGAGGTGTCAAAGATCAGGGCATTGGAAGATTTGGGGTCTGGCAAACACCTGATTTCCATAACACTTGTTTTCACTGTGGTTTGTAAGGTTTAAAGGGAGAACATGTTCGGTCAGGCCTGTACTATAAAAACAGCAATCCTACTAACAAGGCCTCTGCCTATATGATGTCATCACTCAAACTCTCCCTTATGGTATCACCTTGGGGGCTGGGATTTTAACGTAGAAAGTCGGGGAGGGAGCTCACAAACATACAGATCATAGACTAAGTTAAAATGTATCAACTGGACATACCTGGTGACAGAATGAGGGAAAAATGTAAGGGATCAATGTAAATACTAATGGATTTTTTTTCACCAGGCAATTCAAGATTTGAAAAATTGCTCTAAACACCTTTTCTTTTGGTAATAAATGACTTAATGTCAAGTGCAGGTCACACTCTTGGGGTGAATAAGGGAATAACTCCACCTTCAAGAAGTGTATGCTGGAGGAAAATGGTTCATTAATGTAGCCCCCTTGAGGGTGCAAGGTGCTGTTATTACGGAGAGCAGGGGAAACCTGCTTTGAAAATAGACCTCACTAGTCATTTCTGATGAAGAGTGAAGGTGTTGTCTGTGCTGAGGATCAAATGTTAGGTGAAACTTGTGGACAGCTCTTAAAAGGGAAAAGGGGGAGAGAGAGAGAGAGAGAGAGAGAGAGAGAGAGAGAGAGAGAGAGAGAGAGAGAGAGAGGAACCTTGAAGACCTATGAAGAACAGGATGGATAATATGAATCGAATGCTTGTGTTACCATCAATTTCATATGTTGACATAATAACCCCAGTTGAAGGCTCAACTTTGAGCAGTGATGAAGCCATGAGTGGGACTGGTGGCTTCTTACAAAGATTAGTGAGCTTGTGTGTAAGGTATAATGAAAAGATAGCCATCTGCAACCAGAAAGCGTTGAGAGCCAGCGCCACCAGTGTGACGGTGGGTTGGGAACTGTCCCTGTGAGACTGCCGGCAGACTCATCAGCGGCCACTCAGTTGATGACAGTGACTCTCTGTTTTTCAGAATCTATCAGCCCACTGGTTCACTAGGAGGATAGCAAGACCTCTTGATCTCCTTTTCCACCCATGGTTTGCTGCAGGCCCATTCCTGTGCAGGCTTGATGCAGGCAAGCACTGGGTTCACAATGGGAGTGGCTGTCACATGCTCAGATGATGGCATTCCATAACTGATTTTATTTTCTCCCTTTTCTTTGCCATTCATGTGTTCTCTCTAGAGATATAATCACTACCACAAGTTTTTAGATAATTTTGGAAAAAGCAACCTATGTGGGATTCTGTCTTTCTGTCCATTAACATGATGTATTTCATTATTCAGGTTTCTTTTGGGGGAATTTCAACTTCTCTGTAAAACTTTTTTCAATATTTTGTTTATTCATAGATAGACATAATTTTTTTGCTGTGTGTGGTACTTGTTTCGATTATAACTTCTTGCTGATAGTTTTTGGCATAAAGGATCTATTGATTTTTTTACTGTTTTTATTTTGCAATTGGCAATTAAGAATTTTTTTCTTATTATACTTTGAAGACTTCTTGGATTGTCTATGTAGGCAATCTACAGGTCACTTTTATTTCCTTTTCTTATGTTTTTCTTATTTTTTCCTCTTTTCTAAATTCATCAGTGTACTGGTTGGTTCTTATGTCAACTTGACACAAGCAAGAGTCATTTGGGAAGAGCAAATCTCAACTGAGAAAATGCCCCATCAGACCAAGTTGGCACTGTATTCACTTGACTGATGGTTGCTGGGGGGACAGCTCAGCTTACTGTGGGTAGTGTCACTGTGGGCAGGTGGTCTTAGATGAAAAAAGAAATCTGACTGAGCAAGGCAGGACAGCAAGCTAGTGATCAGCTATCCTCAATGACCTTGGCATCAGTTCCTGCTTCTAGGTGCCTGTTCTGCTAGATTTCCTGCCCTGACTTCCCTGGATGACAGACTAGTACCTGGAAATGTAAGATGAAATAATCCTTTTCCTCCTCAAGTTGCTTTTGGTCATAGTGTTTTTCAAAGCAGTAGAAACCATAAGTAAGACATCAACTGCAGCGTGGTTTCTGATGCTTAGTAGAAAAAATAAATAGTGAGTCATCCAGAGAACATCAACAATTATCCTGCAATTCAGGATGGGTACTTCTAAGGTTGTCATATTTGTTATGGATGCTTGGTTGGAAATGCTTTATTAGGGTAAAGAAGTTTCCTTTCTTTGTAGTTTGTTAGAAGATTTGATTTTGGAATGTACTAAATCTCCACTGAGTTGTCAATTTCTGTCTCTTTTGCTGATACATAGAACACTATAAACAAATTACTAGTTGAATGAATAAATGGGGTTTATACAGTACTTTATTTTTTGACATATCTATTGACATAATCTTATAGTTTTTCTTTTTCGGGTCACTGATGTGTCGTTTTGCTAGCTGACCAATTGCAGCCAAGCACATACACTTGCCTTTCATAGCTAGATCCTCTTCATCTTAGTGATACTAGAAACACTAATTACAGCCACACTTTTTTCATTCATTTGTTAATGCGGTACTGAGGTCTACCACTTGTCAACATTTTAGGAAGTCCCCTGTTGTCCTGCTGCTTCCTCAGCCTCTGTCGTCTTCCTAACCTGCTTTACCTGCCACTAACTCAGTGGTTCTCAACCTGTGGGTCCAGACCCTTCCGGGCTGCATAGCAGTGATCTCTTTACATTATGCCTCATAACAGAGCAAAATTACAGTTATAAAGTAGCAACAAAGTGAATTTATGGTTGGGGGTGGGGTCACCACAATGTGAGGTGGGTCACAGCACTAGGAAGGCTGAGAAACCACTGCAGTAGGACATTTTCTTTAATTTTTTATTATTTTATTTATTTATTTTATTTTTTAAAATATATTTTATTAATTTGTTCATATTACATCTCAATTGTTATTCCATCCCTTGTATCCTCCCAGTCCTCCCTCCCTCCTGCTTTCCCTTTACTCCCCTCCCTTATGACTGTGACTGAGGGGCACCTCCTCCCCCTGTATGTGCTCATAGGGTATCAAGGGGAAGGATAGCAGACATTTTCTTCATTAGTGATCGTTGTGGGAGGGCCCAGTCCATTGTGGGTGGGGTCACCCCTGAGTTGGTGGTTCTGGGTTCTATAAGAAAGCAGGCTGAGCATTAGGAACATTGAGCACCACTAACTCTTTAACATTTAAAAAGACTTCAGTGCTGGGAATCAAACTCAGGCCTTTACACATCGGGTAGATGCCCTACCGCTGAGCTGTACCTCATTTCTTTTTTCTTTCTTTCTTTCTTTCTTCTTCTTCTTCTTCTTCTTCTTCTTCTTCTTCTTCTTCTTCTTCTTCTTCTTCTTCTTCTTCTTCTTGTTTTTTTGAGACAGGGTTTCTCTCTGTAGACTTGGCTGTCCTGGACTCACTCTGTAGACCAGGCTGTCCTCGAACTCACAGAGATCCACCTGCCTCTGCCTCCCGAGTGCTGGGATTAAAAGTGTGCGCCACCATGCCTGGCCTGTACCCCATTTCTTATCTTGCCTCCTAACTCTAGACTTCTCTATCTTAGTTCTGGGAGGAGGAAAGGAGAATCGATTACTTTAGCTCACACATTCTTCTCTGTGATTTGTCTTGCCTGGTCTATGCGGTCCATTTTACTTCCCAGTTTGGAACTTTCCTACTTTTGGAAGGTTTGTGTAGGAATTTCTTATAAAGATATAAGTTGTTTTCTTAAATAACTGGTTGCCTACCAATGAATATATATTCATCTCCTTTGATCACATTTTGTCTTGAATGGTAGTGAAGAAGCTAGGATGTAGAAAGGTGGTGTAAGGCCGAGAAGCAGCGAGTCTGTTCCTGGCCTGATGCAGGGGGATTCTCCTAGACTGCTTTGCAAAATTTCATCTCACTGGGGAGAGGAGAGCCCCAAGGGGAGTTGCAGAATCAGCTCCCTTAAGCACCATAGCCAAAGCTGAACTCTTCCGATCCACCCAAAATGCACCTAGCTCAGTCTCTTTCCCAGAGTGCCTTTCTGCCCCAGATGCTAATTGCTTTTAACTAATCCACCAGCAAAATGTCCACACAGAATTCCATTTTAATTAGCACACCACACTCCTTGTGCAAATTTGCTCTCAGAGGAGCCCCATTGCAGCTGCGTGCAGACGCTAATGATGGTGCCCCTTGATGTTTTCCCGATAGCTTTCAGCTGCAAAAGCACTTAGGCAGAGTGCCATGAGCATCCTGCCCAACTGTATTACTGCAGGACGCCCGATTGGTTAGAAGTTGTTCCTCCGGTAAGTTTCCTGTTTCTTTACATTTCCACTTGAACCCCAGATGGACCATTTCTTATCAGGATGCCATGAAAGGTTGCAGTGTTCAGGATGAAAGAAGATTTAGGCTATGGGTTATTTTCTCCCTTCTATGTCTTGAAATTTCAGCACTGAAAGGGATTTAAAAATCATTTCATCCACCTGGTTCATTTTAGAACTGGGAAAGCTATGGCGCACACTTTTGTAGTTTGAACTGGAGCTAAAGTCTTCACCGAGGGCCTTCTTTGTGATTAAAAAAATTATCTATCTATCTATGTATCTATTGTCTATCTATCTATCTGTCTATCTATCTATCTATCTATCTATCTATCTATCTATCATCTATCTGTCTATCTATGTATCTATGTATCTATGTATCTATCTATCTATCATCTATCTATATTCACCATCTATCTGTATGAGTGTCTGCCTACATGCGTGTATGTGCACCAGCTGTGTGCCTGGTGCCCTTGGAGGCCAGAAGAGGGAACTGGGTCCTCTGGAACTGGAGATACAGATGGTTGTGAGCGGCCATGAAGGTTCTAGGTCCTCTGCAAGAGCAGGCAGTGTCCTTAACCACTGAGGCAAGCCTCCAGCTCCTCCTTAGTGGTTCCTAATGCTGAACCCACACTGGAATCACCTGCGAGCTTTTTAGCTTATTTATTTTATATGTATAGGTTTGCATGGATGGATGTACATGCCACAGCATGCATGTGTAGGTCAGAGGTCAATCTGGATGATTGGTTCTCTTCTTCCACCATGTGGGTCCTGGGTGTTGGAATTCAGATTTGGTGACAAATGCTTTTACTTCTCGATTCATTTTACTGGATCACCTGGAAGTTTTTTTTTTTTTTAAATAAATTCCAGTGCTGGACCTGTCCACATCAGGATTTTTTAAATACTTAGAATAATTCTTTTTAAAAAAGCTTTCTTTTATTATACTTCCAAATTCATATATTGAAATACTTGTCAGAATGTGAGTGTAGAAGGAAGTCGTACATGGACCTCAAACGAATGTTGTCTTCATCAGAAGATGCATTTAGCACAGGGACACAGAGCAGAGATCATGTGAAGACACTGAACAAGGACAGCCTTCACAGACCACGGAGACACAGGCCCTCAGTGGAAACGGTGAAGTCTGAGAGAAAGTGTAATGTGTGCTACCTCACCTGGGGTACTTTGCTATACAGACTGAGCTGACTACAACTGTCCTCATCTGATTCTCACGGGTAGCCAGGGTTGGCCATAGTGGGCTGGCCCTGAGCCTGAAATGTAATAGAAGCTGCAGATTTGTCTTTACAAGTAAAGGGTGGAGAATCCTTAACATTTCCAGTGTTCGCAACACCTGACTTCAAACATCCAAATCTACCCAAAAATTTTACAAGTAATAGCTATCATCTCAGACAGACAAGAGTACACCCTAATAGAGCATGTTCAAACTTAAAGACCAAGCCTATGACTTACTATTTGAATAATACTTCTTGGAATTGTCTTATGGACGTTCTCTATAAGGCTCTGTAAGGAAGGAATTTGCTTCCGTGGAGAACTTTATACACTGTTCAGGCTTTCGGATGGTTTTACTTTCAGATGGGTTTCTTTAGCTATTACAAACTGAATTGTGTCTCCCCCTTATTTCTATGTTAAAGTCTTAAGTATTTGCATCTTAGAATGTGACTTGGCCTGGAAACAGGGTCATTGCTGATGCAATTTGAGATGAGGTTATACTGGCACAGGAAGCGCCCTTAATTCAGCATATTTTGTTTTCAAGAAAGTGGGAGTTTTGGACACACGTACACACACGTACACACACACACACACACACACACACACACACACACACACACATGCACGCACACAGAGCTTTTAGATGAAAATGAAGACTCAAGTCAGGTGCTGTGACTGCAAAAGGACGCCAAGGCTCCAGGAGTCAACAGAGAGGGAGGGACACAGGTTCCCTCACAGAGTACATGAGACCCTCTTGACTGTGGACTCTGAACCTCACAGCTAAGCAGCGTTAGGGTTTTGCTTATGTCACCAGATCATACACTGCTCTTTAAGGCAGTGTAGGCAAACACACTTTGTAAATCCTAAGTACCCGAAAGCAATGCGAAGTGATATGTATCTTGTCCTGTCTTCAGGGATGTTTATTTAGTCACTTCCCCGCTGTGAACAGAGCCAGATCTGTCCTGTTTGCGCATCAGTTCAACATTCTGTATTTGTAAATGTGCCCGCTCTTTTCATTTTGTCCTTTGGACCAGTTGTAACATCTTATTTGCTCCCTGACTCGATGGTGAGTTAAGTAAAACTTTTAACATGTTCAGATATTTTTAATCCATGTACTTAGCTGGCGTTGTGTCAACTTGACACGAGGTGTCGTCATCAGAAAAGAGGGAGCCTCAATTAAGCAAATGCCTCCATAAGATCAGGTTGTAGGCAAGTCTGTAGGGCATTTTCTTAATTAGTGTTTGATGGGGGAAGACCTAGCCTATTACAGGTGCTGCCGCCCCTGGCCTGGTGATCCTGAGTTATGTTAGGAAGCAGGCTGAGCAAACCAGTAAGCAGCACCCCTCCGTGGCCTCAGGATCAGCTCCTGCCTCCAGCTCCCTGCCCTACTTGAGTTCCTGTCCTGACTTCCTCTGATGATGAGCTGTGATAATGAAGTGTAAGCCAAATAAACCTCGTCCTCCCCAAGTTGCTTTGGCCATGGTGTTTCATCACAGCAATAGTAACCCTAAGACAAATCATGTATTTATTTTATATGCCAATTATTTAAACAAATTCTAATTTGTAAACATATTTTTTACTGTAATAGTAGTCACTAGAGACTGGGAACATTCTGGAAGAGGGAAGGCAGAGTGAGGGGTAGATTACAGAAGCCCCAGTACATTTGCCAAAGGGTGAATTAGTTATGGTCTTCCGTAGACCAGTAGGGAAATAACAGACATATTTTAAAAATAGCCATATACATAGCGTATAATGATCCCCAATCATATAGAAATGGTAGATGGGGCTTGAGAGGGGGGCTCAGTGCATAAGGGCAGTGGCTGCCCTTCCAGAGGACCCAGGTTTGATTCCGAGCCTCCACTCAGAGGCTCACAATGGTCTGCAGTCTCGGTTCCAGGGGACCTGCTGTTTCTTCTGGCCCCTGTAGGCAGGAGGCACACACGTGATGCACAGGCACGCATGTAGGCAAAGCACTCATACACATACAATCAAAACAATAGAAATGGTAATGTTTGGGGCTGGGGGATGGCTTAGTGAATTTAGTGAGTAGAAGTGCATACTGTTAAATCCACATGGCTTAATGTTCAAATCTCTAACACTCATGTAAAAAAAAAAAGATCTAAACATTGCTTCATATGCTTGTAATCCGATTGGAGGTGGAGACAAATGGACCCCAGGACCCATCAGGCCTGAGATAGTGAACTCCAGGCTCTGTGAGTGACCTTGTCTCAAAAAATACAGGGGAGGGCAACAGCGGAAGACAACCAGTATCTTCCTCTGATCTCCGCCATGGACACACTGAAAAGTGCTATGTCCCAGGTTGATCATCATACACTGCACACACACACGTCTCATGATTGCACAGGACCTCGTGAATACGTAAAAAATATTCTTTGATAATGAGATGTCGGTAGGTCAGAGAAAGATCTATTCCACCCGAGAAAACATGACTTGTGGATATGGCGACTTATCAAACAGTTAACAAGCTGACACTAGAAGGAGAAGGTGAGGCTCCCTGTTTCCCCCAGCAGCTGCCAGTCACGAGGAGACAGACTTTAGCGTAATAGGAAAATGACTTTCGTTAATCATCAGAGCGGTCCAAGCCAGGATAGGTTGCTATGGAAGTCATATGTTTTTGTTTGTGGCAGGGAGGGGAGTCGGGGGTGGGGGGGGGGAGTGGGTCCCGTTTGGAGCTTTGTTATATCAGTTCTAAGATCAAAGTTGTGAAACTTTTCATTTGCCCCTGGGCACGAGAGTCAATATGATTCAAAGGTGAAAAGACAAACATGACCATTTCCTCTCCCATGCCTCTTTACTTATTTCTATCTCTAGCATTTTCTTGTTTTAGCAAAAACCACGGATCTCTTCTCCGGTCCTGTTTCAGCCTTTCGTTTTTTCTCTATTTTAGTTTCTTTGAGAGAGGGGAAGAGGCGCTGGCCTCCCGCCATTACATTAGCTCACCTGGCTGCCCACCGAACCGAAGCAAGATGGGACACTTTGTGTCTCTGTCCTTGGGGCCTGCGGCTTTCTAGTGCCACAAGCTGCCAATGACAAAGATGTCACTGGTTAAGTGGCTGTGTGACACCACGGATAGGGCGTACTGCCTGATATCCTGTCTGGTGCCGCAATCTAGCAAAACTCGGAGGGTATAATTAATGCCATCCGTGTATTATCTAATGTCATAATAAATCTGCCCGTGATGGCTTCTCGTGGGCATTTTCAGACTCTCGGTGCTAGGCTTCATGAGTCTGTGTCACCGTCTTCCAGGCATGCCACCATTTTTCAGGTTATAATTTGCCAGTTGACAGTGACTCCTATTAGCATGGAGCCAGTTAAGGCTGTATCAGTGACTTCATTACGCACCACACCTCTGCAGGTTTGTAATTATGCAGCTAAAAAATAGCTAAGGGCAGTCATCTGACATACATATATATATTTCTAGTCCACTAGAATCATGGACATACATTTTTTGGGTCCCTTTTGGTATTTTACTTATTGAAACAAAGTTGCATAGAGCCTAGGATGGCCTGAAACTCACTATGTAACTGAAGCTGGCTCTAGCCACATGTCATCATTCCCATCCCCCGCCCCTCCCCCCCCCCACACTTTTTTTTTTAATTGAAAAGAGTAGATGGAAACTTAGCGGCTGGGATGATAGCTCAGTGGGTTTAAGAGGACTGGCTATGCAAGTCTGAAGGCTTGAGTTTGGATCTCAGTACCCAAGCAGAGAACCGAGCCATGGCTGTTTGTGTGTTTTTATATCCCCTACCGCTGCTGAGAGAAGAGGCAGGAGGCTTGCTGGGGCTTGCTGGTACCCAGTACAGCTTCAGTATGATGCCCTGTCTTAAGGACATAGGCAGAGTGGCAGAGCATTATACAGCATCTTCCTCTGGCCTTCACATGTGTGCATGAGCATGTGCACACACACACACGTGTTTGCACATATCCTGTACACATGTAAATCATACGTGTATACACATAATCAAGTTGCACGTGGTATCCTGCCTGGGAGGCTGAGACAAGAGTATCACAAATGCAATGTCAACTTGAGCTGAAGAGTGAGGCCAAAGTCAGCCTGCTCTACATGTGCTGGTTAGTTTTTTTTTTTTTTTTTTTTTTTTTTTGTTAACTTGATACCAAGATAGAGTCAGGAAAGGCACTCTTAACTCAGAAAATGGCTCCATCAGATCAGCCTGGAGGCAAGTGCGAGGTGGTGGTGGTGGTGCTGTCATTTTTTTTAACCAGTGATTGCTATGGGAGGGCTTATCCCACTGTGAATAGGGCCACCCCTAGGAAGGTGGGTTCTGGGTTGTAGAAAAAGGTGAGGTGAAAAAGCCATGAGAGAAGAGCCAGACGCAGCACTCCTCCATGGATTCTGCTTCCGGTCCTGCCTCCGGGTTCCTGTTTCAAGCTTCTGTCCCGGGTTTCCCATGACGAAGGACTATAAAGTGTAAGGTGACATAAACACTTTCCTTCCCAAGCTGCTTTCCATCATGGTCTTTATCTCAGCAATGGGAAGCAAACTAGGACAGAGCATAATTAGATGTTATCTTTTAAAAAAATTAAGTGAGCTTCTTAATGTTTGTCCACAGGGAACCCAAGTCATTCTCAGTGCCTGTAGTCTCTAAGTATAATACTGGTGGAAACTCGGGACCTTATAAAATGTTAATTTTTCAGACAGCAAGTCCCTTTTGCTATAATGGAAGGGCAGCTCCCTGTCCACTTACTGTTGAGGTTCTTTATCTTTCCAGGCTGCTGATGCTACAGACCATGCCATGGATTCAGAGGTATTACTGATGAGGGCCAGGCAGATGGTCTGAGTTCTCGCTGGAGCAAGCGTGAAGAGCCTGCTACCCAAATCCTGGCCTGTAGACTTGAGTCAAGTAGCACAAGCTGCAGGGCCCTAGGCCACTTAGCAGATTACTGAAGAGAGACAGCCAAACAACAAGTCCAAAGGCAGCTGTCATCTTTGCTCACCACTGCATGAGGAGCCACCTAACAACTTTGGCCTCAAGCGCCAGGGACCTGTAGCCACTGTCAGCCTCCTGAGCACAGTGACCAACTAGGAGTGTACTTTGTTGAATCCCGAGGGACAGTGTCTCTTTCTTTTCTTTCTCTCTTTTTAAAAAAATATTTATTATTATTATTATGAATACAGTGCTCTGTCTGCACGTACACCTGCATGCCAGAAGAGAGCACCAGATCTCATTATAGATGGTTGTGAGCCACCATGTGGTTGCTGGGAATTGAACTCAGGACCTCTGGAAAAGCAGTCAGTGCTCTTAACCGCTGAGCCATCTCTCCAGCCCCCAGAGTCCCTTTCTTTCTCATTTCTTCTGATTCGTTCCTGGGATACTCGTAGTAACGAAGGTCTACAGCCCCAGGATTCAGTGTTCATTTCTTCATCCTTCCCGATCCCATGGTTATAATTGGAAGAGCGGCATTATAATTTCATTGAAGAGTGGTATTATAATTTCATTTCTGTTGTGCTGGGACGGATACCCCGACAAAAAGCAACCTAGGGGAGGAAGCATTTGTTCAGATTATAATTCCAGCTTATAGTCCATCACTGAAGGGAAGTCAAGGCAGGAACCCAAGTAGCTAGTTATTACGTCAGGTCAAAAGCAGAGAGAACTAGGTGCGGGTAGGGCTACTTGCTTCCTTGCTGGCTCCCTGCCTCTTAAACTACTCAGGACATCTTGCCTAAGGAATGGGGTTGCCCACAATTAGGTGAACTCTTACCTGTCAATTCAGGCCCTTGAGACCCTCCCCTTATAGACAGGCTACTGGTGGACTATCTGCTATCCCTCCTGAGACTCTCCTCTCAGGTGATTCTAGGTGACGTTAAGCTGGCAAAGCTATCCGTTCCAAGTAGCTTGGGAGTTTCTTCTCCTAGGAGATGGGTTGTGAGCTTGGTTCTTCACGAGGTGTTTGGGTGGTGTACCAAATTGAGTAGCGCTGCTGCCTCCAAGGGCGTCACACAGTAAGTTTCTCCCTTTCCTTTTCAAAGGAATGCTTGAGTATAAATCATCAGTATCAAGGAGAGTTATTTTCATGCCTTATAAGGACCATGAAAAATAAAGTATTGTTATCTCTCTCTCTTTATTTTTAATCCTTTGCAACTTGGGTATATATAATTTATCTCCTTTGAAAAGCTCTGGATAAAGGAAGTTCTTATAAACTGGGTCTCTTTTCACCACTCATTTATATGACTATATCCAAGCTTAGATTTTAGATTGGTTTCTCTCTGATGATCATTTGGTGTGTGCTCCTAATGACCGACTCAGGCTATATCGTCAAGGAGCTATGAGCTGAAAGCCAGCCCTTTAATTTACAAAAGACTGGGTGCCTTGCCATGTAAAATCGTTGTAGGGCCAGGAAATCTGGGTTTTAGTCTCAGTTTTGTTGCTAATTTGCAATGGAATCGGGTGTGTACTGACACACGTGTCTTGGTATTCCCACCCCTTGTCCACCGCAGACATTTCTAATAGATCAAGGTAAAAGTTTATTATTTTTCTTTCTTTGTTGTAGAAACCTATTTCCTACCTTTTTTGGTGTATATTTGTGCGTGTGATTTATGTGCATACGTGTGTAAAGGTGTGTAAGTCAAAGTTCTATTGCTGTGAGGAGACACCATGAGCATGGCAGCTCTTATGAAGGAAAGTCTTTGATTGGGCCTGGCTTACAGTCTCAGAGTTCAGTCTATTATCAGCATGGCGGGAAACATTGGTGGTATACAGGCAAACATGGTGCTGGAGAAGGAGCCGAGAGTTATATATGTGGATTTGCTAGTAGCAGGAAGAGAGAGAGAGGGAGGGAGGGAGGGAAGGAGGCAGGGAGGGAGGGAGGGAGGGAGGGAAGGAGGGAGGGAGGGAGGGAGGGAGGGAGGGAGGGAGGGAGAGAGAGAGAGAGAGAGAACTTCTTTTTCTCCTTCTAAGTGAGATTCAAGTATTCTCCCTTGGGCCTTCCTTGTTACTTAGCTTCTTTGGGCCTCTGGATTGTAGCATGGTTATCCTGTACTTTATGGCTAATATCCACTTATAAATGAGTACAAACCATGAGTGTCTTTCTGGGTCTGAGTTACCTCACTAAAGATGATCTTTTCTAGTTCCATCCATTTGCCTGCAAATTGCATGATTTCCTGCTTCTAATAGGTGAGTAGTATTTGATTGTGTAAATGTACCAGTTTCTTTATTCTTTCCTTGGTTGAGGAACATGTGGGTTGTTTGCGGTTTCTGACTGTTACAAATAAAGCTGTTATAAACATAGTTGAACAAGTGTCTTTGTGGTATGGTGTAGTATCTTTTGGGTATATATATATATATATATATATATATATATATATATATATATATATATATATATATATATATATATATGCCCAGGAATAGTATAGCTGGTTCTTGAGGTAGAACTATTCACAACTTTCTGAGAAAGTGCCAGATTGATTTCTAAAGTGGTTGTAAAAGTTAGTATTCCCACCAGCAGTGGAGGAGTGTTCCCCTTTCTCCACATCCTTTCCAGCATGTGCTGTCCCTTGAGCTTTTGATATTAGCCATTCTGATGGATGTAAGATGGAATCTGAGTAATTTTGATATGCATTTCCCTGATGTCTAAGGACGTTGATCATCTCTTTAAGTGCTTCTCAGCCATTAGAGCTCTCTCTGTTAAGAATTCTCAGTTTAGCTCTGTACCCCATTTTAAAATTGGATTATTTGTTGTGCTGGTGTTTAGTTTTTCTTTACAGACATGAAAGAGCAATTCTCAACTTCATATGGAAAAAGAAAAAAAAAAACCCAGCATAGCTAAAACAATCCTGTACAATAAAAGAACTTGTGGAGATATCACCATCCCTGATTTCAAGGTGTACTACAAAGCTATACTAGTAAACATCGAATGATATTGGCATAAAAGCAGGCAGGTTGATCAATGGAATCGAACTGAAGACCCAGAAATAAACTCACATACCTACGGACACTTGATTTTTGACAAAGAAGCCAAAACCATACAAAAAAAAAAAAAAAAGAAAACATCTTTAAAAAATGGTGCTGCTCTAACTGGATGTCTGTATACAAAAGAATGAAAATAGATCCATATTTGTCACCCTGCACAAAACTTAAGTCCAAGCAGATCAAAGACCTCAACATAAAACCGTATACATTAAATCTAATAGAAGAAAAAGTGGGGCAGAGCCTTGAACTCATTGGCGCAGGAGACAACTTCCTGAACACCAAGAGCTCAGGCTCTAAGATCAACAATTAATAAACGGGACCTCATGAAACTGAAAAGCTTCCGCAAGGCAAAGGACACTGTCAATAGGACAAAGCGGCAGCCTACAGACTGGGAAAAGATCTTCACCAACCCTGCATCCGACAGAGTGCTAATATCCAAAATTTTTTTTTTTTTTTTTTCTGGGAAAGGGTTTCTCTGTGTAGCCTTGGCTGTCCTGGAATTTCTGAGCCTATTCTTACCCAAACCACCACAGAGGGTTTACGTGCTGAGCATATGGAGGCCAGAGGAGGGCATTCGGTATCATCCTCTGTCAATGCCTTGCTACTTTGTTTTTTTTTCTTTTAATATTTTTATTTTTTATACATACATTTATATTATTACACATATATAAAATAAACTACACACAGCAAGGAGAACCATGAAGCAATCAGGAGTTATATTAATACTACATTCGTAGTGTTTTGGCTATTTGTATTTGGAAACCTCGAAGAAAACATCTTTCCTATCTTGGTGAGTCTAAAATTCTGAACGCAAATCAGTATCGATCACATCTCAGCAGTATCTTTTCCTCAACCTGAGGCCCACGGTTTTCAGCTATGCTGGCTGTCAGTAAGCCCCTGAGTTCTGCCAACCAACAGCACTGGGGCTACAGATACCTATGAAACCATTCAAACCAGCTTGTTGTGTGGGTTCTGGGATCCAAATTCAGACCCCTCCCCCCTGCAGGCTTGGACAGCAAGTATTCCTAATGAACAAGGCATCTCTGTAGCCCCCCAGGATAAGATGTCTAACCAGGTTCATACCCCGCCTTGGAATTCTTCTCCACATAGTACTATAGGCAGTCCCTGCTAATTGCTTAGTGTTACTAGGGATGACAACTGCTTGCCACTCTGGGGTGAAGTGATACTTTTGTTGTTGTTGTTGTTAAGAATTCTATTGTAGCTGGGCATGGGGTGCATTCCTTTAATCCCACCCCTCAGGGAGGCAGAGGCAGGCAGATCTTTGTGAGTTTGAGGCCAACCTGGTCTACAAAGTGAGTCCAGGACAGCCAAGGCTGCACAGAGAAATCCTGTCTCAAGGGAAAAAAAAACCTGTATTGTTTAATACTTGTGTATTTAATGCCTAGCTTTTGGGAAGTAGATGCAGTAATAGGATACTATCTCTTTCTAGCTGAAGAATTATGGATTTCCACGCACCAGAACTGTTTTGTTTATTTGTTTGCTTTTAGGACAGGGTTTCTCTGTGTAATAGTCTTGACTGTCCTGGAACTTGCTCTGTTAGACCAGGCTGGCCTTGACCTCAGAGATTCGCCTGCCTCTGCCTCCCAAGCGTTAGGATTAAAGGTGTGTGCCACTGCTGCCCGGCTTACAGCAGCACTCTTGATTGGATGTCTTAGAGTCTCAGGAACTTGGGTCTTCGGCAAGGGCAGTAAGTCAGTGAGACAGTGACTGGAGACACTGGTACAAACACAGTGCGTAGACTCAGTGAGGGTGGTTTAGAAATATAGCACTTAATTGAAAAATGCTGAAATACTTTGAGCAACTTAAACTTGTTTCTGCAAGTGTTGGAGTTTGGGAAGCCTCTTGTGGGCCAG
Organism: Acomys minous; assembly: GCF_964271855.1. Taxonomy (NCBI): domain Eukaryota; kingdom Metazoa; phylum Chordata; class Mammalia; order Rodentia; family Muridae; genus Acomys; species Acomys minous. The sequence goes on along the minus strand of NC_140493.1, from coordinate 86,130,813 downwards.
CAAATGGACATGTAAGCAGAGGACCACAGAGACTCAAGAGGATGCGTGCCCACTTTCACCATCCATTCCCAGAAAATTCTCAGCTAGTGAACAGGTGACCAGTGGGTGGCCTTGACTATGTGGAGAAAGGGAACTCGCAGATGCAAGGTTGGTGTTGTCCTTGCAGATGCAGGAGGGCAGTTTGAGTGAGAGCTAGAGTCGTAATGGGGAATACAAAGACATCAGCAGTCATAGGTAGACCAGGCTGGCCTCAAACTCCTGGCTGGACCTCCCAGAAGGAAATCCTGGCTGACTCCTAGTCCAACACAGACCCAGGGCAAGCATGTTAAACCCCCTGTTAGAATTCAAAAGGGGGTGCTCAGGAAGGCCCATTTGGTGAGCGTTTTAACTTCATGGCACCACTGGCTTGGAACTGCATGTGCATACAGCCCAGGAGATCCTGCCTACCGTCGGAACACTTCCTGCATTTAAGCTAGCTGTCTGAGAGCCAGACTTAATCAGAAGTGTCCAGAGCTTGGGGCTCAGGTGTCGCTCACAGGTTATTTCAAGCTGCTGGAGAATGAGGACACGTATCTCTTATAAAGCTTGTGGGAAATTTTTTTGGATTGAATTGGGTTTGAAGATTGAGTCCAATAGCGAGTCTTGATTATGGTTTTTTTTTTCTCTCCTGGCTGTCTGTTGATGGGCTCTAGGGACTGGGCTCAATTAAAGTCCTAGTGTTGGAAAGAAAGCTGCCCAGAAACGTAAGTAGCCAGGCATGCTCTTTCATAACCATTGTCAGTTAGCAAAAGAGACCTAGGCTGATCTCTGAGAACAGGAGCCCTCTGTATCTCTGTCTCATCTTTGTCTCCCTGGGCAGTCAAACCTGGAACAGGTAGGTCTCTGTGTCCATGTGCTCACTTGCAAGAGCTGTGGGCCCCAATCTCAGCTACCTATGAGGAACTTTAGAAAACAATTCCATGCCTGGACCAACACCAAGGATGCTGATGGAGCCTGGGCATTTTTTTTTTTTTTTACCATAGCCAAATGTGTACTGGGGTTGGGAGTCTCAGTAAGAGTTTCTGGGTTTGTTACAGGGCTCCGAAACCAATGCTTAGTCCTGTCAATGGTCACAGGGAAGGTGTTAAAGAGGGCCATCTTGGGACCTACTTGAAATATTGCTAAACTCTTCAATACAGCAGTGCATGCGTTCTCCCGCCAGGAGGCTGAGAGGTAGAAACAGAGGTTGTGTGGCGAAGCCATGCTAGGCCAGGGGTACAGTGGAACCTATAGTAATGTAACTCATTATCTCCAATCTTTTATTTTTTTGGGTCCCAAATCTCCATCTGACCACCATATTTTTAAATTAGAGAGAGAGAGAGAGAGAGAGAGAGAGAGAGAGAGAGAGAGAGAGAGAGAGAGAGAGAGAGAGAGAAACCACATTTAAAGGAGGCACGGGCTTTGGGTGAGCGGCTGGATGAAAATCTAGCATGCAACCACCACTCAGGCAGACACAATTCTAGAAATTGCTCTGTATCCATCACCTTTTCCTTTGTTTTGGTGACAAAAAAATGCCTGAGAGAACAAGTTGAGAGAGGACAGAATTGCTTTAATTTATAATTTCAGAGGGCCCAGTCTGTGACTATCTGGCTTCATGTACCAGGCCAGAATATTATGGCAGTGGGAGTGTGGGGCAGGAGATTACTCCATGTCATGTTGGACATGGAGAGAAGCAGGGGGAGGGGGGGAGAGAGAGAGAGAGAGAGAAGAAAAAAGAAGAAGGAGAAAGAGGAGGAGGAAGAAGGGGAGGAGAAGGAGAGGAGGAGGAAGAAGGAGGAGGAGAGGAGAAACAAGGTTCAATAGCCTCCAACGGCGTATCCTTATGATCTGCTTCCTGCAGCTTCATCCTGCCTCCTAATGTTTCTACCATCTCCATACAGCAGCTGAGGACCAAGCATTCAACACACAGGCTGCTCTGTACTGTCCAGAGGAAGATCAACCTTGCTTTTGCTTTTAATGAATGAATTTATTAGGCATATATTAAGGTAAGGCAAAGGGACAAGTAGCAATAGCAGACAGAAGCCATAGGGAGGCCAATTGTTCACAACATCCAGCGGAGACCAATGGAAAAGCCAAACTGAGTGGACAAACAGAAGCAACATCATTAAATCACGGCTCACTACTAAAATCTGCGGGTGACGCAAACAGCTATGCTGGAGTTTCTGGTTGAGTTCTCTCTGTGAAAGGGCTTCCGCCTTTTTTATTCCCATGATGGGCATTTTCACGAACTACTATAAATAAATAAGTTAGAGAAAATTGTCAGCAAGTTGGGTGAAAAGATGAGATTGGTTTATAGCTAAATAAGAACCCAAGATCCATGTAACTGAAAAGTAAAACATCAGAATAAAAAAACCAAACAATCAGGTGAGTTTAACAAAAGGGCTGGATGCTGTAAAGAAACAATGGGTGAACTTGGCGTAAAGTCAGTAGGAATCATCCAAGCTGAAGCACAGAAGAAAAAAACAACACAAGACGACAAAGTAGCAAATGGCACAAACCTCTGTGACACCATCAGTATTGCAATAGAAGATTCAGGTAGAAATAAGAGGTGCTTTAATATCTGAAGAAATAATAGTTAACATTTTTCTAAGTTCAGTTACTTATCAGAACTTCAAGAAGCCCTGAAGTCCTGAAGCAGAGTAAATGCAGAGGAATGTTCATTTAGTTATCAAACTCAGGTGCAAAAGAGCACAGACAAAACCTTCAAGGTAGCCAGTGAAGGCCAGGTGGATGTCTCTGGTCTGGGCTCCCACCTGGGGGCCATGTTGATGAATTAGGGCTGCGCAGAACTGGTCCCACGCCCCCTGGCTAACTCTCCCATGATGTCCAGGTGAGGACGATTCACTGCAATGAACGTTTGTAAGTAAAGATGTGCGGACAAAAGAGAATACTGCGTGACACACTGTGACACACGACAGCTTCCACCACAAGATTCCCCCCCTCCCCCTCTTTGGTGGGAGGTTGCAAGGGTGGAGGTTGGGTATGAGGGCACGGGGAGATGAGTGGGGTTGGGGTGCATGATGTAAAATTCACAAAGAGCCAATAAAAAGTTAGAGAGAGAGAGAGAGAGAGAGAGAGAGAGAGAGAGAGAGAGAGAGAGAGAGAGAGAGAGAGAGAGAGAGAGAGAGAGTTCACTTTTGCTTATGATTTCAGAGGGATAAAATCCACCAGGGCGGGGAGGCAAGGCGGCAGGAGCACGGGGCCGGCAGAAAGACGGAAGAACAGGCGAGGCCAGGCTGTAAAACCAACAAGCTCACCCCCAGCAACATCCTCCAGGAAGCCTCCAGCTCCCAAAGTTCCAAATCCTTCCCAACCAGCACCACCAGCTGGGGACCATGCGTTCAAACGCACGGACCTATGGGGGAACATATCACTTTCAAACTACAAACTCACTTTGTCTGTCTGTCTGTCTGTGTGCACACATTCGAATGTGTGGAGGATCAGAGAACAACTCTCATGGGGTCAGTTCTTTCTTCCCACCCTGTGGGTTCTGGGAATGGAACCCAAGGCAGGGGGTGGGGGGCGGGGCGGGGCGGGGCGGGCAAGCGCCTTTACCGAGCCACCTGTCTAGCCCTTTCAGCGGAGAGTTTACAAATCAGCAACTGCATAACACACGGTGGAGCTCACAGGCCCTTCCTTCCTTTCCCGCTGTAATTTGTGTACATGTATTGGCTCGTGGCGTCCTCACCACGTCCACAGAGGGGCTGTCATGTGGCAAAGATGCAAGGCACCATCAGGTCTCCTGTGCTCTAACTAGCAGCGTGCTGGCTGGACCCTTGCTGGGCTCGTTCCTTGAAGGTAGGCTCTTCGGGTGGCACACTCGTATTTTCCCCATGCTCTGCTAGGTAGAGGCAAAGTAAATGCCTGGGAAGGAACTCAGCTAAAGGCTCGTTTGCCCGCCTAGGAATAGCAACTCACCTGAAAGGAGGTGTCGACAGTCTCAGAAAAACATTTAGTATGAGAAGCCCAGACTTAGAAAGCGAATCAAGAAATAAACTGAGAGTCTTATGTACCGTACAAGGATTATTATACGTGGGTTTTCTGATTTGGGGATCAGAGCCTGCGCACAGGTGTATTAAAAAAAAAAAAAGGTAAAGAAGCCATGGTAAGGACTAATGCATTTAAAACACAAAAAGACTATTATTTAAATTTTGCTGATGTGATTGAACACACATAAAATTCACTAGAAGTTTAAAATCCATAATGCAATTCTTGGAAATTATCTATAGCAATTATGGAACCAGACATGAGTCTGAAATGATTTGGCCAAAAATGCTGGCGAGATCGAGAAGGACGCTGTGTCATCCTAGGAGAACTCTTGGGCATGAGTTTATTAAAGAAGCGTTGAGTGTATTAGATTCTCTGGATGAAGCCAAAGAGGCTGAATGTGAAAAATGTGTGAGGCTCTAACTAACGCCTTCCTGTAGCAGAACCAAGAATGAGATCAAAGTCGTCATCATAAGAGCTGAAAAGCCACTGCTTACTGTAATGCCTCTTTTGGAGTCTCCCCAGCCCTGGTCTAGCACAGATTTGGGAGGGACATAAGGCAACTTAAAGATGTCAATCTATTATTTACCCTTCTTTGGTGCTGTTTTATTTATTTAATGCTCTTATATTTACTATTATTTTATATTTTACTGGCATGATACAACATCTATGAAATTAAGTAGAAGAAATGGGTACTTACCTGTATTTCTCTGGCATCGTTTTTTTTATTGTTAATGAAAATCATTTTGATACATAAAGGGAGGGTAGGTGTATAAAATAATTCAGTTGTCAAAGGGCCAATATCACTCTTCATCCAGGGCAGTGCGTCTTCTCCCCAGCCTGTGATGACAAGAAGGAGGACCAGCTGTGAAGAGAGATGCACAGGGCAGCGAGGAGGACACAGCAAGGTAAGCCCAGCAAAGTTTAAGATTTCACCTTCTGCAGGGATAATGGCATGTACATATAGGCAAATGAGCATCGCTCGGGTTACAGAGAGGTGTAGTTTTCAAGATGATGGAAAATCTTACTATTTACTTCTGAAGGACTAGTATAAAAAGAAAAAAAAATGTTAGCCAGTGAATAAGTGAATTGATCCTACTTGCCGGTACGTTTTGGTCTTCCAGTGTTGCCATGACACATAGACACAAGAGGGAGCTATTTGCAGAGACTCTACCCACTGAGGATCTGTCTTATCTGTTGCCCCTGTATATGGAGCGTGAGCATAGGTAAGAGAGACGTGAGCACAAAGCCTTTGGGTTGGAGAAAGAGCAAGGGTGAGAGAGCGAGAGCAAGAGAGCGAGAGTGAGAGTGAGAGCCACACACAGAGAGACAGAGAGACACAGAGACAGGGGGAGAAACAGAAGGAGAGACAGAGAGAGAGATAGACAGAGCCACAGAGAGAGACAGAGAGAGGGAGGGAGGGAGGGAGAGATACAGAGAGACACACTGAGACAGAGAGACAGAGACACAGAGAGACAGAGAGTGAGAGACATGGCTGTCATATAGTGGAGTGGGCTGGGGAAAGCAAACTTTGTACATCTGTCAGTTGATAAAGACTTAATAGGATAAACAGTTGAAACATGCCTTTCTGACTACAGGCATGGTTCCAGAGCAATGGGAATTTCCACTATTATAGCATATGCCTTTCCCCATAAGTATAACCGAAAAATGTAAGCGACTCTTACAAAAATGACCTGCTGTTCACTTAATGAGCAGTTTTTATTTCACATGGGCTGTAAAATGTCCTTAAGCACTTTTACACATTACCTTTGTTGTTTTTATATTGAATGCATGGTGGAATCTTCTAGAATACAGACGTTACCAAATCTGACGTTCCCTCTGAGTGTAGTCAGAATTTTCACTCCTAGTTGGAACCACGACTTCCCTAGCTGCCTTTGCCATTCTTTCATCTTTATCACTGGCACTCGAAGCTTCTGGGAGTCACCTTGCATGCAGAAACACCGCTTCAGTCACTTCATAAAAGCAACACCACACAGGACAGGGAGTGATGGGATCATGTTGAAATGCAAATTTGAGAATTGGGGAAGTTTATTCATCATGATGTTGAGTTGATGTAGGCCGAGGATGCTTTGGAAAATTGGACTGAAGCTTGTTTTTCAAGAAACTGAGAAATAGCACGTGCTGAGTACATGCTATGGGCTCATGCTCAGAACTGAACGTGAAATCTGAAAAGCCTCATAGATGATACATCTTCTGTGCTTAAAATTCAAATCTCAAGTGGCAGCAGAGGCAAAAAGTAGGTAATAAACAGCATTTTCTAAAACCAATATAAATAGAAGGATTTGGGCAGATTTTCTTGACAACTTCCACTAGTTTTGTTCACCCTGTAGGGCACAAGTCTACATATTCTCTCTGTTTGGGAGCCAGAACGATCTGCTTTTTATTCCCACAGACAGGGCGCAGCTTAGGCAATTCCTAGCAAACGATTTTGTTGTCCTCACTAAATTTCATGTTAAAGAATTGTTAGTCCAAAGATACCCAGTTTCTGTTAGGAGAATATGTTTGGGTGGCCTATTCATAGCATGGTGATGGCAGTCAGTAATAATGTTTTCGATATTCCACGTTGCTAAGATAATAGAATAAAAAAACCCAAGTAGATGATGAAGGGATATAAAATTGTAGGTATTGATTAGACTTACGTAATCATTCTACAATGTATATATAAATCAAACTATTATATCACATCTCATAAATATACATAGGTAATTGCCAGTTAATGATAGCATCTATCACCTATCTCATTTGTCTATTATCTATCTTAGCCTGCCTATCTGTCTGTCTGTCTGTCTATCTACCATTTTTATCACTATTTCACTATGTATCTCACATCTCACTATCATCTATCTATCTATCTATCTATCTATCTATCTATCTATCTATCTATCCATCTATGTATCCCTCTATCTATTATCTATCTCACTTGTATGTATTATCTCTGTATTTCTGCATCTCTCTATCTATCTATTTTACCTATTATCTATCTATCATCTATATATATCAGCTGTTATCTATCTATGTATCTATCCCTCTACCTATGATCTATCTCATTTGTATGTCTATTATGTCAGTCAGTCTGTCTGTCTGTCTGTCTGTCTGTCTGTCTGTCTGTCTCTATCTATCTATCTATCTATCTATCTATCTATCTATCTATCTATCTATCTATCTATCTTTCTATTTATCCTCTATCTATCTCATTTTCCTATTATCTCTGTCTGTCTGTCTGCCTGCCTGCCCATTTGTCTGACTGCCTGCTTGCTTGTCTGTGTGTCTGTCTCTGTCTCTGTCTATCTATCTGGATCTCTTTGGGCTTTTTTTGTTTTGCAAGTGAAGTTATCATCAGAGAAGAATTGGTCCTCCAAGGCTCAAGTAAGAAGCTCATGTTACTCTTGCAGAATTCTGCTGTGTGTGGTTTACCCTCTTCTTTCTGGGAGTGCATCCATCCCATATGACTTTAAACAACAGTCAGGTACAAATGTTCTACCATCCTTCCTACTCGGGTGCTTGCTTGACTAGCTTCAAGAAATTAAAATACTCAGATATTTAAAATTGTGCCATAGGTCAGAGGGAATTTATATAGTAAGTTTCTCTGAAAAGAATCACATTGCCATGCAATGCTGAAAGGATACTTTGACCAATTTTTTTTTTCTTTTAGAAAACAATCTTGCCAGTTGAGTCTAGGGATGTGTATCCCTCAAGGCCCTGAGCTCATTTTGCATCACAGGCTGGTGCCTTACTGTGGGCCAGAGAGGCTCAGGCCTTGCAACAAATCAGTGACAATGATGCCAGCTACTTCTTCAGAGACTCTTTCCTCTAGGATCCAGAGACCAGAACTCTCAAAGGCACTTGACCTTTTAGAAAAGGAGACCTCAGGGATAAAAAATTTCCTTCTCTGTGTCTTGGAGCTGGGGTCCATCTTGGCTCTGCCTCCTTAGCTTGCTTTTATATCTGGCCTGTGTCTGGGTGGAGGCCTCCAGCCATGGCTCTGTCCCGGGCCTGCTTCCTTAGACAACACACTCCAGAAGATTCCTTTCTTCTGAGCGTTCACTGTCCTTGGCCTGTGTTGTGGGATGAGTGTTTGTGTCTCTCAAAATTCATAAATTAAAGCCCAGCACTCAATGCGATGATCTTAGGGGGTGGAGCCTGTGAGAGAGATATGGTCATGAGGGGGAACACTTAGGTATGAGATCAGGGTCCTTTTAGGAAAGGGGTACAAGGGCTTCCTTTCCCCCTTCTGATTTCAGGGACCACAGTGAGAAGATTGTGGTGTATGAATCAGCCCCCTGCCTGGCACCGACTTGGCTGACACCTTGATTTTAGAGATCCCAGCACCCAGAACTGTTAGCAAGGAATTAGCAAGGACGGAATGAAGCAGGAATGCAGCCAGTGGACACTGTGGAAGGAGTTGAGTGGTGTGTGGGAATACGGGAATGCTGAAAAGACTCCGCTTTGGTGGAACCTCTGTTGACACAGAGGCGACAAAAGAACAGAGCACCTCATTTGAGACGTACCCTCAGCGTACTTGGAGGACACAGCTAACACACTGGACAAAGAAGTAAGTTGCGCAGAAGGCTAGATGACACTGAATGTTCTGGAGAACCATAACGCAGAGCAAAGGGGCCAGGGGAGTGTTTGGGAGGAGTAGCGTTCACACAGGGTGATTGGGGCCGACCTCGTCTAAGCTCTGGATAAAAAGGAATGGTGAGGCCCATGGATTTCTGAGAAAAGATCTTCTGAGGAGAGACCCCCTGCTAGGGCTAGTGGGGTGGGAGTGTGCCAGTTTGAGGAGCTTTGATGACAGCGGGTGGGGCATGGGGAGTGTTTTGGGAAGGGTGTAAGGATAGAGTTAACACTGGGGAGGGCTTGGCAGTGCAATGCAGAGCCCTTGAAGGACTTGAGACCGGGACAGCCATGTCAGGATATTCTGAAAGTGGTACATACATTCCCTTTCAGGTTTTGTCTGTACTTCTTAATGTACTAGTTTGGGGGGAACACCTAGGTTCACAACAATGATAAACAAAACAAAACAAAACAAAACTCATTTTTTAATGGCTCTGTCCTTATCTGATGTGCCAGAATCCCAGGTTGTCCTGGAAGTTCTGTGTGCGTATATATGTGGAGGTCAGAGGTGTCATAAGGCTCTGCCCACCTTCCTTGCCTCCTCCCAGGGTCTCTCATCGGTCTGAGGCTTGCTCCTTAGGTTGGGTGACTGGCTTGCAAAGAGCAGGGATCCTCCTGTCTTTGTCTCCCTCGGCCAGGCCTGCTTTGCTTTTTACCTAGGTTCTTGGATTGGACTCAGATCCTCGTGAACACTTTGTTGACTGAGCCACTTCCCAGTGCCAAATTCAAGAAGGCCATTTAGGACATTTTCAAGAGTTCATTCATCGGGGCTGGAGAGATGGCTCAGAGGGTAAGAGCACTGGCTGCCCTTCCAGAGGTCCTGAGTTCAATTCCCAGCAACCACATGGTGGCTCATATCCATCTATAATGAGATCTTCTGGCCTGCAGGTGTACATGCATGCAGAGTACTGTATACATAATAAATAAATAAATAAATCTTTAAAAAAAAAAAAGAGTCCATTCATCTAGTCCCCAGATTGCCATGTTTGTGTGATCTTTTCCTTTCCTTCTAACCAGGGTGTCGCAAAGAAATTTCCTCTGGATTTTCCAAGTTCTTTGTTTCTCCACTAAACCTGCTTCTCAGGCTAAACTGCTTATTTTTTATTTATTTTTATGTTTTTATTTTTGTACTAGTCAAGGATTCTCATTGTAAGCAGCAAAACGTATCCTTGCTGATGTAAGCAGAAAAGCTATTTATGAAAACACATATGGAAGGGACATAGGGTTTGGACAACGCAGTCAGAGGCAGAGGCCCAGCCTTATGGACCAAAGGCATCCTTTTCCTGCTGCCCACGCACAGCGTGGCTCACACTGCACTTGATGCACTGGCCTGCAGGAAGAAGAGGTCCTCGCTGTCCCTGATTGGCAGCCATCAGCCCGCTGCCTTCTCCATGCCTTTTTCCTATACTGAATCCTCATGCTCCTGGCTGCAAAGGAGACGGGCACACTCCAGTTCTGATTCCTACTGGGTGAGCAAATACACTCCTGAGTATTCTGAGCTGAGACAGGATAGTCAAACTGTTCTGGGCACCAGAAATTATGAAACTGGCCCCTTGTCCCCTGGCCAGACTGCTGGGTGTGTTTTCTCTTCAGCAGTGACTTTGGGTGGAGGTAATGACTTTCACCTCTCATTAGTACCACAGACTCCTGTCATCGAACACAGATTTATTATTATAATTAAAATTACAAGATGGAAGCAAAAGAGCCTATGAAGAAGCCTTACTTTTTAAGATTTTTTTTCACTTTTTGTTGAAGAGGTCCATTTCTATACTTTAGAAAGCCAAGCAGTACGGAAAGACTTACTTAAAAAAATATCCAGTCTGCCCTCGTTTCATCATCTCTTTCCATCTCTCCAGAAGTGCCCTGAGTTTTTAATTGTTTTCTCTTGGTATTTACTTCTGGGTTTCTAAGAATCATGGCTCTCTCTTCCTTGATCATTTTTAGATAGGACTTATTATGGGGAGATGGGAATTATAAGCCACTTGCACCCTTTTGGTAAAATTCTAGCATTATGTAACTACGGAAAAGCCCACATTTGCTGTCTTTGGCATACACGTCAGTGTTCTTCATCCCTGAGCTTGAGAGTGTGCCTTTTTATTTTCTTTTGGAACAAGTTGTTTTTCCTAAAATTAACATTTTCCTGGCTGGTTTTCACTTCTTTTGTCTTTTGGATCCTCTGGTAACTCCACATCTGGCCACAGTTCTACAACGGTTTAGTGGGTGGACAGGAACAAGCAAGGGCACGCTTGGTCATTTGTCATGCGCAAACTTAACTCCACGGCCAAGGCAGTGGTCAGGCCACAGGCGCCTCCTGACCTGGGCACGTTCTGGCTTTCTCATCTTCTCAACCTCCTTTGCCTCCTCCTTCTTCTGCATCCTCCTCATCGCTTCTTGTCATCCAGGTTGGCTTGAATTCAGGGGTAAGGCTCTGGCCTATGCACTCTGCCACAATGCTGTGGAGGATTTTTTTCGGTCAGTTTTAGTTTTATTGGAATGATTAAGAAGCATTAAACATGAACACAAAAAATTAAGCCCCAGATTTGGTTCTAAAGTATTGTACATTGTTTAATTCTAGAAATATTTCAGATGGCAATTCAAAGTTACCAAAATCATATTACTTTCTCACATACTCTGGTGCCTCACCTTTGACCATGTCCCCTGGAGGGGGAGACCTGGTGGCACTCAGAGGAAGGACAGCAGGTTACCAAGAAGAGACTTGATACCCTATGAGCATATACAGGGGGAGGTAATCCCCCTCAGGAACAGTCATAGGGGAGAGGAATAAGGGGAAAATGGGAGGGAGGGAAGAATGGGAGGATACAAGGGATGGGATAACCATTGATGTGTAACAAGAATAAATTAATAAAGGAGAAAAAAAAAGGTGTGCACCACCACACCCCCCAAAAAAACAAACAAAACAAAGTTACCAAAATCACTATTAACTTCAAGAACTTTTAATGTGTGTGTGTGTGTGTGTGTGTGTGTGTGTGTGTGTGTGTGTGTGTAGGATTTTTAAAGGCCTTGGAGTTCCTACATAACCTCTTCTGGGCACTGGCCTGGGTGGGCTTTGAGCTCTAGAGAATCACGGACAGCAATGCCCCTGTTCTCAGCTTCTTCTCCTGTTTCCCAGCCCCTCCTGTATTTTGGCCTGGCTGCCCTTTTTTTGCAGTACTCAGGGGCTGCGGGCTGCCTAGCGATGGGCACCTGTGAGCACCTGTGCTTTCTGGCAAACATCTTTGTATGAACAGCTTGAGTGTGATCGCTGTGACACCAGGTTTCGGATTTTCAAAATGCATCCTAAATATTTACTATCCTTCTTCGTTAACTATATTTTTACAAAGATGGAACCCGACCCTCCTGTCCATATACCCCCTTTTTTTTTGTTGTTGAGACTTTTTACTTAATAAAAAGCTTGGGTCTCTGCATTAATCATTGTGATTAATGTGATTCCACTAATAACCTTTTTCTACTTGGGAAGGCTCCAATTATGGCTGTATTTTGTGTTTGGCCTCGGGCCAGTTTCTAACTCACTGGCTGGTTTCATGATGCCTCGGCATGAACATTAACCTCTGTCTCCACATTCTCCTGCAGACTTCAGACAGAGCCCATCCTTGAGACCTTCTGCTGACATACCCTTCAATAAATGAGCTGGGCTGTGGGGGAGGGACCGTCTCCCTTTCTCCCTTTCTGAATGGCTCAGACGCAAGGCTATTCAAGCATTCTCGATGGCTTTCCCAACAGTGATGTCACGCTACACTCAGATTCCATAATTCCTTGGCTCACCATTCACCCTTATAAGTAATAGTGGAACCTTGCCAGAAGTACTGATCTTTTAGAATGTTCTGGAAGGAGGATACTCAAAGGGATCTGCACTGTAAACTCTTCACAAACACCAGGCTCTCTTTAAACACAGTAGAGGAACTAGCCTGGCTCTTTAGAGAGGTAATAAGAGATACAAGTGAGCGTCTTCCAGGCCAGACAGCGTTAGATGTGTGACCCTGAGAAAACTGTTTAACTTTTTTTGGGTCTCAATTGACTCCTTTGTGAAATGGGAGTATCATATGACCTGTGGCCCATTTCTACTCCCAAAGTAGTTCAATATGCTAGAAAATACCTAGAGATGCTAAGTAGATGGTACATACGAACAGCCTTGTATTTTTTTCCCCCCATTGGCAAACTTTATTCCTAAATTTTGCACCTGTTCTCATAACGGCCTGGAAAAAGAGTGTTTAGGAGCCACACACTATGAATAAACTCAAATGTGTGCTATCATATTCAGGAACCATAGCATTTATCACACACCAATGTAGGTTCACTAGCAGTTTTCATAAAATGTTAGCTCCTAATTATGTTCAGAATTCTTATGCATTATAATGTGAAATAACAACACAGAGCCAGAACAAACATCCTTTGAAATGCTTAGACATTACAGGGGACTCCCAGGAGCCATCAGAGGGGAATGAAGGGATCAAAGGTGCAGAAGGCTCACAGAAGTTGGGGTTTCCTGATAGCGTTAAATATGAGATTTTGCTTTTGAGTTCATGTAGAGATGGAAGGCGAGATCTTAGGCCTTTGAGTGGCAGGGTGCTCAAACTGGAGCCGCTGAAGAAAGCTGGGGCATCCAGTTTTTGAGAAATGGCGAGACGAAAAGAACCTGCATCCCAGCATGGACACTGTAGGGAGATGTATGTGTCTTTCTGAGTTCTAGGGGGGAGCATCTGCCTTTCAGCATACAGAGTCATCTTTGTTAATATCCAGCTCTCTGTACCTGGTTGGGATTCCCAGTTATACTACCTTTATAGGGCCTCCTAAGATGAAAAATGAACATGCTTGGATTTCAGGCCAGCCCTGAAACGATGGACTACTTTCAAGAGCTGAATAGACAAACTCAGGCCATTTGCTGTTTGCCTAGAAAGAGCCCTGCTAGAATTGAACTAACAAAACAAAACAAAACTAAGTTACAATGAGAAAATCAGCCACCATAGCTAAGACATAGCAAGGCTGGAATCCAATGAGCTTCCACAAACAGAGCTATTAAACGCAAGCCATGAACTAAGCACGCCAGTCTCTCCTTCTCTGTAAGGAATGCAAACAAATTGCACCAAACCCTCTCTCCAGCACAATTTTTCCTACATACACACATGCATGGTCATGTTTAATTGGTCAGTTAGAGGCAGGATATGATAACTCAAAGTGAGTAACGAAATAGAACAGGGACAATATTCTAGGACACAATTGGTGTGAACATGGCCTCTGATTTTGTTATCATACCTTCTTCACTGTTTCACTTAAGGCAAGCATGTTACAGCTTCTCCCTGCCTCTGGCACTCTGTCATTTTGTTACTATTATTAAGAAACATTATGTCTACCTGAACAAAAGCACCCTGCTGCAGTGACGATCCATCTGGTGATTAGTTATCCGGTAAGGAGTGGGTAGTTTATACCTTGTGGATACTCTGGACAAAGGGATAATTTACATCCTGGGTGGAATGGTGCAGGAGAGTACAAGGGTTCGTTATAATAATCAGAATAGCTTGCAATTGGGAACTTACAATTTTTTTTTGTTATTTCTGGGACTTTCCATAAATGTATGCTCAGACCAGTGCTGACAGTGGATAACTGAAACCATAGAAACCAGACTGTGGATAGAAGGGAGGAACTACTTTAAGCTCACCAAGGACAGACTAGAAGGAAGTGGGAAGAGGCAAAGTGAACTTGTAGAAAGGAGCACGCAGTCGCTGAAATGTAAACTAAGCTAGCAGGGCAAAATACAATAGGAAGAAACCCGAGCAACCTTACATGCTTGCCATAAATAGATGCTCAGAATTTCTGGGGCTCTTTCTTTGGTAAAATTTAGATGTATAGTTCCTTGGGAGGGGAGAAAGGGTTAGAAACATCTATATTTATCTATAGATCTGTAAATTAATTATTTTATTTTTAATTAAAAAAGTTTGTTTACTTTACATTCTGGTTGTAGCCCCCTACCTCGGTCTCCTCCCAGCCCCACTCTGCACCCCTCAGCTCCCCTCCCCCTAGTCCACAGAGAGGGAGAGCCCTCCTCCCCTATCATCTGACCCCAGCCTATCAAGCCTCATCTGGACTGCCTGCATCCTCTTCTTTGTGGCCTGGCAAGGCTGCCCCCACCAGGGGGAAGTGATCAACGTGTGGGGGACCAGAGTCCGTGTCAGAGGTACTCCCCATATTATGGGACCCACAAGAAGACTGTGCTATCTACTATCTAGATCCTCCCCATGTATGGTCCTTGGTTGGTTCATCATCAGTCTCTGCACCACCCCCCTATATGGCCCAGATTTGTTGACTCCATTGGTCCCCGTGTGGAGCTCCTGTCTCCTCCAGGTCTTTCTATCCCCCAAACTCTTCCAATAGACTCCCTGAGCTCCACCCCAAAGTTTGCTGTGAGTCTCAGCATCTGCTTCGATTCCCCTGCTGGGTGGAGTCTTTCAGAGGACCTCTATGGCAGGCTCCTGCCCTGTTCCTTCTCTTCAACCATTTCCGGTGTCTGTTCTATTTGCCCTCCTCACTGGGAATTAAGCATCCTCCCTAGGGTCTTCCTTATTATTTAGCTTTTTTAAGGTCTGTGTATTTGGACTGTTCACAGTGTATAGAGTTCCCATCCACACAAGCCCCTCCTCCAGCCCCATCTGAAAGCCTATAGTACCACATCAGCAGCTGCCCTGCTATGGTTGTCTTGTACTGGAGACTTATGTTTAGTTTAATAGAGAGACCTGCATTGACACATCAGCACTCCAAGTCCATCATTTACATTAGGGGTCTGGATAGTCTTACTTCATTTTGACAAGCGAAAGTCCTCAGATAGGAAGGAGTCTCAGGTAAGAAAATGCCTCCAGGTATGGGGGTGACTCTAGCCGAGACCCCTCCCTTCCCCTACTAACTACAGATATGAAGGCTGAAGATGTCACCTGCTAACTAGACTCCTAAGTAGAGGGAGGGAAACACCAACCCACCCACAAAAACTTCAACTCGAAATTTACCCTGCCTACAAGATGTGCAGGAATAATGAAAGAGCAGAGAGTGAGAGAATGTCCAACTAAGGCCTGGCCACATCGTGCAAGAGAGCCAACCCCTGACACTATTAACAACACTCTGCTATGCTTGTAACAGGAGCCTAGCAAAGCTGTCCTCCCAGAGGCCCCACCTAGCAACGGCTGAAATAGATGCTAAGACTCACAGCCTAACACTGGGCAGAGTGCAGAGAGCCTTGTAGAAGAGTGAGAGGAAGGATAGAAGGACCCGGAGGGAACAGGAGTTTCACAAGAAGACCAACAGAGCCAACTAACAGGGGCACGGGATGGGGTGAGTGCTCTTGGAGACTGAAACACCAACCAAGGACCATGTGTGGACTGGACCTAGGCCCCTTACACATATGTACCTGATAGGCAGTTTGGTCTTCATGTGGGTCCCCTAGTAAGGGGAGCAGAGGTTATCTCTGACAAGGACTTTCTTGCGTGCTTATGATCGCTTCCCTCTGGCAGGGTACCTTGGTAGAGGATGCACTCAGTCCTGATGCGACTTGATGTGCTGGGACAGGTAGGTGGGAGAGGGGTCCCTTTTTCTGAGGGGGAGGGGAGGGGGGACACTGGTAAGAGAAAGAAGGCGGGACTGGGAGGAGAGGAAGGAGGGGGCTACAGTTGGGATGTAAAACGAATGAATTAATACATAAATATAAAAAATAAGACAGTGCCTCCATAAGATCAGGCTGTAGGCGGGCTTTTAGAGCATTTTCTTAATTCGTGATTGATGAGAAAGGCCCAGTCTTATTGTGGCTGGTGTCATCCCTGGGCTGGTGGTCCTGGGTTTTGTAAGACACAGGCTGAATAAGTCAGAGGCGGGGAGGGGGGGGGCAGGGTAAGCTGTGGAGAGCCACAGATAGCAGCGCCCCCTGCTGCTTCCCCTGCGCAATGCGCCCCTTATGCGCATGCGCCCCTTATGCGCATGCGCAATGCGCCTTTGAGAGAGCCCCTTATGCGCATGCCTGAAGGCATAGTGTGAGGTGGCGTGATCCGAACGCACCAACCAAGAGCGACAACGTGGCAGTCTCTGATGGGACCAGGCGCACTATAAAGGTTCTGTGGGAGCTTTTCCCGGGGTCACTCCAGTAGTCAAAGTTCCTGAATAAACTGCTGCAAGAAGAGTTCCCAGTGTTGGTGTCTTTCCTGCTGGTCGGGGGCGGCATCAACAGTAAGCCATTGACCTCTGCTTCAGTTCCTGCCTCCAAGTTTCTGCCCAGCTTGAGTTTCCTGAGGAATGGACTGTCCCCTGGAAGTGTAAGCTAAAATAAACCCTTTTCTCCTCAAGTTTCCGTGGTCACAGTGTTTCATCACCGCGCTAGAGCTCCCAGCACACCGCATCCTTGCCAGCACCTCTTGGTGTTGATGTAGTGGATTCTGGCTGTGCTAGATGAAACACGTTAAAATTAAACATGTGTTACGTGCGATTTCTACGTACACTAGTGTACGTAGTGTACTTGACTACTCCCGTGGAAGTGTGGTTTGTATTTTTTTTTTAACCACTTCATTTTATCACAACACTCTCTCCCCTTGGTGCTCTCATTTTCTTACTCCACCCCACCCCTGCCTGGAATGCTGTCCAGACCATGCTACGTGCAGCCGGGGACTCTGGAACAATGTGTAGGGTTCGGATTTAAAAACCTGAACTTGACTAATGGAAGCTGCTCCTATACCATCTGAGACACATCCCCTTTTATTTTTAAAGTTAAGTGGATCTTGTCACAGTATCTTGTAAGCTGCAGACTATGAGTTTGCTATTATTATTTATATCTCATAATATATACTATGTATGTATGCATGTATGTATCTAAACACACACACACACACACACACACACACACACACACACACACACACACACACTTATAACTACACAGTTATTTCTTACACATTGACTTCTTTTATCTTGGGAAGTCTCTAAGCCAAGCAAACAGATCTCAAATGACAGACAGACGTTTAAATATTCGTAGGCCACTTGGCATGCATTTTTGTGACCTTCTTAAAAACTGGACAAATAAGTACTTAATGTCCCTCTACAGTTTTCTTGTGTACTTTATGTGTGTTGTACACATATCTATGTTTGTGTCTAAGCACAGGTGCGTATGTACACATGTGCACACATATGCTTGTGTGTATAGACCAGAGGTTAATGTTGGGTGTCTTCCTCTGCTGTTCTGTATCTTATTTCTGACACAGGCTCTCCCA
The DNA here is from genome assembly GCF_964271855.1 of Acomys minous. Taxonomy (NCBI): domain Eukaryota; kingdom Metazoa; phylum Chordata; class Mammalia; order Rodentia; family Muridae; genus Acomys; species Acomys minous. The sequence continues at coordinate 86,112,895 of NC_140493.1, read as the reverse complement.
CTGAACCCGGAGCTCACCAATTCAGCAAGACTGGACGGCCAGTGATTCACAGGGAGACAACACTCAGCTTCTTATGTGGGCGTTGAGACTCTGAACTCAGCTTCTTATGCTTGCATAGCAAGTATTCTAAGTTTCACATTTGTCTGTATGATTTGGGGGCAGGGTGATGTGAGGTGAAAGTTTTCCATAAAATGACAATGTATCAAAACTGATTTTCTGAAGCCAAAGCTGGGTCTAGGGAAGGAAAAGTCTGTGTCTGTGTCTGCATTCCCAGAACTTCTAGGATGCGCATATTTGAGAGTTCTCATGTTTGTTACTTATTTGCATTGTCAAATAGGTCCTTCAGTCAGGAGTGACTATTTTTGGTTTGCTGTGTTAAACTACTGGTCTTTTAAAAATGGATTATGTTCTTTACATATTCAAGTATTATGCCCTTTATCTGACATTCAATTAAAAAAATTTCCAAGCTTGTAATTCATCTTTCACCTTCATTCTTAGAAGATTTAGAGAATTTAGAGATGTAGTTAATATTAAAGGCAAACTCTCATGTTGCCTAGATGTGCTGGTGCTTGCTTTTAGTCCCAGCCTTCTGGAGACAGCTCTGTGAGTTCTAGGCCAGCCTGGCTTTTGTAGCAAATTCTAGGCTAGCTATAGTCAAGACCCTGTCTCAAAGAAAAACAAAACAAAACCCAACCAACTACCAGGTTTCTATGGCAAATGGAAACAACATTACTGTTATTATTCCATGGTAATAACTGGATTGTGAATTATGTTTTTTCATAAAAGCAGTTAATTTTCAGAGGATATGGTTTTGTCATTATAAATACAAATATTTTAAGAAATAATTAGGCCTATATCCAAGCACTTGGGGAGGCAGAGGCAGGCGAATCTCTGTGAGTTCAAGACCAGCCTGGTCTACAAAGCAAGTCCAGGACAGCCAAGGCTACACAGAGAAGCCCTGTCTCAAACAAACAAACAAACACTCCAAAACAACAACAACAACAACAACAACAAAACAAAAACCTTAACTCCCCAAAACCAAACCAAAAATAAAAAACCAAACAAAACCCCAACGACACAATAACATATTTAGTTATTTGACAAGGTTAACACATGAATTAGAGTGACAGAGAGGAAACTCTAGTATCTTCAAGGCGTTACCATTAAATTATGCTATTGAAATCTGATCTAATAAATGCACATACACATACAAAACCCCCTCTGGTGCCATCCCTAGTTTCTCGTATATATTCTTCTGAAATCCTTAGGCTTTATTTTGGTGAAAACCATGAGCTCTGCATCCTCTTTTCCTCTTGTTAGCCTTTTTGGACTCAGATGGACTTCCCTTTGCTTCTTCTTCTCTGATGAGCCCCTAAAGGTCTCTGACCTTGCTCTTTTCTTTCCAGAAACTTCAGTGATCTCCCAGCCTCCTCAGCAGATCCAGTTCTAGCACGTTCCATTTGCAGCAGTCTCTTGTGATCGCTCCCAAAACACACTGAGCATCTCTATTAATACATCCCAAGAGTTTAGCGGTCGATATGGAATCATAGATGCGTTCCAATTTATTAGCCAGCCAGAGGCAGCTAACTGAAGGTCTCTACTCACCTGTACACTGGAGATGCGGGAGGATGGGTTGGTAGAGCTGAAAGAGAGAGGCAGAGGGTGAAATCTCTCGGGCTCCACAGGGTTTGTCACCATAATGTTACCAGGGAAACTGGCCCCAGATGTAAAGCATAATTGGTCACTGTTGCACGCATGACACTACAAACCTTTGTCCAGTGGGCTTGGCTAAGTAAGAACGAAATCCCTCCCACCTTGGCTGTCTTAAGCTTACAAAGGAAACTCTCGCGAGAGCACCTTGTCTTAAGCTTTTTTTTTTTAAACTCCCACTTTGCCGCACATGGTTTACTCTCTTCATTCCCAGAGTTTTACTGGCAATTTGGGGTGCGATTGTGGCGACAGACGTACCCACCTCCTGGAGACATCTGTTGAGTGTCTCTCCTCTGATAGCGCATGTCTTCTTTGACTTCAGTTGGTGACCTTTCACCTTGGGGACACACGGACACCCTAATTGCGAATAGCCCAGGGACCTCACTGAATTGGAACATGCACATCAACTCAGAACTGCCGTCGCCTTCCAACCTTTCCTTTATAAGGGAAAGAAGGAATTACTTTTCTTTTATTTAACAAGTTAGCAAGATTCCTGAAGCGATCATTCCCTGTCTCCCTATAACAAAGGGTGGGGTCTAGGCGCAGAAAAAACTTTATCCTTATATTTTTATGCCTCATAAAATTAGTTTTACATTGCTTACCTATACATATTTGCTTAGGTAGACTCCTTTAATTTGGCTATTTTGTCTTTTTATGTATAGTAAATGAAGAAAGAAAGAGTTAAGTTTTTCAGCTAAGACCAAAACCATCACAGCATTAGATCAGAGCATTTCCTTCATTTTGACTATTTTCTTTTTCTTAACATGAAGTCTGGTTTCTTGGCTTTATCTATTATCTTTTTGCATGTTCTAAGTGAGAATCTTACGGACTAGATTTTAAGAACTCAGCTAGTAGTTTAATGTAGGCTTTTCATTTTGGAGTAGTGCTTCCTGCTTATTAAGGAAGATAGCCTGAGATGGCTTGAGTTTATTGGACAGTTGTGTGTGGTAAGTTACAGAGGGAGAGCCTACCTAGTAGGAGCTGGCTACTCTAGTGCCCAAGGACTTAGTCTCTGGAACTTGCTGGACTTCCCTGTTATTGTTCATATCTGACTCCTGTAGCCTTACACACCTATTTGTTTATAAGCCATTTGCTTTCTTTGTGCCTTAGTTTCTCTGTCTGTGAAACAGAATGCTGGTAGTATCCAAAGTATCAGATGTTTACAAAGATTTGAGATTACCATATACAAAAATCCAGTCCTGTATTTGTATACGCTTGTCAATAAATATTAGCAGTTATCATCATAAAAAAGGAACAAAGATACACAAATCTGAAAGTATAATGTTCAAGAGGATATTAATATTGCCAATTAATTATTACCTTTTAACCAGACATGTTATGTGACCTGTCAAATGTCAGGTACCTGACCACCCTAGCAAAAGAGACTTGAATGAATTTATTTCTGACCTTTTACATTTATTTCTATAAAACTCCTAGTATTTTTCTTATTTCAGCTAAAAGTCCTTCTAGGTTTTTGGTTTTAAAATTTTAATAAATTTCCATTTTCAATCATTTTCTTGGCAATAGGGGAGACTAGGGATTGAACCTAGAGCCTTTGCATGCCAGACAAACACTCAACCACTGAGCCACATGCCTAGCCCTACACGTCCCTCTATCCTCTTAGATACTTAGCTTTCTATTTCCAGCATTTTCCCTCCTCCAACTCCAGCATTCAATCAGTTCTCAGATCTTATGTGGATGGGACATGGAGAGAAGTGTCCAAAAGTGGCATTACCAGTTGTCCTCTGTGACCTCAATTGCACACGCTCTTTGCTCTTGACCACTCATTAGTTGCTTGTGTGGGAAATGTCAATTTATATGATGGTGACATTTGAGGCTTATGTGGTTGCTTTGATGTATTAGTTTTGGAGACCAAGCACCCAATTTACAGCCAACAGACCACTTTTAATTGGGACACAGAGGTAACAGGATTCCCCGTTGCCATAGTTGCAGAGGCCCATATGTGGTCAGCTGTCTAATGATGGATTTATTTTCAGATGTTTGATGCTACCGACAGCGAGCCCTGGTGACTCCGGGACATCTGCTGTTCTGGAAGGAGTGGCGTGCGGGCCACAGCTCAGCAGAAGCCCACTTCTTACGCTGAGCATGTTCTGGATTGGGGTTGCTTTTCATCTGTTTACTGTCGTGTGTTCTTGACTAAAGAGGAAATAGTGACCTGTCCCTTAACGAGTGCTTTGGCAGTAGGCCGTTGCTCCGAGTCTCAGGGGAGAAGGAAAGCGAAAGGCAAAGGGGACTTAAAAGCAGATTAACAATTACATCACCTGGATCCACTGAGGATCCACTCATGGAAATGACCAGAAGCACAAAAGGTAGGAGAAGTGTACACTGGCCATAGGAAGGGTGACAGCTTTATATACGCCAGCAACCAGAGAGCGCTGGAGAATGCAGCTCAAAGGGACACCATCATTACGTCTTTATGTTTAATTCCAGTGTACCTGGGAGGCAAGTAGGAGAAACTTCATCCTAATCCAGTGGCCCTGGATTAGGGAAGGAGGGCCTTCCCAGTGTGGCATCCTCGGCACTATCTAGTTTCATGTGTATTTTCATCATCCCAGAGACACTTTGGTGCCCTCTAAAAAATGACTTCTCATTTCCTCCTTGTATTGTGCCCTTTTTCACTCTGGGGTAGGTATAAAGAAATTCCTCTTCACCCAAGACCGGGCACAGACAGACCAAAGAATGGATTCCATCCAAGTACAGCTTGGCAAAGCAATGAGTTTCCTTAGGGCTACTGAGGAGTGTGGAAGACTCAGAAAACACAGCACGAGGGAGCCCCATGTGTAACTTAGAGCTGGCTACACCCTGAAAAAAACTCTCTACGGTTAATTGTTTATGTCTTTTTTTTTTTGGTTTGTGTATGTGTGTGTGCAGAAATGTGTTTGTGTGTGTGTGGATAGTCTGTGTGTGTCTGTGATGTGTAGGTTGTACAGGTGTGTGTAGGTGTGTGTGTGTATATGTGTGTGTGTGTGTGTGTGTGTCTACATGCACATAGAGGCCAAAAGACAACTTCTGGTATTGCTCCTCAAGTGCTGTCTTCCTTGAGTTTTGAGGCAGGGTCTCTCACAGGCCTGGGGCTTATCAAGCAGCTATTTGGCTGATGAGCCTCAAGAATCCACCTGTTTCCACTTTCCAGTGCTAAAATTAGAAGTGTATGTCAAGCCCAGACTTTCTTTTTTAAAATTGTTTTTGGAGGCTTGAACTCAGGGAAGGGGCATCTGTTGTCTTCAGTATCTGTGTCTTGGATTGCTCTTGCATCTGTAGCCCCACACAGTTTCTGCCTTATAGAAAGTGCAAACGTTTGTAGAACAGATGAACAGAAAGCAGAGGGAGCGTGGCTGTGAGAAGGAAGAAATTGGCTTGAAGATCTCCTTTTGACAATGCCACATTGGCATCCCACAGGATAGGAAAGAAAACATTCCCTCTCCTGTTCCCATCACTTAGTAACTTAAAGCTGTTGTTGGCAGAAAAAGTCTCCCCTCATTTTCCAGAGAGGAAAATGAGTGCCGAGCACTGGTGACATTCAAGCATGTATGTGACATTCAGCTCTCTGTTGCTGTGACAAAACAGCTGAGAGAAATCAATTTAAGGATAAATATAATGAAGGCATATATGCCACAAAAATTTGAAAATCTAAGGGAAATGGATGATTTTCTTGATCAATTTCACTTGCCAAAGTTGAGTGAAGAACAGATAAACAAGCTAAATAGTCCCATTTCCCCTACAGAAATTGAAGTAATCATTGATAGTCTCCCAACCAAAAAAAGCCCAGGGCCAGATGGCTTAAGTGCAGAATTCTACCAGACCTTCAAGGGCGAGCTAATACCGATACTTTTCAAGCTACTCCAAAAGATAGAAAGGGATGGAACATTACCAAATCCATTTTATGAGGCCATAGTCTCATTGATACCTAAACCTAACAAAGACTCAACAAAGAAAGAGAATTTCAGACCAATTTCTCTGATGAACATCGATGCAAAAATACTAAATAAAATACTTGCAAAACGAATACAAGAGCACATCAAAGATATCATTCATTATGACCAAGTAGACTTCATTCCAGGCATGCAGGGATGGTTTAATATACAGAAATCCATCAATGTAATCCACCACATAAACAAACTGAAAATAAAAAACCACATGATCATCTCTTTAGATGCAGAGAAAGCATTTGATAAAATCCAACACCCATTCATGTTTAAAGTTTTAGAGAGATCGGGAATACAAGGCACTTTCCTCAACATAATAAAGGCTATATATAGGAAGCCAATAGCCAAAATCAAAGTAAATGGTGAGATACTCAAGGAAATTCCTCTAAAATCAGGAACAAGGCAAGGCTGCCCACTCTCTCCATATCTCTTCAATATAGTACTCGAAGTTCTAGCCAGAGCAATAAGACAACAAAAGGAGATCAAGGGTATTCAAATGGGAAAGGAGGAAGTCAAATTATCCCTATTTGCAGATGATAAGATAGTCTACATAAGTGACCCTCAAAATTCCACCAGAGAACTCCTACAGCTGATAAACACCTTCAGCAAATTGGCTGGATACAAAATTAACTCCAAAAAGTCTGTAGCCTTCCTATACACAAATGACAAGCTTGCAGAGGAAGAAATTAGGAAAACTACACCCTTCACATTAGCCACAAGCAATATAAAGTACTTAGGAGTTACTCTAACTAAGCAAGTGAAGGACTTGTTTGAAAAAAATTTCAAAACTCTAAAGAAAGAGATTGAAGATGACATGAGAAGATGGAAGGATCTTCCTTGCTCATGGATTGGGAGAATTAACATAATAAAAATGGCCATCCTACCAAAAGCAATCTACAGATTCAATGCAATCCCTATCAAAATACCTACACAATTTTTTAAAGACATTGAAAGTTCAATTCTGAACTTCATATGGAAAAACAAAAAACCCAGAATAGCTAAAACAATCTTGTACAATAAAAGGTGCTCCGGAGGAGTCTCCATACATGATCTCAAACTGTACTATAAAGCAATAGTAATTAAAACAGCATGGTACTGGCACAGCAACAGGCTGGTTGATCAGTGGAATCGAATCAAAGACCCAGATATGAATCCACACACATATGGTCACTTGATTTTCGACAAAGAAGCCAAATCCATTCGATGGAAAAGGGATAGCATCTCAACAAATGGTGCTGGTCTAACTGGATGTCTATGTGTAAAAAAAATGCGACTGGACCCATATTTGTCACCTTGTACAAAACTCAAATCCAAGTGGATTAAAGACTTCAACATAAAACCAGAGACACTAAGTCACTTAGATGAAAAAGTTGGGAAGAGCCTGGAACACATTGGCACAGGAGACAACTTCCTGAACAGAACGCCAACAGCCCAGACATTAATGTCAACAATTAATAAATGGGACCTCATGAGGCTGAGAAGCTTCTGTAAGGCAGGAGACACTGTCAAGAGAACAAAGCGACAGCCTACAAACTGGGAAAAGATCTTCACCAACCCGACATCTGACAAAGGTCTAATATCCAAAATATATAAAGAACTCAAGAAATTAAACACCACCAAGCCAAATAACCCAATTGAGAAATGGGGCTTGGAACTAAACAGAGAATTCTCAACAGAGGAATATCAAATGGCTGAGAAACACTTAAAGAAATGCTCAACCTCCTTAATCATCAGGGAAATGCAAATCAAAACAACTCTGAGATTCCATCTTACACCCATCAGAATGGCTAAGATCAAAAATTCAAGCGACACCACATGCTGGCGAGGATGTGGGGAGAGAGAAACACTCCTTCATTGCTGGTGGGACTGCAAACTAGTACAACCACTTTGGAAATCTATCTGGTGCTATCTCAGAAAAATGGGAATAGGGCTTCCTCAAGACCCAGCTATTCCACTCCTTGGAATATACCCAGAAGATGCTCCAGCACACAGCAAGAAAATTTGCTCAACCATGTTCATAGCAGCCTTATTCATAATAGCCAGAACATGGAAACAGCCTAAGTGTCCCTCAATAGAAGAATGGATAAAGAAACTGTGGTACATATACACTATGGAATACTATTCAGCTATTAAAAACAAGGAATTCCCGAAATTTGTGGATAAATGGATTGAGCTAGAAATGATCATAATGAGTGAGTTAACCCAGAAGCAGAAAGACTCAAATGGTATATACTCACTTATATCTGCATATTAGCCCAAGGGGCATGTCCCATGAAAGCCTTCACTTACCAGGAAACTGAGACAGAGGGGAGGACATTCTAGTGGGACTCTAGATGAGAGAATCATGGGAGAATGGCAAAGTAGAAGGATCCAGAGGGTCCTAGAAGCCTTCAAATAGAACATTATGATAGGCAGATTTGGGCCCAGGGGTCCTGCTCAAACTAAGGCACCAGCCAAGGACAATACAGGCAGTAAACCTTAAACCCCTACCCAGATCTAGACAATGGACAGAACATTCTCCACAGTAGAGTGGAGAGTGGGATATTACTTTCTCACATACTCTGGTGCCTCACCTTTGACCATGCCCCCTGGAGGGGGAGACCTGGTGGCACTCAGAGGAAGGACAGCAGGTTACCAAGAAGAGACTTGATACCCTATGAGCATATACAGGGGGAGGTAATCCCCCTCAGGAACAGTCATAGGGGAGGGGAATAAGGGGAAAATGGGAGGGAGGGAAGAATGGGAGGATACAAGGGATGGGATAACCATTGAGATGTAACAAGAATAAATTAATAAAGGAGAAAAAAGGATAAATATAATGAAATATTTATTTTGGCTATGGGTTCAGTCTATGGGTACCTGGCTCTGTTATTTTTGGGTTATGACCAGTCATAATATCATCACCAGCACCACCAACATCATCATAATCACAGGGAGTGTCAGGTGGGACAAAGCTGGTCACCTTATGGCAGCAGAGAGACAGGGAGGGGACAAAGAAGGAGCAGCAGGAGTAGAAGGAGAAGGAGTAGAAAAAGAAGAAAGAAAGGGAGGAGAAGGAAACTTGAAGATTTACAAAGGTTATATAAACTATACCTTTAAAAGGCGAATGTTCTAATACATCCACTGGCACAGTAGTGGTAAAACTGTTTGAGGAGATAAACAACCACTTTTTAAAAATTTCAAAAAAAAATTCAGCACATTATTTCTCTCTCTCTCTCTCTCTCTCTCTCTCTCTCTCTCTCTCTCTCTCTCTCACTCTATCTCTTGTGTGTACATGCCACAGTATACATGTTGGCGGTCAAAGGATTATTTGGGGTAGTCTATTCTCTTCTACTATGGGCTCTGGGGATTGAACTTAGGGTGTCAGTCTTGTGTGGCAAGTAACTATGGGTGAAACCATCCCCTTTCCCCCCAACTGCTTTCTGATTGGATTACAGGCCTGCTCCATGGGAGAGAGTACATGCTTGGCACTGTAAACTTAGTAAGAAACCTACATGGGGAAGCCTAAGAGGGGTATAAACCACCATTATCTGCCTTCTAGATAGACTAGAGCTATTTTCAGCTTTGGTCAGAATTTTTTTTTTCAGTGGGTTACAGGTATTGCAAAGAGTCAAAACTGATTAATGAGTTGAGATTAAGTGACTGCATATGCTCAGCCCTAAATAGAACATTTCTATCTCTCCCCTCCAAAGCTCTGAGAGTGTTGTACAAGAAGGAGAAGAATCTAAAAACTGTGGGGTGAGAAGTGCTTTGAAACACTATTCTCTCGACATGACATGGCCACTGCAATCACACACACATGTGGGCACACACACACACACACACACACACACACACACACACACACACACAGAGATAGATGATAGATAGATAGAGATGCTATGGTTACCTGTATAAAAACTGAGCAATACTGGGGCCAAGTTGCTCACGTTTCATTAAATAACTCCCTACTTATATGATCATACAACGCCAACTTAACTCGGCAGGTCACAAAAAGACATGAAAGTAAAGGGGAGAGGTTAGTCATGAAGAAGGGGGGAAATATAAGATGACAATGAGGATAAACATGATCATAATTCATTGTATAGATGTATGGGATTGCCAAAACCAAAAAAAATTAAAATGAAATGAATGTTCCTATTTTCATGTCTCTCTGTGCTTTTAGTTAATTAAGTATTTTGTTTGTTTCTATGAAGCAAAAAAAGGTAGACACCATCTCAGTCCTAGGGAGACATCTGGGTTTTAAAGAAGCTTTTTAAAAAAACACGCTGGCACTGGAAATTGATGGGCAGCTACTGAGCTTCTGTTTGTTGGATTGTGCAGCAAAGTGGAACGGACAATGCTTTTCCTTGTGGTAATTGCCCACTTTCCCCCTTGTTTTAAAATTTATTCTAAATAGCTGGAGCTTAGAGAACAAGCCATTCAAGAGACACAATCTATAAATAGTTTCTTAAAGAGGGGCAAGTAAATTAATATTTATTAAAGATTTATATTTTCCAATATTTTGTATGTAATTTGAACTCAACTGTACACTTCCATTTTTTAAAAAAAAGATCTGGACTCAATTGATCTAAAATGCTATTCCTTGAACTATTCAATGTTCAAATTGCCCCCAACTGGTTACAATTTCCTGGGAACTTAAGTTCTCTGAACACTTTTATTTTTAATGCGGAAGAAGTTAAATGTTTGAATCATCATATTCCCTTTTAGGCACTATTCAAGTAGATTTGAAATAGTTCTTTCCATGGTCTTCTGCGAATCCCAACCTCATGTCTTGAAGGGCTTTTGTGTATGTGCAGCCGACTCCACTGCAGGCTGATGTATTAGTCAGTGTTCTTCAGAGAAACAGAACCAATAAATGCACGGATAACATAGATAAACAGGAAGGTGTTTGTCACGAGGCATTGGTTCACATGGACCCAAAGGCCAAACAGACCCATGATCTTCCATCATCCATCCGCAGGTATAGGAAATTCATTGTTATAGTTTTCAACCCAAGTTCAGACTCTTAAGAGCCTGGGGAGCCAAGGTCATAGATTATCAGTCTGAATCTGAAGTCCTACGGCTAGAGTCTAGATATTTAAGTCCTGAACTAACTCTAAAGGTCCAAGAATCATAAATGCTGATGTTCAAGAGAAGGAAAAGATTGATGCCTCAGTTCTGAAAGCAATTTCACCCTTTCTCCACTTATCTGCTTTGTTTATGTCCTCCGAGTATTAGGTTGGTGAAGGTGACCATCTTTACTCAGCTCTCTAATTCAAATAATATTTGCTAAAAACAGTTTCACATATACACTCCCAATATAGCTGTTTTCACTTGAAAAATGGGCATCTCTTAGTTCAAGAAAGTTGGTATCTAACCCTAGGCATCACAAAGAGAAGGAGTTTACATGTGGTGTGAACTACTTCAACTGTATTATTAAATTTCTGTTTTGTTGTTGTTGTTGTTGCTGTTGTTGTCTCTTTTGACATCATTATGAGAGTGATGGTCATTCTAGATCACACTGTTCTTAGAAAGCTCATTGACTTGTCGCTCCAAGAAAATTTCATTCAATTTAAGTGGTTTGGAGTATTTAATTTTCCCCAATTAAATTACACACATGGCAACATTATGTCCTAGTTTTATTTACGTTGCTGTTATAAAAAACCCTGACAAAAAGCAATATAGGGAAGAGAATTGTGTATGGACAATATAGGGGATTTTAAGACA
>NC_140493.1:85906529-86096529 GCF_964271855.1 Acomys minous | reverse complement strand
CTTTAGGCACGTTTCTGGGGTAACCTAGGAACCGAGGGACGCATAAGGAGGAATTGCATCACATATTTTGTGTTATGCACATCTGAATTTTTTTATTAAAGATTTATTTATTATGTATTACAGTGTTCTGCCTGCATGACCACCTGCCTGCCAGAAGTGGGCATCACATCTCATTACAGATGGCTGTGAGCCACCATGTGGTTGCTGGGAATTGAACTTAGGACCTTTGGAAAAGCAGACAGTGCTCTTAACCTCTGAGCCATCTCTCCAGCCCCACAGTTGAAGTTTTTATGGTGAATGATAACTTACTTTAAAAATTAATATGCAGTAAGACAGAGTTTAATGATAGATAGTTTTATATTTTTAGTACATGCATAGGTTTGAGTTTTTGAGGAAGGATCTCAGGCTAACCTCAAATGTGTAGCCTCCTGCCTCAGCCTCCAGAGTAGCTAAGATTATAGGTGAATACCAGTACACTTTATTGTGGATTTGTGTGGCCACTACTATGATGAAAATACTGTACAGTTTTATTAACTAGTACTTACTACTTCATGGTCACACCCTCCCCACTTCTGTCCCTGGCAACAGCTGATCTATTCTTATTACCATAATTTTGTCTTCCTGAAATTTTCAAATAAATGGAGCCATTCAGTCTCTGGGCCTGGCTTCTTTCACTCAGCACAATGCCTTTAGAGCCCATCCAAGCTTGTATATCAACAAATGTTTCCTTTAATTGCCATGTGCTGTTCCACTGACTGGAGGCACCACAGCTTGTGTAAGTAATATTGGGCTGTTTCCTTTCTAGAAGATGACCTGTCACATGGTGGAGGACAATCAGTAAACACAAACAGCTCTTATGGAGCTCAGAATGAGAATCTATAGTTGGTGTCCTCTAGAAGGTTCTTATACATCTCCTCCTCCTCTTCCTCCTCCTCTTCCTCCTCCTTTTCCTTCTCCTTCTTCTTGACTCTGTATTTTGGTTTTCTGTTGCATCTTCTTCTTACAAGTCATCAATTGCAATGAGTCAAAATCCATTTTTTGGGGGTGGGGCTCAGTAACCAGTTAAGGAGGCCGTGACCTAATATGTCTCTTCTGTGTCAGCTTATTGCTCTCAGGACAATTATTTCTCCCCAGGGGTACCCCAACTCCCAAGTCAAAAACAATGACTATGGATCAGACCTGTATAATTGACTGGCATTGAATGTCAAGCTTAACTTTCTCTCAGATGCTTAAAAAAAAAACCAAACCCCTTTTTATTGATTTATTGTGAGTTTCAGATCATGCACCCCAGTGACACTCACCATCCCATCCCCTCATACCCACATCAAAATAAAACACAAACAAACAACAAAAACAAAGCATAGAAAACATCTCATTGTGGAAGTTGTAGTGTGCCAGTGTGTCTGTCTCCAACTACACATCTTCACTTTGCAAATGTTCATAGCAATGAGTCTTTTGTCAGGCTCAAGATCTCCGGTTTCTGTGACACCACCAATATTGGACCCTCACCAGGACGTCTCCAAGTTATCTTGTTGTTGCTCTGTGTCATAGAGATTCTGCAGCTATGGGACAGCAGGACTGGCCCTTTTATGCCTCCCGACCATTTGCAGATTATGTACATTTTGGGGTAGGCCAATTCAGAGCCTAGGTTCTGGGCCTGGGTGGTAGCTGAGCTGGTCAGACTCCAGGCTCTCTTTTATCTGCACCACTAGGCGCAAGTGGGCTCTGGATAAGCCACCCAGTGCACCACCAGCAGGGGGCAGGTAAGCTCTCTTGCTCTCACATCCTTGGGGCTGGCTCACCAGTGCCTTCACCATCAAGGCCAGCTCACCGTCTAGGCAAGGCACAGGGTCAATTCTCCTGAAAGTTACAGCCATTGAGGATGCAGGGGAGGTGTGTGTGTGTGGGGGTGTCAGGGCTAGCTCTCCTGCATCTCATGCCTCCAGGGTTGGCTCTCCTCGACACTGCAGGTGGAGGGCAAGTCTGTGGGTGGCATAGTGGTCCATAGGTCTCTGTCTGTCTTCCTCCTCCTGTGCTATGGTGCCTGGATTTGATTTGATTTTTTTGGGGGGGGGTCCTAGACATAAGACAGCTTTGGCCACCAAGGCAGGCATCAAGCTAAGATCAACAAAGGACTGGCATCTGCTCTGCCTCTGACTGATATAAGAAAAACAACAGCCACTCGGGAGGCAGAGGCAGGCAGATCATTGTGAGTTAAAGACCAACCTGGCCTACAAAGTGAATCCAGGACAGCCAAGGCAACACAGAGAAACCCTGTCTCGAAAACCAAAATGAAAAAAAAAAAAATAAAAAAAAGAAAGAAAGAAAGAAAGAAAGAAAGGAAAAGAAAAACAGCACCAACAAAGTGTCTCTTTGCCCATTTCCTGGAGTGGAGGTGGCTCTCTCAGATTCTTGTGCTTAATATTCCTCAGCCACTCCTCTGTGCTGACACTTCTCAAGCATTTGAGCAAATGCTGACCTCATGCTTTGTTTAGCAAATTCATTATTCTGGTCCCAAGCTGTTAAACACCCACCTCCACTAATATCAACATCATTAGGATCTGTGTGAATAATGAAGGGACAACTGCTACTGACACCATAACTAGCCTCAAAGGACAGTGGAGCTGTTTAGATGAAAGCTGTCTTTTCCACTGCCCCCCAGCGGGCATGGTGTGGTGGTGGTGTGACAGCCTGGGACAGGGTGTGTGCTAAGAGAGCTGGGGAAGCTAAAAGAGTGTGAGAAGAGCTGGGAGTTCCTAGGGGCCATTCCTAGAGGACGTGGCCCAGGAGGGACAAAGGGAGCAAAGCAATGGAGAAGAATCTGTGGTGAGTCACAAGGCTCGGGACCATAGGGCTCATGTTGTTACTGAAAAACCCCCAGGGAGGCATTTCTACTGCTTTGCCAGTGTATTTTTAATTTAGGATCTTTAACACCGAGGGAACATCTTCAGTTATGTGTGAGACACAAACAGAAATGACAGTTTATTACTTACAGGTCTCTGGGTATGCACAGTACAACCGAGACCATACACAGAGGGTCAAGGAGCCCAGGCAGGGATGTGGAGAGAGAGAGAGAGAGGGGGGGGGGAGGGGGAGGGGGAGGGGGAGGGGGAGGGAGAGGGAAAGAGGGAAAGAGAGAGAGAGAGAGAGAGAGAGAGAGAGAGAGAGAGAGAGAGAGATATTTTAGAAGGATCAGCAGGCCTATGCCTTGTCTGAGCACAAGAGCCAAGTCTCCTGCAGAGTTCTTGTGACTTTACAGTAGTAAGCAGGAGTGAGCTCTGGGTTGTACTCTGTGTGGGATGTGAGGGTCAGCAGAGCCATTCAGATAGGTTGCATCCAGTTGTCTGTGGGGAGGAGGTCATGCAGGGAGCTGTACCCATTCTTTTACGGTGTTGAGAACACGAATTATGATGTACCATTTGGTCTGCCCTTGGGGCTCTAGGTGGCTGAGGATGGACAGGCAGAGTCAGATGTGCTAAGGCTGCTCTCCTGAGAAAAAGGATGCCTTAAATTGCTCAACCGGACTCTGCCTGTGCTTTCTGACCTCAGACCTCCTGTGACTTCTGAGAATAATTCCACCCTGGAAGACACATGGGTTGGTTCTTCTATGCCAATAGAAATGGGACAAGGAGATTAGGTACTGGAAAGGGGCACACGGAATACACTGATGTGATTTAGTGAAAACGGGACTGTTCTTCCCTGCTTCTTACCACTTCCTCATCACCAAGGACCTGCCTCACATCGAGGAAAGATGAGGGAGTGTGTGGACTGAACGGTGTTTTGGTTTTGTTTGGTTGCTTTTTTTTTTTTTTTTTTTTAGAAGTCATGTGTTATAGTCCAGATCCCTCATCTTTAGATTGTGACTGTATTAGAGATAGGACCTTAAAGAGGCAATTCATATTAAATAAGATCAGAAGGGTGGGGCCACTACTCATAGGATTAGTACCCTTGTGGGAATAGGAAGTAGTATAAGGCACGTACGGACATACACCAAGAAAGACGATTACTTCAGGCTATGAGAGAGACCTCAGGAAAGCTGGGCGAGGTGGCACACGCCTGTAATCCTAGCATTTGGGGAGGCAGAGTCAGGCAGATCTCTGTGAGTTCGAGGCCAGCCTGGTCTACAAAGTGAGAGAGACCTCAGGAGAAACCAGGCCTCCTGGTACCTTGGTGTTGGACTTTTGATCTCCATGACAGTGAGAAGGATGTTCTGCTGGTTGAGCCACCCAGCCTGTGGCATTTTGTTATGTCGTCCCTGGACAATGAGTTCATATGGCTAGGTGATCTCATCTGGATCTCAAGAGCCAGGGAGGAATTCAGCAGATACCAGAGCATATTTAACAACAAACTGTATCTCCGTTACATATTACATAGAGTATGATAAAGAAGGGGGCAGCTGAGGTGCAGTGCAGAAGCCAAAGAAAAACTAAGCTGGAGCCTCCTGGGTTGGTGACCTTGGACAGCTATCTCCCTGAATACCAGTGTCCTCCAGTGGTAGACAGTAAGCCTTGGCGACTTATGGAGCTCTCTGGATATGTAGAACACATGCAGAAGTTTTTTTAATCACTGGGAAGGTATGGCCGATAGACTGATAACTTTTTAAGCTTCAGCTATCTCCGACCCAGGGTCTGTTGGCATCATTTGATTGCTGGAAGAGAAATAATCAGAAACAAAAAGTATCATATTGAAAATGACCAACTTTGGAAGCGCCACCATCATTTCTTACAGAAGAAAGACGGCCCCTAAGAGAAAGCTGAGAAACAGAAGTCCCTTTTACTTCTAAACTGCACGAGGCGACATGTCTGTTGTCACCAGGAATGGGTGTTTTGTCTGCTTTCATAAACAATGTGGCTTCTCTTAGTGAAAACTCTTCCAAGAAGCAGTTTGGACAAATGTATCAAGATCTTTAAAAATACTCATGTTGCTTGACACAGCAGTTCCGTTTATAACAGTTTGTTCTAGGAAGATAATTTGAAATGCAGAAAGCTGTAGGCTTAACATGAGGTGTTCCCTTGCAGCTTAACTAACTTTGGTATAAATTTGGAGAACTCCTAAGCCCATACTGTCAGGAGCATGGTTAAATAAGTCGTGGCACAATCATATGGTGGAAGATTACGTAACCCACTAAAATATGTAAGTGAACTACCATCAGTAAATAAAAAAAGGCAGAACACAAACACAACTGGAAGTGAATGCAGTGTAATGGTTGGGTGAGGCTGGGCTAGGATTCCTGCTTTTTTTTTCCCCTTTCTGTTTTATATGCCTGATTTTGATACATTTTCTGTGGTGAATATGCATTAGATTTGTAAGCCGGAGGACGGCACAAAGAAATAATGGTCAAACAGGGAGATAAAGATGGCAGTGGCATTAGGTAATGTCCTCAACTGTGACCAGGAGACAATTTTTGCCTAGCGTAAATCATATAGGAAATATGAAATTTAGTTCAAATGAAATAATGTATAAAATATGCATTCTAACACTATGTTCTGATTTGAATAAAAATTGTGTGGCTCCTGCGACCCTTTCTTGAGGTCCAAGTAACTTTCTGGTGTGGCTCACGGACGCAAGGGGGACATTTTACTTAGTTTACGCATTGGCTGCAAAGGACAGGAGGGGACACAAGCAGGGTGGAAGAGACGGGTAGGGCAAGGTGGGTGGGAGAGGTGGAGCTCCCATGCCCTCTCTGTGTTCCCCACACTCCAGAAATGCCACAACCTCAGCTACATGGAAGTTTCTTGCTCCTAGACTTTAGGGTTTCTGATACAAGTTTCATAGCATGGGCAACATTAGCAGGGACGTTATTAATTAATCATTAATTGGCTATTGGGATCAATTCAACCTGAAGCCCTTCTCTGCTCCTTAGATGCCAAGAATGGGGGTGAGTCCTAGGCAAGGCACTCCAGGTAACTAGTAACTGCGGAGGGCACAGAATCGTCCTCTCCCATGGATGACCTTCCTGAGCTTCAGAGTGGTCAGCCTCTGCGTCCTTCCATCCGCTCACTCCTTCATGCCACTCTCAGTGCTCCACTCAGAGTCAGCAGAGAGTCCCAGCATCTGTCCCCATCCTCCACTGGCTGGAGTCTCTCAGAGGACATCTATGTTGGGCCAATATCCACTTATAAGTGAATCTATACCATGCGTGTCTTTCTGGGTCTGGGTTACCTCATTCAGGATGATTGTTTCTAGTTCCATCCATTTGCCTGCCAATTTCAAGATTTCTTTGTTTTTAATAGGTGAGCAGTATCCCATTGTGTAAAAGTACCACAGTTTCTTTATCCGTTCTTTGCTTGAGGGACATCTAGGTTGTTTCCAGATTCTGGCTATTATGAATAAAGCTGCTATAAACATAGTTGAGCAAATGTTCTTGTTGTATGGTGGAGCATCTTTCGGTATACGCTTAGGAGTGGTATAGCTGGGTTGTGAGGTAGAACTATTCCCAGTTTTCTGAGAAAGTGCCAGAATAGTGTGCAAAGTGGTTGTACAAGTTTTCACTGCCACCAGCAATGGAGGAGTGTTCTTCTTTCTCTGCATCCTCACCAGCACGTGCTGTCACTTGAGTTTTTGATCTTAGCCGTTCTGATGGGTGTGAGACAGAATATCAGAGTCATTTTGATTTGCATTTCCCTGATGACTAAGAATGTTGAGCATTTCTTTAAGTGTTTCTCAGTCATTTGATAGTCCTTTGTTGAAAATTCTCTGTTTAGCTCTGTCCCCCATTTTTTAATTGGGTTATTTGGTTTGTTGGTGTTTGATTTCTTGAGTTCTTTATATATTTTGGATACTAGCCTTTTGTCAGATGCAGGGTTGATAAAGATCTTTTTCTAGTTTGTTCTGTTGACAGTATCCTTTGCCTTACAGAAGCTTTTCAGTTTCATGAGGTCCCATTTATTAATTGTTGGTCTTAGAATCTGAGCTATTGGTGTTCTGTTAAGGAAGGTGTATCCTGTGCCAAGGAGTTGCAGGCTTTTCCTACTTTTTCTTTTAACAGATTTGGTGTGTCTGGCTTTCTGTTGAGGTCTTTAATCCACTTGGGCTTTAGTTTTGTACAGGGTGATGAATATGGATCTATTTGCATTTTTTACATGTAGACATCCAGTTAGACCAGCACCATTTATTGATGGTGCTATCTTTTTTCCATTGTATGGTTTTGGCTCCTTTATCAAAAATCAAGTGTCCATAGGTGTGTGGGTTTATTTCCAGGTCTTTGGTTCAATTTCATTGACCAGCCAGGCAATCGTTGCTCTATAGTACAGCTTGGGATCACAGATGAAGATTCCTCTGGAGGATCTTTCATTGTACAGGATTGTTTAACTATTCTGGATTTTTTTTGGTTTTTCTATATGAAGTTGATAATTGATCTTTCTGGGTCTGTAAAGACTTGTGTAGGCATTTTGATAGGAATTGCATCGAATCTGTAAATAACTTTTGGTAAGATGGCCATTTCTACTCTGTTGATCCTCTTAATCCATGAGCATGGAAGATCTTTCCATCTTCTGGTATCTTCTTCAATTTCTTTCTTTAGAGACTTGAAGTTTTTCTCTTTAACTTGCTTGATTAGAGTTACACCAAGATACTGTATGGTTTTTGTGGCTATGGTGAATGGTAATTTCCCTAATTTCTTTCTTAGCCCATTTGTTATTTGTATACGGAAGGGCTACTGATTTTTAAAAATTAACCTTATATCCAGCCACTTTGTTGAATGTGTTTATCAGCTGTAGGAGTTCTTTGTGGAGTTTTGGGAGTCACTTATGTATAGTATCATATCATCTTCAAGTAGCAATACATTGACTTCTTCCTTTCTGATGTGGATTCCCTTGATCTCCTTTTGTTGTCTTATTGCTCTAGCTTAAACTTCAAATACTATATTGAAGAGATATGGAGAGAGTGGGTAGCTTTGCCTAGTCCCTGATTTTAGTGGAATTTCTTTTAGTTTCTCTCCATTTAGTTTGATGTTGGCTATCACCTTACTCTATATAGCTTTTATTATATTATTTAGGTATGTGTGTTGTATTCCTGATTTCTCCAATATTTTCAACATGAATGGATATTGGATTTTATCAAATGCTTTTTTGGCATCTAAGGAGATAATCATGTGTTTTTTCTTTCAGTTTGTTTATATGATAGATTACATTAATTGATTTTTTTTTTTGTATATTGAAGCATCCCTGCATGCCTGGGATGAAGCCTACTTGGTTATGGTGAATGATATCGTTGATGTGTTCTTGGATTCTGTTTAAGAGTATTTTTTGAATTTTTTTTGCATCAATGTTCATAGGAGAAATTGGTCTGAAATCTCTTTCTTTGTTCAGTCTTTGTAAAGCTTAGATATCATGGTGACTGTGGCCTTTAGGCAATGTTCCTTCCATTTTTATTTTGTGGCATAGTTTGAAGAGTATTGGTCTTAGCTCTTCTTTGAAGATCTGGTAGAATTCTGTGCTGAAACCATCTGGTCCTGGGTTCTTTTGGTTGGGAGATTTTTGTTGACTGCTTCTATTTCCACAGGAGAAATAGGACTATTTAATTTGTTTTCATGATTTTAATTCAACTTTGGCAAGTGGAACCTATCAAGAAAATTGTTCATTTCCTTTAGATTTTCAAATTTTGTGGCATATAGGCATTTGAAGTAAGACCTACTGATCCTTTGGATTTCTACAGTGTCTGTTGTTATGTCTCCCTTTTCATTTCTGATTTTGTTGATTTGGATAGTGTCTCTCTGCCTTTTAGTTAGTTTGGCTAAGGATTTGTCTATCTTGTTTATTTTTTCAAAGAACCAGTTTTTGGTTTCACTTATTTTTTAAATTGCTCTTTTTGTTTCTATTTTATTGATTCCATCTCTGAGTTTGATTATTTCCAGTTGTCTACTCCTCTTGGATATTTCTGCTCTTTTTCCCCTCGGGCTTCCAGACATGTTGTTAAGTTGCCTGTATGAGATATTTCCAATCTTCTTATAAAGGCACTTAATGCTGTGAGTTTTCCTCTTAGCACTGTTTTCAATGTGTCTCATAAATGTGGGTATGTTGTACCTTCATTTTCATTGAGTTTTTAGGAAATCTTTAATTTTGTTCTTTATTTCTTCCCTGATCCAGGTTTTTATTAAGTAGAGAGTTGTTCAGTTTCCATATGTGTAGGCATTTTGTTATTTCTTTTGTTGTTGAGGTCCATCTTTAGTCTATGGCAGTCTGATAGGATACAAGGTATTATTTCAATCTCTTTGTATTTGTTGAGGCTTGCTTTGAGACCAACTATATGGTCAATTTTGGAGAAGGTTCTGTGAGGTGCTGAGAAGAAGGTATAATCTTTCGTGTTTGGGTGAAATGTTCTGTAGATACGTTAGGTCTATTTGATTCATGACATCAGTTAGTGTCATTGTTTCTTAGTTTAGCTTCTGTTCCATTGACCTATCCTTTGATGAAAGGGGGGCATTAAAGTCTCCCACTATGAATGTGTAGGGGTTAATATGTGGTTTAAGCTTTATTAATGTTTCTTTTACAAATGTGGGTGTCCTTGTATTTGGGGTTTGGTGTTTAGAATTGTGAAGTCATCTTGGTTGAGTTTTTCTTTGATGAGTATGAAGTGTAGTTCCTCATCTCTTTTGATCAATTTTGGTTGAAAGTCTATTTTATTAGATATTAGAATGGCTACTCCAGCTTACTTCCTGTGTTTGTTTGCTTGGAAGACCTTTTTCCAGCTTTTTACCCTGAGGTAATATCTATCTTTGTGGTTGAGATGTATTTTTGAATGGAACAGAATGTTGGATCTTGTTTATGCATCCATTCTGTTAGTCTGTGTCTTTTTATTGGAGAGTTGAGACTGTTGATGTTGAGAGAGATTAATCACTGGTGACTGTTAGGTCATTTGATTTTGATGTTGGCTGTGATAGTATGTTTGTATTTTTATCTGTATTTTTCTAAAGTGAAGTTATCTATTTCCTGTGTTTTCTTGGGTATAGTTATCCTCCTTGGGTTGGAGTGTTCCTTCTTGTATCCTTCGTATGGCTGGATTTGTGGATAGGTACTTTTTGAGGTTGTTTTCATCATGTAATATCTTGTTTTCTCCATCTATGGTTACTGAAAGTTTTGTGGGTATAGTAGTCTGGACTGCCATCTGTGGTCTCCTAGGGCTTGGGAGACCTTTCCCCAGGCCTTTCTGGCTTTTATGGTCTCTGCTGGAAAGTTGGGTGTGATTCTGAGAGGTTTGTCATTGTATGTTACTTGGCCTTTTTCCCTTGCTGCCTTTAATATTTTTTCTTTGTTCTGTACATTTTGTGTTTTAATTATTATGTGGTGGGATGATTTTATTTTATGGGCTACTCTATTTGATGTTCTATAGGCTTCTTGTATGTTTATATACACCTTGTTTAAATTGTGGAGATTTTCTTCTATGCCTTTGTTGAAAATATTTTCTGGGTCTTGGAGCTGGACATCTTTTTTATCTCAATTCCCATTATTCTTAGGCTTTGTCTTTTCATGGTGTTCTTATTTCTTGGATGTTTTGTGCCAGGAATTTTTAGATTTAACATTTTCTTTGATGGTTGCATCAAATTATTCCATTGTATCTTCTACACCTGAGATTCTTCCCTCTCTCTTGTATTCTTCTGGAAATGTTTACTTCTGCAGTTCCTGTTTTCTTCTCTAAGTTCTCTCTTTCTAGGCTTTCCTCTGTGCTCTTATTATTATTTCCATTTTCTGAGCCATTCTTTCTACAGCAATTTAAGAGGAAAATGTTCCTTCACAAGCAGAGAACCTTGCAAGGATGACTCTAGACACACCCACCAAGTGGATATTTTCAGTGACACCATCAGCTCCCTTCTGCCTCATCACACTTCAGGAGCAGGGGGCCTCCTTTTCCTTATTCATAAGGACATTTCATAGTGTTCCTTTATCAACTCCTTCTTTGAGGGAAGTCGAAAGTCTAACCTTTCCACAGGGACAGAAGCTGTGCCATAGCTGAAAGCCTTGCTGCTTCTTGATGAATGTGTTTTCCCAACCAAACCAAACCAAACCAAACCAAACCAAACCAAACCAAACCAAACACCTTAAGCAAGCCTAGTGAGTCAAGTCTGATGGTCAGGCTTTAGCTGGTAGGTGAAAGAGGATTTTACTCAGGCATGAACACGTCACGATTCTTCAGATCATAATACAGGCTGCTATCTATGTTGCTGCTGTCTAGATGGGTCCCACCCAACGGTGTGAGTGAGCGGGTTTGCATGTAATATCAGCATGTTCTGACCATGAGCAGAAC
Source organism: Acomys minous (assembly GCF_964271855.1). NCBI lineage: Eukaryota > Metazoa > Chordata > Mammalia > Rodentia > Muridae > Acomys > Acomys minous. Next base: position 86,085,288 of record NC_140493.1, on the reverse strand, counting down.
CTCTGCTTGGAGAATTCTTGTGGTATTGCTGTCTACCTTGAGCAGTGGTTTTTCAGACACGATGAATACCCAGAATGAGGAGGTCCGAGGAACTGCCCTCTCCTTCTCTTTCTCCTCTTCTTCCTTTTCCCTCTCCTCTTCAGTTGTTTGTACAAACTCCTTTGACCTTCCACCTAAGAAGCGAATGCTCATAGAAAGGAGACATCAACGTAAGTGTGCCTTTTGAGCCATTGTTTTCAGAACATAACCTAATGGGCACCGATCACATGTATTTCCAGCTTGTCTACTTTCACAATTTCACAAAAGCAAAAAAACATACTGAGTATACACCAGGTTCCAAGAAATACACTAGATGTTTAGGACACAAAGATAAATAATCTCAACGCAATGCCTGTCAAGGCAATTCCATTCCATGTAACCCAAGGTGGTTACATGGCCTAGAAGTAGGCACAGAGCCCACGAAAACAGAGAAGAGGCGTCTTTCAAAAGTCCCTAAGTTCTGGCAGTCTGGAGGACACTAATGACCCAGAAGGCGCAATTTCTACGGAGTAAGGAGAGGAGGTGTGTTAGGGAATTGAAATGAGAACAGAAAGAAGGAAATATAGAGATCAATTATAAATTACTCTTTGGAGAGCTAACAAGTGCAGTGAGACTGGCTATTAGCTGGAGGGGCACCGTTTCCCCGGTGTGATTTAATTTAACCTCTTTAAAACCTAGCGCACTCTATCAATGATGGGAGAGATGACAACAGGAAGTACATTTTACGGCTTACAGGTCACAGAGCATGCGCAGACATCCGAAGCCACACACAACGGAAGTTAAGGGCTCAGGAAGGGAGATGGAGGAGGAGGGACCAGTGAGCCAAGACCTTGCCTGAGTCTGGATCCTTATTTAAAGAGGTCTCTTTAGGGCTTTCACCGTGGGCTTAAAGCAAGCAGCCTTTAGTTTCCAGTTGCCTTGTGACTGAGAAATGTCACCACAGTCCGTCTGCATTGTCCATGTGGGATGTGTGGGCCAGCAGGCATCTCTGCTTCACCTAGTTGCCTGTAGGAAGAGGGAAGCTGTCACTGGAGATAATTACGGCGTTACAATCACAAGCTACACTCCGCCACTTTGTTCTTACCATACAAGTTAACAGACACTTATATTTTTTCCCCTCTTTGATATTGTGAGTGATTAAGAACATCCACGTACAAGTCTGTGTGCGTGTACAGTTTACTTTTTCTTCACACACTTAAAAGTGGGATGGCTAGATCACGCAACTGGCAAATTTATGTTTTCCTTTTGAATGAGCTCCCAAGCTGTTTGCTAACTGTGCCATTTTGTATTCTAACATCGATGCATGAGGGACTCTGAATTTTCACATACTCACCAACATTCATTATTGCCTGTCTTTTTTTTTTTTTTTTTATTACGGCCATTAGTGGGCATGAAATGCTGTCTCATTGTGCTTTTAATTTGCATTTCCCAAATGACTAATGCTTTTGAGCATTTTTATTTGCTTTACATTTTTTAAATTAAAGATATTCATTGTAGAAGATGAAAAATATCCCAAAAAAGTAAAGGAAAAAAAACCCCTTGTGTTTTCACAATCTAAATATAAATACTGTTATGTTCTAATGTGGCTATTTCTTATGTGTGTGTGTGTGTGTGTGTGTGTGTGTGTGTGTGTGTGTGCTGTGTGCAGTGTGCATGCATATTTGTAGATGTGTTGGCATATGTGTGGGTGCATGTGACATGCATGTGAAGGCCATGCATTAGTGTTAGATGTCTTCCTCAGTTGCTAGTCACTTATTTATTGGAGTAGGGTCTCTTACTTGAACCCAGAATTTGTCCATTTGGTTCAGTTAGTCTGGCCGGCCAGCTTGTTCTGGGGAGCCCCTGTCTATGCCTCCTACATGCTAGGATTACAAGTAGGTTCCCACCGGCCCCTGGTGTTTACATGAGTGCTGGGGATCATGACTCTTCTTCTCACACTTGTGTGGCAAGTGTTTCACCTGCTGTGACACTTTTCTGGTCCTGGGAATGCGTGTTGTTTTAAAAGACACATGTGGGCTGGAGAGATGGCTCAGTGGTTGTGAGCACTTGTTGCTTTTGGAGAGGAACTGAGTTTGGTTCTCAGCACCTATTTAGCTCACAAACATTTGTAACTCCAGTCCCAGGGGCTCCAACCTCCTCTTTTGACCTCCTTAGGCACCAGGCACATGTGCAAACATGGTACACATATGTGCATACAGGAAAAACACATATACACATAAAAATCTGAAAAAAAAAGCCACATGCATGTGTTATGTGTCTTTTAAAAAATAGAGTTTGTGTGTATGTCCTACTTAGAAAATATTTTCCCCTGTGTATTTCCAGATGCCTAAATTCTTTTTTGAAACTCTTCCTCCTGTATAACCATTCTAGTCCTTCTTACAGATGAGCCCCGTTGTACATCTTGATATGCAAAATATGCAAAGATGAAAAGTGGTGATTCTTGATGGGGCTGGGGGAGGGGGGTCCAGCCCCGACCATTCTGTGTTGCTTCTGAAGGCCAGTTTTCAAGCTGCTTACACACACACACACACACACACACACACACACACACACATATATACATATACATACATACACACACATACATACACACATCACATATACACATACATACATATGATATACATATACATGTATATATACATATACACATATACATATATATGCATATATACATATATAATATATATTTTTTGTTTTTACATTTTTAAAATTAAAGGTATTCATTGTAGAAAATTAAAAATGTCCAAAAAAGTAAAGAGCTCGTCCCCCCCCCATGTTCCCACAATCTAAATCTAAGTGCCATTATGTTGAGTATTGAGATTTAGAAGGTGGTAGAAAGAGAAGATATTGGCTGAGGAGATGGCTCGGTGGTTAAGAGCACCGGTTGCTCTTGTAGAAGACCCAAGTTTAGTTTCCCAGCACCCGTGTCGTAACCACCTGTAACTCCAGCTCCAGGTGAATCCAGTACCTCTGTCCTCAGAGGGCACCTATACGCATGCACCCCTCTCCCCCCGACATACACATACTTACAAATAAAAATACATCTTAAAAAGATTGAAGAGAGGCTGCTGGCATTGCAGCTGCAGCTGTGCTGTGTATCGGAATGTATTCCCTGGTGTCCCCCTGCTTGGACTTGCTTTTACTGTGTGAGAAGAAGATGGTGACAGTGACAAGGCCCATTGACCTAGGAACACAGTAAAGAACTTCAAGCATGTGCATAATAGCTATGCCTGCCTCAGTTCTGAGTTACTTAATTTCACATTTGCATAACATCAAATCCGAAATGAAGCAATTTGGAAAAGAGCCCTTAAGTGAGCATGGTAACTCTTACTAGGCCACACGCACTGGTCACTGGTGTAGCTCAGAGGGAAAAATCAGTGTATTTTCCCTCAGTACACAGATAGGACATGTGGTTTTGGATCATTTATCCTTAGTATCAGGAAAATGTTTGCAAAAGCACTTCTCTAGTTGCTTTCACAAGGAGAAATAGTTAAGAAAAGGCCACCGAAATGTTTAAATTCAGAAAAGACACTGAAAATGTTAACTGTGGGCCCTAGTATGACATTTTGTGGACAATGATCCCCAGAACACCCTGGTGTTATGGCAACGCTTCTTTTCTTTTCTCTCTCTGAGTTACATGAAGATTTGTGTTCTGCTCATCTGCATGCGTGTGCAGGCCAGTGGTCAACTTTCAATGTCTTCTTCATTTGTTTTCTACTTTGTTTTTGAGGCAGGATCTCTCTCTGAGCTCTGGAGCTTGTATATTTGGCTTGGTTGGCTGAACAAAAAGCCTCAGGATTCCTTTTGTCTCCATCTCCCCAAAGCTATGGTTAAAAGCTCTTGCCACCATGTTTCCTATGTGGGTCCTTGAGGATCGAACTCAGGTGCTCATGTTTGCACATCCAGCACTCAATGATTGAGCCATTTCCCTGGACCCCATAGTGGGCTTCATTAAACTTGTTACAAAAGAAGTCTTTACTCCCAACGAAGTGTTTTAATGCTAGCACATATGTCTTGGTATAGAAGGCAATACATTCTTCAATGTCTACTCATCTACATGATGTATTGACATCTTAGTCATGGATACTCTGCTGGTTGCCTTTTCCATATCTTGTGTGAGATGGTTGTCCAATGAAGAGTCTGTTGACTGACTGTCTTATTCACTCAAATCTGAATGTTCCTTAGTAAACATCTATTGCTTCTGTCATAGAAATCTTGGATGTTTGCTGTATCAGTGGAAATTATATAACTTATTATCAATGTTAACTATTGACATTACTATAGTTGTTAATATTATAAAAAGATTTATTACTTTCCTAAAAATTTTGTGTGCATGGGTATTTGTCTGTACACCACTTGCACTCTTAGAGGTCAGATGAGGGTGTAGTGGAAGTTTTGTTTTCTTTAAAAACTTAGTTATGTAAGAAGTTTTTTTTTTTAATCCCAAGTGTGATAAGGAGACAATAATAGCCTCCTGTGGCTCAGGAGAGGCGTAGTCTTTGCCAGCTGCAGTTAGTTGAATTCTGAGGACTCTGAGATGGTATAAATATCAAAGCCCAAAGAGAGAAGGGGGCTTGGAGGACACACACACACACAGATACACACATACACAGATACACACACACAAGGATGCTCTGTGGCTTCTGTGTGTGTGTGTGTGTGTGTGTGTGTGTGTGTGTGTGTGTGAGAGAGAGAGAGAGAGAGAGAGAGAGAGAGAGAGAGAGAGAGAGAGAGAGAGCGCTTTGAGGAGACAGATGGAGAAAGAAGAAGGCTGCTGGTTTTGCTAGACTGCAGGATACCCTGGTGACTGAGATTGGTATTTTCCCAAAGAATCTGACAGCCCTAACTAGCTGGGACTAAGTCTAAAGAAGTCTACTTCCCCTGTCCCTTACAACTTTCTTTCTCTGCTACCTAGGGTTGGGAGGGGGGGCTGGAAGGGAGGTAGAGGCATTAAGGAACCCCAAGTAAAATAGAGCTTAAAATACTAGCACCTACAAGAGGGTGTTGGATCCCATGGAAGAGAAGTTACAGACAGCTGTGAGCTATCATGTGCATGGTGGGAAGCAATTCTGCATCCTCTAGGAGAGCAGCCAATGATCTTAACTACTGAGACATCTCTTTAGCCCCCCAGAATATTATCCTTGGTCACATCGCCACATTTTGAATTGTTTACTATTGGTACTTACATTCAGGTAACTCTCCTCCACCACAATACAGATTTCAGCAGTGCCATGCTTAGCAGAACACAGGCTGCTACTTCAAAGCATCAAAAGAAACAATTCAATTATACCCTTTTCTTAAAAGTTCACAAAACAGTGCGGGGGTGGGGGTGGGGGTGGGGGTGGGGGAAGTAACACTTTGCATAGTGCCCAGTAAAACAGGCCAAATGCCCCATCATCAGTCTTATGCATTGTGCTTGCCGTGCGCCCTTTCTTCTGAATTCTCTTCCTGTGGGCCTTTGCTGCTTCTGCAACTCATATTGTTGTTTCCCACCGTCTTCCAACTCTGCGGTCCATATGTTACTCTGATGAGGACCACCCAGGCTGTTGATCCCTTGAGAAAGCATCCTGGATTAAGTTATCTCGAGCAGTGATGGAATGCTCTAACCTTAGTGACCTCATACATTTACCTCACAGAGGAGCCTGGAAGCAGCTTTACTGGTGATACCTAGGAGAGGTAGTATCTTCTATGTTTGCATTTTATTTACCCTGGTTACTAAATTCTTATTACACCCAGCAGTTTTTCACTGAATTCCTTTGGTGGGTTCTAGGTAGAGAATACGAAGTCTTTTCTTCTCTATGATATTTATCTTGTTTTTCCAATCATTGACTAGAATTATCCAAATAATGAATAATAAAGATGAGTAATGGTGGTGTTAGTTTCATTCTTCACTTTAATGGGAATGTCACTTGAAGCGTCAAAAGATCCAAGAGTGTGCTATGCCTAAAATATTATAATAGAACCAAGCTCCCCAAACTGGGTAGTGAGTCACCATGATAGGGTACCATATCAAAACAGACTAAGAATCATCCAGCATCATTCTTGCTGACATAATATTGATGACACACCCACAGGAGGATGTGCAGTCCATAGCTTACTTTGTGCATGTATGGGTGTGCATGCAAGCCAGGCGTTGACATCAGGTGTCGTCTTGGATCCCTCTCAGTCTTATTTTTTTTGGGGGGGGGGAGAATGTCTCTCACTGAGAACAGAGCTCATTGATCCATCTAGCCTTGCTGGCCAGCAACCCCAATGAACCTCCCATGAAGGTTTCAAACTCAAGGCCACGTGATTGTGAAGCAAGCATGTTTACTGAATGAGCCATCTTCCAAGACTGACTGCCCACTTTTTAAGGATCTGATCATTCCTGGCTGGTGTAGATTTCCCAGGGTGCTGGTGATATTTCCTGGTGAGTGAGACCATTCTCTAAGGCAAGGCATTTCTTATCAAGACAGTGTTCAGTGAGTGTTCTTTTACTATTGTATTAGGTGGTCAAGGCAAACTGGATAACTCTGCTTACCTTTGGGCAAAACGGAGCTTTTGGTGAGGTTTTCTAGTGTGACAATATCTTATAATTAAGCAGAAGCTACCTCTTTGATTTCTCTTTCTTTTGGCCTTGTTTCTGCCCTTTGTCATTTTCTTGGCCTACATCCCGTTTCCTTCCCCTTCTGTGATAAGTATGCCATTTCAATTTGCAATTTCAACATGGGACCAGGAGTTCCCAAGTAAATCTGGGTTTAGTGAGACAAATTAAAATCCAATTAAAGAAATAGAAGAGTGAATGGTGGCGTGCCTATGAGAGATTGTTGGGGGCTGGGGGTGAGGATTTGATTGAGCTCAGAAAACAGCCAAAAATTACCCACGGGAGGGAGGGGGATGAACTCCACTGTGAGGGCTTAGGAGGCAAAGCTGAAAATAGGGGCTAATTATATGCGAGAGTCTGCAACCCACTCGGTAGAGAAGATGTGAAGAACAGGTTGCAAGGGAAGTGCATTTGATTAAGATGCAGCTTAAGCTCACTAAGAAGCCTGGATTGAAGGAAAGTAAAAAGCAAACTACAAAAGCTGCTGCGCGACCTCACAGGAGAGACAGAAGTGAACGTGTGTGTGCACTTGTATGTTCTCACAGGGACTCTTAGGGGAATGAAAGCAAGTTTGACTACACTGTTTGAGACTGTCTTGTCTCAGGCATTGTGCTAAGGCTTAGGGGTACAGGCACCAAAGAGGAGAAAAGTACAGTCCCCTGCAGGCCAGTGGCAGACATGGCCAGAGATATGGGGAAGAAGGTTGCGATGACAACATGCCTTGGACTCAGTGGCTTACAGACAACTGGTATTTACTTCGCTTGGTTCTATTAGTCCAAGTAGGGCAACAGCATGGTCGGCTTTGGGTCACGGACCATTGATGTCCTGTCATGCCCCAGTGGTAAAGCAACCTCTTCTTACAAACTCATTTCACCAGCGAGAGTGGAGCCCTCCCTTCCCGACGGCCCTGTCTTCTTACACCCTTTCACTGGAGGTTCAGATTTCAACACGTGTTGGCAGGAGTTAACCTGTCTTGTTGTCAAAGAATTTTTAAAATATTAAAAGCATCCTGGCAACACCCAGCCTACCTCAAGAAGATGATGAGCATCAAAGAACCTCTTTATGGAGATGGCTTCAAATTTGGCAAACCAGCCACTGGGGGAAATGCCCTAGTTTCTGCCACAGACAGAATTATGCCTAAAAATGGGCAAGCTTGGAATCAGGCAGAGTCAACGGCCAAACTCTGCCAAGACAGGTTAAGCAAGTCCTCAATAGTTCCTGCCTCACAAATATATCTGTCAGGTATACTGGGCCAGAAGCTGAAGATGATGCTCCAACATTATTGAGAGTTTTGAGTGACTGTTCAGGCAGCAAATTGTCTCTGTTATTTTTTTCACTTTGGAAGCTGCTAACCTGCACTTCCAGTTCACTCAGGTAATTAAGTTTTATTCCTTCTTAAGTCTCTGATGGGCTTGAAGACCAGATAGTTTAGTCTCATAATTAAGCTTAGTTGGTGAGGGGTTAAGATGTTTTTAGGATTAGATAGATTTTTTTTTAGTAGAGATGAGATATGATAGATACTGATTTTCATTCAGAATTTTAGACTCACCAAGATAGGAAAGATGTTTACTACAAAGTTGCCAAATACAATGAGCTGAAAAACCTTGAATGTAACATTTATATAATTCCTGATTACTTTGTGGTTCTTCTTGCTGTATGCAGTTTTTTCTTAAAAATTTGTGTAATAATATAAATGTATATGCCCCCTCCCCCAAAGATTTCACCATGTGTATTGGGACAAAAGGAAACAAACAGCCTGCCTGTAATGGTTCCCTCATTCCCCTACTATAAGAGATGTGACTCAATGGAGTTCATTATGATGAGCAGGTAGGCTCCAGTTATCTTTTAGGGGGAGCTTCCCAAAGATCTGAGAGGAAGAGATTTGATATATAATATAACAATGTAATATAGATTAGTATATATTATTTATCTTGGTCATTATGTTTTTTGGCAGTAGTCCCTTACAATCTGTATAAGACAAGCCCAGCCTTGTTTGGGGAAGATGGTGTTTGTGCTCTTTAGGCCTATCTTGGCCTATCTGGCATGAGAGGAACTGTCATTAGAGGCTAAAGGATGGTTTGAGTAGCATTTGGGGAAGTAGAATGACAATAAGCCAAGTATTGAAGGTCAACTGAGCCTTGAACAAGGGACATTCTCCCATCACTCAAGAAGCTCATGGTGATTTCATATGCTAAAAAGAAACACAGAGCATCATGGAGGTGGCAGGGCTGGCAGCTGTGCAGCCTCTTTGGAACACACTTCTGGGACAGGGGCACACTTTAGCTCAGCAGCCCCATGTCTTATTTCATGTAGACACTCATTGTCCACAGAATGAGAAGACCAATTTGGTTCATACCTGTCCTGCTCTGTGGCTATTCACCCCCAGATCCAAAGAGGGGACTTAGAAAAGATCCAGGGTCTGCAAAAACATAACTCCCCCTAGTCTCGGGGGGTACCATGAACGCTTTCTCAATGTATTCTAAATTGCGGTAAATAAAACACAGCCTATATTAGTCACCGTAAGTGTATTTTTTGTGTAATTCAGTGGCATTGAATACATTCACATTGTTATCCGAGCATTACTCCCATGCATCTTGAGAAAGTTTTCATCTTCTCAGACAGAATCTCAGCACACAATAACTCACCAAGTGGCAGCTTTCCTGCTCCTTCTCCACGCTGACCCCTGGCAACTGTCATTGTGCCTTCTTTTATGAATCCCACTATGCCAGATCCCTCATGTAAGTGGAACTGGCTATACAGTACAGTCCCACTCATAAAAACATGTAGACTGTAGCTCACCCGCTTTACTTAGCATGATGTCCTCAACATTTATCCATGTGTCCAAATTCTTTTCTCTTTGTTCCATTGCACCAACACCCCCCATCTGTTTATTTGTTCGCTCAGTTGCTTCCGTAATTCAGGCTGCTAGAAGAAATGCAAGCACCCTCTTGTTGACTCTTGAAGACACAAGAGAAGTGACCTTCAGGGCATCACCTATGTTCATTGCATGTTATTCTCTGTTTAGTAGGCTTGACCTTGGGGGCAGTCAGAGACTGCACATGAGACTCCTTGAAGGCTCATTGTGATCTAGGCCCTGGGCTTCGTGCTGTGGATATAATATTGACTAAGATGGGCTCTTAAAAAAAAATCTCATCTTAGGTGGATGCAGGGCAGGAACAGCAAATGATTGATTTTTCCTAGATCTGCATTCAGCCAGAGGAGCAACTGCTTTCCTTTATTATTTTGGTCCTTGTGAGTGGAGAACTCCCCAAAGAGAGGACAATTCCATTCATGTGGGCGTTTTAAGAAATGTGGACTTGAAGGGGACTTGGGCAACTTGGTCAATTACTCCCCCTTTGAATTTACAGACCATCCTAGGAAGGTGTTTCCAATAGCTCTAAGGTTGTGATCATTGGCCTTGGCGCTTCATGTCTGGAGGTTCCCATCCAGGAGACAAAGCAACTGCCACAGAGAAGACTCAGTGTATTATGCCTCCAAGCACTCATTAACACTCACCTGTCTCTAGGAGGGAGCTAGGCTTCTGAAAGTCCTTGGAGCTAACTCAGAATCCGTTGGCCGATTCTGCCTGAATGCTTCATGGCTGGGAGCAAGCCATCCAGCCCATTAAAAGTCGTATACCCTGTTTAATGTGGATGATAAAACTTTAATTAAAGTGGTGATTAGAAACAGAATAATAATGACCACTAATAAAGTAGTTTATAGGGATCAATAGCTTTACAAAGAGCAGCCCATTTGGTTCTGGAGGGCGGCTGCAGGCAGCCCCAGAGCATGGGCTCTGGGCAGGGTAAAAGGATTAGGGGAAGGGTTTACTGGAATAGAGAGATAACATAAAAGGCAATTTATAATGTGTGACTTCGAGCAATGAGCTAGGGAAAATGGAAAGCGGCGATGTGGATGGAATCCGTTGTACCTTTGCATTATGAATGAGCTGTACAAGACTGCAGCTACGGCACGGATTTGGTTCCCCGTGTAGGAGCAGCGCTATCTGCATTGTTTTTCTTTTTCTGTTGTGCTCTGTGTATCCTAGAAAGAAGAGAAGCAGGCCAAATAAAACCATGTCTGAGAAAACCTTCAGCAACTGGTGCCCATTCATCATGGTAATAATAGCAAAGGCTCGGCGATAATAATAACAATAAGGACATAGCAATAACAAGCACCTACCATGAGCACCAACCACGTTCATATTTCATCCTGGTGACTTCTGACAGGGTAAAGAGGATCACATAGACTGGGAAACAGGATTGGAGAAAGGAACCCAGAGATATCCTAGAGGGTAAAATTTTAATTTAGAATTAAAACGGCAGTAAGGGACTTGGTTCAGAAGAAGGATCAGGGAGAGGCAAATTTACAGCGGAGAAACTTCAGGAAGATTCCATTGGCTTTCCCCAAACCTTCCCACTCAAATCCTCCCATTATAAATGCAGCGTAGGGATTGTTAAAAAGTGTGATTATGTGGAATTAGGAAGATGTGAGGTCAGAAGGTCGCTCTGATAATCACTGCTTGCCAGACCTTGGGCAGCTCCTAGGTTCTTTAAGCCTCAGTATAGTTGTCAGTAAAAGAGGACTACAATTTACCTCACAGGGTTCTCATGAGGATTGGGTAAGGTTTTAGTAAGAGACATCACTGCAAGCATCCATGGGCCCGATGTTGCTTGAGAAATACTATTTTCTCAAATTAGTTTTCACCTCAACTGGAGTTGAGGGCTTATGCCACAGAGTACCGGGAACAGGGTTGACATCCCATGGCTGTGGTGACTAATGTCTTCATGGCTTTAAAAGACAAGGGACAGGAGGAGGAAGAGGAAAGCTGGTTGCAGAGAGACCTGGAATGAGCCTGAAATTTGGAGTGAGCCGAATGCCTTCTGGAAGGTCTAATATGGTTATCACTGATGCTTGACCTTTGTTCTCAGCTGGCCACTGTCCCTGATTAGTTGCCATGGTGAGTTTCCATGAAGAAACAGAGGCAGCCACCCAGTTGGAGGAGCAAGATGGTAGGATGCTGACAGCATCACTTCTCTGTGACAGCATCACTTCTCTGTCTTCTTATGAAGAGAAACAAAGATTGGGGTGAAGAGTTGGTAGAAGATGCCAGGGTCCGGGGAGGATGGGTCTTTGTTCTGCTACAAAGATGAATGACAAATTCACCTCTGTGTTCCGGTGGGGAGGGCTCCATAGACACAGAGAAGTCAACCGGGTAGAGGAAAGTGGATAACCGGGGGTGGGGGGTGGGGTGGGGGGGTGGGGGGGTGGGGGGTGGGGGGGAGCAGAGTGCTTGAGGAAGCAAGGAAGGATAAGATGCAAGGGCTGAGTACATGTATCAGTCTCGAGTCAGGACGGAGGTGCTTCTGCAGTGACTCAGACGAGCTCATTTCTAAGGCTTAGATGGAGGAGAAGGCCACAGATATCACAATGGAAACAAGAACGTGCGTAAGCTCTGTGAAGAAGCAGAGTGGTGCAGCCAAGATTGAGAAGGCATCTTATGGAAAGCCAGCCCCCCTAGTTCTCACTTCCCAGGGGCACGCTCTGAGAACGAACTCGTCACACACTTTCAAAAGCATTAGTCTAATCTATGGACTCTGTTTTCTGCTTGTCCATTTCTCCTATGCCCACCCAGAACAAGTCGTTGCTGTCCCTTCCTGGAATCCATCTCATAGCACTGGAAATCAAACTCAGGGTTTTGCGTGCTAGGCAAGTGCTCAACCACTGACCTACAGCTCCAGCCCCTTGCCGGACGCTCACAACAGCCTCCTAAGAGGTCTCATTGTCACTATTTCTATTTCCACCCTTTCCTCCACCCATCTTCCATAAGGCAGCTAGAAGAATTTTCCACAGTGGACATTAGCTCATAACAATGGTTCTGCATAATGAGGTGGTTTCCATTTCAGCACGCATGTGCGCGCGCGCGTGCGCGCGCGCACACACACACACACACACACACACACACACACACACACACACACACACACGCATAAACGCACACACACCTCTATTCTGTCTCCTGACAGGCTCCATAACATTTAGCCCTTGCTTACCTCTCTAGTCTCACCTGTCTCTATTTCATGCGACTCATCCACCCTGGCTTTCTTTCTGATGCTCAAATGCACCCAAAGCTCTGTGCTGCCTCAGCTTGCCAGTGCCGCCTCCTCCTCTGGTGTACACTTCCTCGTGGACCTTTTTCTTACCACTCGGCTCTCGACTCAGATGTCACCTCCTTGGAGAGAGAGGCCTTTCCCGTCAACCCTGGCTGGCTCTTGGTCTCCAGTTCACTTATTATCCTATTTTCTTTTCTTCGTTGCCCTTAGCACCTGAAAATATTGCATTTATTCCTTTTCACTCGCTTGGCTTCCCATCAGCAAAATATATAATCCTAGAGGGGCTATGTCCCTGAGATCTATAATATTTATTATCTTGCACACACTAGGTGGTTCAGTAAGTACACGTGGAACACAGGAACAAAAGACCAAAGAACTTGTTTGCCCTCTCACGCAGTATAGAATTCCCATTCACCTCGGCCTCCTCCCCTCTACTCCCCATGTCTCTCCTGCCCCCTCTTTATTCACTGAATATAAATTTCACAACCATTTGGATCACAGTGTAGAACGGCCTGGGAGGAAACACTGTTTAATCCAGTGGTTTTTAAGAGTCCCCAAGTTCTAATTAGCTCAGTGCGCGGCAGCGGTGCCAAATGAACCGTAATAGTTTTACCAGGTCAAACCCCAGCTTTGTAGGGCAGCCCAAAATAGAGGCTGTGCTCTTTTTGTCTTGAGCGGGGCCAGTCCGTTGAGTCTCCAAAGGTATATGAAAGTTTAATAGACAAATAATGCGCTTGGTAGACCCGTGCATGGAGAGAGGTGCTTGCTACGTCTGTGGTGTGGCTCCCGGATATTAAATTTTCCTCCAGGTGCACTTGGGGCCTGGATAGATAGTTTCAATTAGAGCTCAATTAGCATCAATCAGGGTGAACTCCAGGGGCAGCCAACTTTTCCCAAGTGCTCCTACCCCAGTGCTCCCCAGCCCTCCCTTCTGTCTGGGTGGTTCAGAAACAAAGATTACGCATAAGAGCGGAGATGAAAGGGGGATGTCTTTGAGTTAGTTCAGTGTGAGCAAGCACGCTTCATCCTCACCCTCACTGACATTGGGGGGCACCCAGCTTGCCTTCGCCATACTATCTGACACTTCACTGGCCTGTTATGTCATTGTGTCTGTTCCAGGTTGGTCAGTGAGCAGCTTGCTAGCTTCTTCTAGCATCTTCTCACTGTTCTCCACCTTAGTTCTACACCTTTTTAGCAATGAGACAACACCCCCCCCACACCCCCCCACCTCATCCCCCCCCCCCCGCCATACAACCTGATGACAGTCCTCCAAGTGTCTGTCCCTCTTGACTATTTTGGCATCACTGGGTTTGACTCTGAAACTGCCTCTCATCACTTTTAAGGCCTGGTGTTTCTATGCTCTTCTTCATATAATCGTAAACACGATGACATTACCGTGTGTGGAACTATATTTAAGCACAGTATGGTTTTGAGGGGAGCTTAGTCCACTTGCTCAAGTTCGAGTGTTGGATCAAAGGATCCTGTCTTTGGTGGTCGACTTACCTGGTGATGTCTTGTTGGGATGTTTTGGAAGAATACTTTGAAGAATACTGGAACTGAAAACCCAAAGTGTAGCCATTATAGTAACTTGAGTGGGGAAGGGGACTGTAATTCTCCCCCACTGGAGATGCTCTTGGCATGATATAGAATTTCCCCCTGAAGTAGAAATGTGTACTGCCTTGAGATACCAGGTGGTTGTAAACACAGACATAGTTGGGTGTAGCACTGATGGTCATCCAATCCAGCTTCAGGTAGGACCTTGCTTTGGGTCCCTTACTGAAGAGAGGACACAATGCCCTCTTTGTGGGAATCAGGATTTTCATACTACCCTCCCCCCATCTCTGGGGAGGTCAAAAGAGCATGAGGACAAGAACTGGGCACTTGAGAGGTTTCCTGGTGAGGACCATAGGAATCTGAAGGCTCTCTAGAAGGCAGATCATCAGGTGAAAGGCCCTAGATAAATGGATGTATTTTTACTTGAAAAATGTTAAATGCAGACCTCCAAGGTTCTCCCTTACTCCTAAGAAAAGGAAATAAGTGGCTTCCCCACCCTGGAAACTGCCGGGAAGGGATTTTGAGTTTCTTGCAAGCTCACTTTTTTTTTTTTTTGGTGGGAACCAATTCTCTTTCCCATCTTTGTCCAAATCATCCGATCCCCTTGGACAGCCCAGACTAGCAAATCTGGAGGAAGGAAAAAAAGGATATATGCCATATCTCAAGGATATAAAAGGCCATATTCCCCAGAAAAAAAAAACATGAACTCTTCTTGCCTGGGATCCCCTCTCCTTGCCAGGAGTATGTTTCTATGTGTGCTATGTGCACTGAGTATTTCGTCTTTCAGTAAACCCTGGCTGAGTGCTGTGGCTGCAAATTTCCTGTCTTTTGATCATTTAATCCAGGGAGGAGAATGAACCCATTTCAGGACCCCCAGGTGGCAACACTAGTACCACCAGCATCAGATGATTAAAATACCTCCCAGCAGAGCAGCCTGTGCACCTCACCCCTCCCCTTTACAACCTCCTCTCCCCACTCCCCTGCCCTGGCATAAGATGGAGGATTTCGGCTACAATGAGGGGATGCTAGCTACCCAGGACCTACTGGACGGAAAAGTTCAGGACTGTGCAGGTGAGGGGTTACAGTCCAACTGGATTGCTTTATCATTCTTCCCTGTAATCAGAAAGTCCCCAGATTTCTTTTTATTTGCTTGTTCATCATTGAATACCCAAAGCCTCTATCATCTCTATTGCACCCACAATCCCTCTGCAGCCAGTGCTGCCACCATAATGCTGAACCAAAAGAAGCAAAATGTTTGGCCAGGGTTGCTGTCTGAGACTGAGGACCTCTAGGTTTCTTGAGCAAGTTCACCACGTGGTGAACTGTGGACATATCAGCCTTTGCTCTGGATCGAGAACCGTAAATCTGTCCCAGTACCTGTGCTGCTGGTGCCCAGAAAGACACCAGACAATAAAGTGATGGCGAAGGCGACTGATCTAGGCTTCAGCTTGTCCCTGTTAAACAGCACTTGAGAAAACTCACAGGCTTCGAGGATCCAGGGGACCATAAAGTGCTAGCTATCTGGTTTACAAAGATGAGTCAACTCCAGAAAGGGGTAGAAAGCATGGGCTGGCAATTAAAGAATACGTCAAATTAGGCAGGGCATGCTAGAGGCATCTTGGACTCTTAACAGGTACAACTCTCTGTATTAGAAGCCTATGTGACAGCCTTGCTCAGCCGTAGGGCTTTGAAGGATAGCATTCTTGACCTTTCCATTCTGTGGGAGAGCCTTATGCCCGAGGAGCTGGCAGGTATAATCTGTTTTGAGCTGAGGGGTTGGGGTGGTGGGCCATTTTAGAGAAGGGGATTTCTCTTTCCAGGTGTGAGTGCAGTCCTCCTCTGGGACATTTCTCCAGAACATGTGCTTTCTTTCTCTAAATCTCCCAGTCATGGAGCTCCAGGCCAGAGAATGCCAGTAGGCTCTGGACCACAGCACAGTGATGAGTGAGGTCTTTATGGAGCTCTGATAGTTTGGTTTAATTTTATCATTCTTACTGGATGATAGCACTGTGTGCTGTGAGGGCACCAGCTCAAGGGTCAGTGTATTGACTCTGATCGCTGGGTGATGGGGGGTACATGACTATGTTGAGAATTTCTTTCCTCACTTGTAAAACCGGGACAGCAAGGCCTCTTGTAAGGATGGTGTGCCCATCCTAGTGCACAGGGAGAACATACTCCAGGCCCTCCTTTTCCATCTTCCCTACTTACTGATAGGAGGGTTGATTTGACCATCAGTGTGATTATCACGTTGGCAAAGCTTTACCTTTTCCTGGACCAATGGACCATAGTTATTGTGTAGTGGTTTCCGTCAAGGTTAAAACCTCTCTTGGAAGGAACTTCTTAAGACACAGGATGTAAAATAGAATTGAAATGAGGGTATCTTGAGAGTGGGGATTGACTTTCACACGAACTCAGGTGCCCCACATTTGACCACGTCCCCTTGAAGGGGAGGCCTGATGGCACTCAGAGGAAGGATAGCAGGCTACCAAGAAGAGACTTGATACCCTATGAGCATACACAGGGGGATGAGGTCCCTCTCAGTCACAGTCATAGGGGAGGAGAGTAGGGGGAAAGCAGGAACGAGGGGGGAATGAGAGGACACAAGGGATGAGAATAACAATTGAGATGTAATATGAATAAATTAATAAAATATTAAAAAAAGAAATGAGGGTGTCCTTTAGGTCGTTATATTCAACTTTGTGGTGAAACAATAGGATGTTCTGAGAGGTGATACATTCCATTCTTCAGGAAGGTTCGTTAAGACAGAAAACAAACAACTCAAAATAGCTTCAGGAAGTCCCTGAAACCAACCAGTTTCACTAGGCCCCTCTCTGCCCAAGGGTACGTAAGCAATAAAAGACTGATGAGAAATGCTCTCAGACCATCTGAATGGCTTGGAGAGGCTCATATTGAGCAGCTTGGAAGGAACAGAGCCCAGATAAGCAGCCTGGAAAAGATAAGCAGACATCAGCTGAGCTGCCTGGAAGGGGCTCAGGTTAACTGAGCCACTGGGAAAGGACACCCTCCATCCGATTGAGCCACCTGCAGGCTGTTTGGTAGGTTCCAAGTTTTCAGGTCTCATGAGTTGTCATCCAATGCTGAAGTGCACTTTGGTGATGGAGCTTTTACCGAGTCATTTCCACTCATTCATATTCTTATAACTGATTCCAGTAAAACTCGTTGGCTCACCAAGTTGGAGTTTGGTGGTATCCGTACTTTGGTCTGTCTCTGGTTCCCTGTCTGGGTGGAGTGACATTTGTTCATGTTTCTCCAGGAATAGTGTTAGACAACAGTGGTCCATTTTATTTCTTGCCCTTACATAACAATTTAAAAGAAGGAAACCCAGCAACAGCTGCTGCCATGGAAACCCCCGTTGTCTGAGTGGGTGGAGTCTACACTTGAGCAAGTTGGTCATTATAATTAGCAACGATCATTGCAAGTTAGTGGTAAGTTTCTGTTTTCCCTTTCCACTTCTCTGGCCCTTGACCTCTACTTTGGAAATTTTATGTTCCCCACCCCTATCAGAGAAAACGTGTAGCTTGCCTGTTTAGGTTTCTTGTCAAAACAGAACTTGTCCCTTTATCATTGCATTTTCCCATAGAGGCTGAGGCTGATAGAGGAGATTATGGCTTGTGGTCGGCTCTGAGCTCATTGGCCATCAGGCAGGGTTTGCTAGGTGTCCAGGGGCCTACAGAACGCAGAGGTGCAGCCTTCTGTTAATCTCTGCACCATTGCTCTTCTTCACAGTTATTTAAGCTTTGGATCCCTGCTCTCTACCGCCCCACTCTAGAGCCAGCGTCTGGTTCCGAGCTCTTGTCCTTTACAGGCCCCTCCATCCATCCCCAGATCTTGGCTACCTTTCTTCTGGAGTTTGGGTTCTTTTTACAATAAACCCTTATGGACAGGAGTTCTTTCCCTAGGGGGGGGTCCTTTCTTGGCTCTATATTTAGCTACCGTAGGGTCACACATGGCCCTCTGGGGACACCCCTCCCCCATACAGACCAGCTGATTCTTTCCCTTCTCCGTGATGGTCTCCCCATCTGTCCACTCCTTAATGTCATATGTATCCCATCCCCCTCCCTTAAAATCTAGTTTCCTCTTCTGTAATTCCTTTCTAGTACCATGACCTCCTGTACACAAATAACACATTTTTATATATACCCACATATAGATCTAGAGTCTGCCTATGGGAGAAAATGTGGTATTTGTCTTTCTGAATCTGGCTTATTTCACTTAACATAATGACTTGTGGTTTCATCTGTTTTCCTGCACATGTGATGATTTAATTTTTCTTTACAATTACGTACAATTCCACCACATAGGCTAATTTTTTAGTTACCTGTTTCTTAAAATATGGCTAAGGTGAGTGAAATTTCCCGGTGCCCATCTCATTTGATCTGAGTTCTTCAAGTTGCTCGCTTCATTACACAGGCACACGGGCGCGCGCACACACACACATACACACAGACACAGACACACAGACACAGGCATACAAACATACACACATATACACAGACACAGACATGCAGACAGACACACAGACACAGGCACACAAACATACACACATATATACATATACACAGACACAGACACACACAGACACACAGACACAGACACACAGACACAGACACACAGACACAGGCACACAAACACATAAACATACACACAGACACAGACATGCACACAGACAGACACACAGACACAGGCATACAAACATACACATATATACACAAACACAAACACACACAGACAGACACACAGGCACACACACACATACACACAGACATGCACACAGACACACAGACACAGGCATACAAACATACACCCATATACACAGACACAGACACACACAGACACACAGACAGGCACACAAACACACAAGCATATACACAGACACAGACATGCACACAGACACACAGACACAGGCATACAAACATACACATATATACACAAACACAGACACACACAGACAGACACACAGGCACACACAGACACAGAGACACAGACACAGGCACACAAACACACACATATATACAGTCACATACACACAGTCACACACACATATACACAGACAAAGACACACAAATACACACACATATACACAGTCATATACACCCACAGTCACACACCCCCCCACACACACGGGGAAGAGCACCTTGGTACCTACCTACTCTAACATGCAGATAAGCAATAAAGAAAAAGTAAAAACCATAGACAGTTGACATTTAAAATTCACTGTGGTCAGAGGTTGTTGTTTGCTTTCTGTTTCTTTTGCATGGTGCTATTCAAGACCAGAGTTTGGCAAATGTGTTTATGAGCCAAATCTTATCCTCTCTCTATTTTGTATCTTATGCCTAAGAATAACACTTAATTATAAATTGTTGAAATAATTAAAAATAATATTTCACGAAAAGTCCATAAAATTTGAATTTCAATGTATCTAAATAAATCTTTAATGGAACCTAGCCGTGCTCCTTCATTTTCATATTGTGTATGGCTGCTTTTATGCTACGGTGGAAGAGTTATGCAGTCATGGCAAAACTCTTATGTCCCACGAAGCCCAAGATGTCTACTCTCTACTCTCTAGCATTTTTGGGGGGAGGTTTTGAGACAGGGTTTCTCTGTGTAACATCCCTGGCTGTCCTGGAACTCTCTTTGTAGACCAGGCTGGCCTCAGGCTCACAAAGGTCCTCCTGCCTCTGCCTCTGCCTCTGCCTCCTGAGTGCTGGGATTAAAGGCGTGTGCCACCATGGCCGGCCACTGTCTGGCTTTTTGATGAGTTTGTTGACTCCCGTTCTGTGCCACTGTCTCCGTGTTGGACGCTTTCCTCTTTCCTGACATCTGTCCCCTGGATCACTCTCCACTCTCCTGAGTGTCCCATTGTGTGTAACTCGTTTTGGATTCCCAGGTTACTCAAGAGCCGCACCCTGGACAGGTCACGTGTGGCTGATGTACCGGGTTCCTAAGGGAGGAACTTTGTGTGTGATTTCTAAGTGAGGCAGTCTGCTTGTGTGTTGTCACGGATTTTTCGTCTTGGTGTTTTGCTTCATGTAAGTTGTGATTTTCCCATAAACCAAGTACAGATATGTTGAAAACACCGTGCCTGCAAGTTGCTGTGGAAGACAGACAGAGTGCCACCATGGTGGGGAGAGCCATCTGCTGTTATCAGTGTGGAGGAGATTGCTCAGGGAGCAGAACACAGAGAATACGATGAAAACATGTTTTTAAGCTCGACTAATGCCTCCAAAGAAAACATGAGGTAGTGAAAGATTCTGCGTTCTAAGAAAAACCTTACCTCCTCACCTTGCAGCTTCTTAGCACTACAAACACTCTTCCTCTGAGGAAAAAAAATTAAGGACAAATAAATAAATAGAATCATTTTTTTTTAAAAGAAAGGAAAGCATCTGGTTTGGGCAGATAGGGTGCTGGGACCTGGTTCAAATTTGCAGGTAGCTTGTGCTGATTCCCAGATTGTCTCGGCGTCATCTGAGGGCTCATCCTCAGCTCTGGCTTTTTTTTTTTCCTGGTTCTATCTCTGTAGCACAGATTCTTTCTCAAGAGTTCTTTTGGACGCCTTCAGGCGGGCCCTCCCACAGCTCACATTACTCGGCGTGACTCCTGTGGGTCCCAGCGGTAAGCACAAAGTCGGCTCCGCGTTCCGTCCAGTTTTAGCTTTGCAGCTCTTGGGTTTCAGAAACTGCGGTTTGCGTGTGGCGAAACTTGATGCCTGACACGGAGGCTGTCCGTGTTGCACTAAGTGCTCTTATATAAAAGTCTCTTCCATACCTGGTGACCTAGCGGCCACCCTGGAAGAGCCCACATCAGCTTGGCTTGCCCCTCTCTACACTCCCTTGTTCAGGGTCTTTTCTATGTCATCTGTTCACAGCCTTTACGGTCCAGTCCCTTCAGGGCACTCCTCCCAGGCAAGCCTCTGCTCCTCCGGGAAAATAAACTTACCCCTCCCTCTGTGTTACTGTTGCTCAGGGCCGAGGTCATTGTAGTAGGAATGGAAACATCTTACAGGAGCTACATTGCTAGCGGCCAAGAGGAGTTAAAACCAGACCTAGCCAGTGTCTGCGAGGTGGGAAACGGAGCCGAAGCCTTGTTTCGTAGCTCACTGATGCCTTAGGTTTCTGATGGACTGTTATTTGGACCTACAGAGTATCTTGGTTCTTCCAAGCACCTTGGACACCACAACAGGCCTTCTTCCAGATAGCAGGGAACCAGAAGTCCCTGGTATTTTTTTTTTTAAAGGTTTCACTATGGTCAATTTCCTTAGGTACTAGGAGCCAGTGATTTTACTGTTGTTGTCCAGGTCCAAGAAAAGTCATTTACAGACTTATTTGTGAATTGTATCTCTGACTTAAAGCAAACTTATGAAAAATCATGTTTTATTCCCTGGGAAAAATGAAGACGTCAGCGTTTTCATCTGTCTGGATTCCTAATGACCTCACACCTTCATTTATTCTGTCATTTCCTTATCCACTCAGGGAATATCTACCAGCACCACTCATGAGTGACAGGATGTGACAAGCCTGGGGACAGTCTGTGAGAAAGATTCCCGCTCACATAGACACTCTGTGTGATGACACATGATGACACATGACAACGAAGGCATCAGAAAAACATTAATTACGAAGAAGAAGAAGAAGAAGAAGAAGAAGAAGAAGAAGAAGAAGAAGAAGAAGAAGAAGAAGAAGAAGAAGAAGAAGAAAGCCAGTACAGAGAATTAAAAGAGAATTAAAATAGGTCACTATTTTGGGTTGGCCTGTCAAGGAAGCCATTTTAAGAAGCTGCCGTTGGTTTAAACCTTCGGCAGCCTCTTAGCTTACTTACATCTGTTGGATGTAACCTTTGGCAGGGAGAAATCTTCCTGATGAACACCCCCGACCCCAGAACTCTGTACTCTTTGGTGATTGCCCTCACTAAGCCTGAACTCAGCCCCTGGGAAAGGCACCCAGAGAGGAGCCGACTTTATCAGAGCAATTCCGTCTCATTTTCCCAGCCGGCTGCAGGAGAAAGAGGTGAAGCCAGAAGCTATTAGGGAAAAGCGAAGGGCAGTCTTGTTTGAGTGGTAGAGGTGAAATGGGATCTTGTCTCTGTCAGATAAAACTAGGCAGCCTGCTACATGAAAGAATCGGGGGGTTGAACGGCTGCCAAAGCTGAGCACGAAGGGCAACTGACACAGATAAGGCACACAGTGAAACCAACAGGGTGCCCTTTAGGAGGGTGGACTAAACTGCTCCGAGGGTAGAGCCACGCGGTGGAGGGGACAGCTTCTTGGAGAATAGGCATGGCCCACCAGTCCCCTGAGACATGAGGCCTCAGGAATGGAGATATTATCTGCTCCAGGCAGTCCCCTTGTGTGCTTTAGTGTAACAGGGAACAACCACGGAGTGCCTGGGGGCTGAGTCAGACCCTGGTTTGTATATATATAGATTCTGTGGGGCAGGATCTGGGGGCCCTTGCAAAAATATTCCCTCTTAAAGGGGGGTGGTGGTGGTAAATGGTGTTTTGATTCCCCTGCCCAGGTGTGTTCTGTTATTATCTTGGGTAAACATTTGGATGCAGTGCATGATATAGGATCATTTCCTGTTAGACATTTTAGCTGGTCTAGAATGAAGCTGAAGTTACAGACCATGGTAGGAATCTGGAGTTTGGAGTCAAAGACACAGCTCTATTGCTGTCTGGTGAACGAGATTAATCACCGCTGCTTTTGCTTTATTTAAAATTGCTTAACTTACTTTTCAGTCATTTTCTTTGAGGTAAAAGCTTCATTGCTTAGCAAAGGCTGGTTTAATGGTGACACACCAATTCAGTGGTTTGATGCATGTTGGGTGAAAGGTCTTGAATGTGCATTGAGGTACACATTTTGAAGCTATGAAATCACACACACACACACACACACACACACACACACCACCACCACCACCACCACCAACAACAACAACAACCAAGAGCTGCTTGTTTCAAAGATTTAGACTAAAGTAGAGTAAACCCAGCATTCTAAGTACACAGGGTAGATTTTATTCTCTTTAATTATAAGGAATAGTCACAGTAGCACAGAGAGAGAGAAAAAAAAAGCAGCCGAGAAAAACTAAACTTATACATCAAAGCCGCTATCCAGGTTCTAAGGTTTAAAAAAAAAAAGGAGTTGACTTTTGTTTAGTGAATGCATTGAGATGTTTTGGAATATGCAAACAAAGACTTGAGAGTTATGAATAAGCATTTAAAAATTATTTTATCTTTAATTATTGTCTGTGAGTGTGTGCATCTGAGTGCAGGTACCCAGGAGAGGCCAGGGATGTTGGGTCCCTTGGAACCAGAGTCTCAGGTGGTTGTGAGCCACCGAACACTGGATACTGAATACCAAATTCAAGTGCTTTGCAAGAATGGTACAAAACGTTTAACCACTGAGCTATCTCTCCTGCCCTGAGGTGAGTTGTTTGTACACTAGTGAAAGGAGGGACAGTGAGTTTCAGAGGGAGCCAGAGAAAGAAGGGGGCGGGGCGTGAGCTGAGAGAAGAGGCAGAACACTGGGGCACAAGCAAACATTTTATTTGTTTAAAAATTTATTTTAGTCACTTTATTTGACATATCTTCAGATACACACATGCCACTTTCTCCATGGATTTAAAAAATTCTACCATGGGGCAGGTGAAGAAGAGGACACAGTCCAGTCAGAGAGGTGTGAAGAGAAGAGAAATGCTGCAAGTGATGGGAGCAAAACCAGAACTCAGCATCACAGCATAGTGATGCTGAGGGCTCTTCTAAGTACTGAATGTCGAGCGCGCAGGGATCCCAGGATAAATGAGGCTATGGTGGGGATATGAATATTCAGTAGTTTTGGACAGTTGGGGATATTGTTGGTCTCTCTCACTGGTCATGGATAGAAGAATGAGACAATTCAAGTCTCTAGGGATGGGATGGCATCTTGTGCTCTTGATGTTTAGGTGAGTAAAGTCATTTAATTGGCTAAGGGGACAGAACAGGCTCTGGTCTTACTGTCTTCGTGTGTGTGTGTGTGTGTGTGTGTGTGTGTGTGTGTGTGTGTGTGTGTGTAAGCTTTACTGAATGTTGAAATTTAATGGACTAGAAAAGTATCTCCAAGGTTCATTCTTAAGTGTGAACTTCAGGGTGACAAAGCAGCTTGAATCTTTACTCACAAACGAGCAAATGCAGCCCCCTCCACACGAAAATTCCAAGTACTCATTTTATTTGGAGTCTTAGAAGAGTTTTGGGAAATGGAATCATTCAAAACCCTCAACGACACCCTAAGTCCAGACTACCTGTTGCTATCATTTAAGCATTCGTTTAATGATGCATGGTCTCTTGATGCACACTCACATGTATGTACACACACGTGCACACAACATGCTCAAAAAGTTTACTGAATCATTTGACATTAAGTTGCACACATTACACTCTTTTCCTTGCAGTCTATGCCTTCTCTAAGAATAAAACATAAGTATCTAGTTATCTGTCAACTTCAGTAACTCAGCAGCAACAAGATCCTTTTGCCAGCCATGCATATTCTAATCTTGTCAACTGATTCAATAATGGTCTTCATAGCCCTGCCCCCCCTCGTCCTCCAATACAGGGACAAGCGAAGAACCAAACATTTCATTTACTTGTCACTTCTTTTTAGTCTCTTTTAATTTGGAACGTTTTGCAATCTTTCTTTGCCATTGTGACACTGACATATTTATAAATACACTTCCATTTTTGTGCGTATTTAATAGAAAATTTTTTGCTTTTAGAGTTTTATGATGTTTTCTCATAGTTAATTTGGGTTATCCACCCCTGCATACACTGTGCTTAATACTGTGTCGCTCCCACCTATGCTTCGCATTTGGGGTTTATCTGCCCCTCACTGGTGTTAATTTTTACCATCCAGTCAAGGGATTTGTCTGGTTTCTGCCCTGCAGAATTACTAGGATTTTTTTCATATACATAATTTTCACTTCTAAGTCTAGATGTTAGCTTCTCCTGTGACTTCAGACCTGTGCTCTCTTTGCGGCCACTGGCAGGTGGAAGTCTGCCTTGTTTTGGCTCCTATTTGCACTTCAAGAGAAGGCTTTCCTGCTCCTAGTTTCATTTCAGGCTTCATTTCGGGGACCAAACCAATCTCTGAATATTGCTTTGTACTTGAGTAAAGAAGCAAGAAAACAGAAGAACCAAAACCAAAACTAAGAGCATGAATAGCAAAAACAAAGGCCCCAGAATAAAAGCCAAGCGATCTTAGCGGCTCTGTCTCCTCCACTAGAGGAGATGATTGGCTTTCACAGAGCCAACCACTCCTAGGGCAGCACTATGCTGCCTGCATCTCGGTGAGAATTTGATGCAAAGATCTTGGTGAAAATGAGAAGAGAATGGACTAACATCCCAGTGAGTAGACAGCAGAGGAAAACTTAAGCTTTCCTAGTTGTGTGCTCACATTCCTGTGCATCATGCGGCTAGGAGGAGTAGCTTTAGGAATGATGCGTGCAGAAAGCCAGAGGTCAGTATAGACAACACTGTTGACTGTTTTTCAAGGACTGGCCCTGTGGGCATAAGATTATTGTGTAATTCAAATGCTGATTTCTGTACTAACCATATCTGGTTGCAAGGCTTGTTCTGAAAATCTCCTGTCTCAATATTGTGTAAACATTGTGCCTCAATTGTCCCCTGATATGCCAATAAAGCATCTTATAGCCAATCACTGAGCAGGGGAGAGAATGGGGCTGGACTTCCTGCCAGCCAGGGGAGGAGGAGTTAGAGGAGGAAGTAGGGGACTTAACCACAGGCAGCTGAGAGATGTCAGGAGAGGAGCTGGATCAGGGAAAACTATAAAGTGCAAGTATCTCTGGGATGTACGCTAGGAAGAAGCCAAATTAGCTTAGAGGGTTAAGAATGGAGCAATAACTGCTCAGTTATTGTGTTTGTGAAGCTTATTGTTAAGCAAATATAATAATCTCAATTATTTGTGTGATAGATGGGTTAAAAGAGAAACTGGGAAACTAACACTGTTTTGTAAACATAACATTAACATAGTCCAGGTATAGGGCATGCTCAACATTGTAAACTGAGACCCATAAATTGATTGTAATTTATAGTCTTCCTGGAGTTAGCTTTTCCCTTGTAAAGTTTCTCTTCTATCAAGTATCTTAACCTTGAAGTGCTCTTGGTGTCTGTTCAGGCCTTTTCCTGTCTTGGTCTGCTGTTTCCATGTAAATCCATCACTGATACTTGACATGTTTCAAAGACACTTAAAACTTGATTGCTAAACTTGTAAGAAGTCCAGCTTACCCTGTGGACTCAGATGGGGGAGTTTCTGAGATGACGTGTTGAGAAAATCACAGTGCATCTCAGTCCCCAACACTATTGGCCATGTATAATGCTCATCTCCCATGGGAAAAGTGGACAGGGAACTACACCTTCCCCCCAACATATTTGGTGCCATTAGGGGATCTTGTACACAGCAGAGGTGAACAATGGCGGGAGATAGAAAAAGAAGAAAGAGGATGCTGCTGCTGCTGCTGCTGCTGCTGCTGCTGCTGTTCAAATCAGTGAGCAAGATGTTGCTTCAATAACTTTTGGAGATGGGTCTATTAGGTTGAAATTCACTTCTACAACGTCAAAGAACATGTTGCAAGGTTAGGCTGGGTCTACTGAACAGATTTTTAAATGCTGCATAGATGTTCTGGTGATTGATGAATGTAAGTAGAGAAGCTATATATCAGATGAACAGTGTGAAGTCAAATTCATCAGCGAGGCTTAAGAGGAAGATGGTTATAAAATGTCTTGCTGCTTTTGAAATTTTTTCTACAGGCATGGTGGGGTATGCCTTTGATTCTAGCAACACTGGAGAGCAAACACTGAGAGTTTGAGGCTAGCCTGGCCTATATAGTGAGTTCCAGGCTAACCAGGGTGACATACTGAGTCTATAAGCCCAGGATTGGAAAGCTGAGACAGGTGCATCCTGCGAGTTCACTGGCCAGCCAACCTAGCTGAAATGACAAGCTTCTGATTCAGTGAGAGGCTCCTTTGCCAGGCAATAAGGTAGGTAATGATGGAAGAAGACATCCAACGTCTTTGTCTGCCTTATGTTATATAAGCACTGGCATACATACTGGTACTCATGTGCATGTAACACACACACACACACACACACACACACACACACACACACACCCCTAGAGAAACACATAGACACACATACACAGATACACACAGACACACATACACAGATACCCAGGCACACATACCCCCACCACATTCAGATACATAACCCTAGACACACACACATATCCAGAAACACATACACCAACCTCCAGACACCTACTCTTACACACACACACACACACACACACACACATACACACACATACACATATGCCCAGACACCCAGACACACATACACCCACCCGCCCACAGAAACACACCCAGAGAAACACACACACACAAACACAGATATACACAGACACACATACATAGACACACAGCTACACATACCTAGACACACACACACACACACACACACACACACACACACCCATGTGCATGTGCACCCAGAGACCAGACACACACACACACACCTACCCATCTCTAGACAACTATATACATATATACTCAAACACACATACATACACATAGACACCCCCAGACACACACCCACATATGCATGTCCACACACAGATACCCACACCAGACACCCCCAGACACCCCCAAACACAATTTTTTATTTAAGAATCCTGGAATGTTAGTAATTGACAAGGCAGCGGAGCCTAGAGAAAAGTGACAATCTCTCTGAAGAAGCCCAACATTAGACTCACTACAGGAAGGCTAACCACTGCCATAAACATACTCAAAGAGCTAAGAAACACACAACACTAAAGGAAATGAAGAAATTGAACTGCGTATTGTGGTAGACACCTGCAGTCCCAGCACTTGAGAGACAGGGGCAGGAAAAAAAACTTAAACATGAACAAACTGAGAATGTTAACAAATAGGAATTATAAAAAGGAACCTGGGCCAGAGAGATAGCTTGGTAAGGGAAGGCATTTTCCTCCCAAGCCTCATGACCTGAATTCAAGCCCTAGAACCACATGGGAAGGGAGAACACACTGCTGAAAGTTGTATACACACACACACACACACACACACACACACACACACACATATGCACACACACACATATGCACACACACATACAAACACACAAATCTTTTTGAAAGGAAACAAATATTCAAATAAAAAAAGCACAGATCAGAACATGGAACATGGAAAAAATTTAATGACTCAGGGCACTGATGTAGCTTAGTGCCAGAGCACATGCCTACTGTGTATGAGGTCCTTGTATCACTCTCTAGTGCCATACACACAAGTAAAAACATACTTAAAGTCTATGCTGATTGCAAAAGACTTGTTTAGCTGCACAAATACAAATAATGAAAATGAAAAGACGGAAGGGAGGTGTTTTTCTGTTATCTAGTGATTAAAAAAAATCCTGGAGTGTTGGACAAGTGCCTACACTAGAGAGGCTACACTATCTGAGTCTTTTCAATGCACAGTGGGAGTAGGGGCAGCTTGAGACAGCACCTTACAATCAAACCCACAGGTGTCCCTAACACTCCTTGCCGGAGTTGGGAATTTGGATTACTCCAGGTCTTTTTAGGAGCCCAGGGCATGACCAATCATGCTTAGGCTCTCCTAGAACCAGTTTGTGTTGTGTATATATATTTAAAATAATGGATCTCATATTATTCCAATGAAGTGGGTAGTATTATTTCCTTTTAAAGGCGAGGATGTGCTTGACACAAAGTCCTGTTCCTCTCCTGTGGTACTTTTCAGTCCATTTGCTATCCCACGTTTTCTGAGCAGTGGAAGGATGCTTATGTCATAAAATGGTTTGTTCAGCATTTTATTTTAAGACTCAGAGCTTCTGGGAGCCCACAGATAGACCTAACAACGTGGGCATCTCAGGGTCTTTGCTGGAGATGCCCCCTTTCCAAGTTCGTTCCAAGTTCGGGAGCTACTTCAGCCCTCAAACATTCTGTGTCTGTCCTCAGAGTTTTCTTTAAATCCTTTTCATAGTTGCCCTAGTTAGGGTTTCATTGCTGTGAAGAGATGCCGTGGCAACTGTTAGAAAGGAAAACTCTTAACTGGGGCTGGCTTACAGTTCAGAGGTGTAGTCCATTAGCATCACCCTGGGAAGCATCATAGCTCACAGGCCAGAGGGATAGTTGAGAGTTCTGCTTCTGGTCCGGCTGGCAGCAGTGAGTGACACTGGGCCTTGCTTGAGTACTCAGAACCTCAAAGCCCACCACCAGTGACACACTTCTTCTAACAAGGCCATACCTCCTAATAGTGCCACTCCCTATGAGCCTACGGGAGGCTGTACTTGTTCAAGCCACCACAATAGCTGACCCCACTTCATAAGCTATATATAAAAATTTCATTGCTTAGACTACTGTTGTGGTTTCTGTCTCCCGACTCTATCCTGAGTGGCACAGAAGTATTAGCATAGAATAGGGTAATGGACCGATGCCACAGAACAGAGGGGCCTATGATGCTTGTGGATCATTTGATATATGACAAAGTTGATCCTGTAGATCAGTGTTGAGGAAAACAGTTTTCCAACATGCGTAACTGACTCCTGGCTGCTTCTCCTTCTTCCCTTCCCCTGTTAATTCTATCTGTTCCCTGTGGTGATTTGAATGGAAAATGTACCTCATAGACTCACACATTTAAACATGGTTGGTAGGTACTGTTGGGGGATCGTAAATGTGTCTTTCATTCACCAGGCATAATTATCATCTCAGAGGCTTACCGCCGAA
Source organism: Acomys minous (assembly GCF_964271855.1). Taxonomy (NCBI): domain Eukaryota; kingdom Metazoa; phylum Chordata; class Mammalia; order Rodentia; family Muridae; genus Acomys; species Acomys minous. Next base: position 86,055,178 of record NC_140493.1, on the reverse strand, counting down.
TAAGCTCACCCTTTCTAGTTCTTGCTGAACTCCAGCTAGTTTGCCTCAGCTCAGCTGTTTTGGCTCAAACGCCTCTCCAAGCTGACTGATTCAATCCGGATTCTCTCAGCTTCTCGCTGAGTTGCTCTGCTTGGCCTCAAGCTAACGCTGGCAATTTGTTCTAATCTTCTGGCTCCCTTTTGTTCTCTGGCGTCAAGTGCCTCTGCTGAGCTGCGCTGAACTGCATGAACTCATGAACAAACTCACCTCCACAGCACTGACTCTTTCCCTGCGCTGCTCTTTACCGGCTTCTGTGTCCTGTGCTGTTCTTGTAAGAGTTAGACGTATCCCGTCTCTGATTCATTCTGTAAAATCTTTCCCTGATTTGTCACTTTGACTGCCCCTCAATTAGACATCACTTTTTAAACATGGCTGTTTCCTTCTATAAAACTAATGTTACCTTTAAAAAACGTGTATTAAGAGCATGTTTGTATACCGGCCAGAGGGATTAAAAGTGGGTGGCATGCCTGCATTCCAGCTAGATGACACAGAGCGAGGTCTTTGGATGGGATCCCTTGATAGGGCAGCCATGTTGCTTGGATCAAAATTCCCCTACAGGGGACAGTATGGAACCTTTAGAAGATTAGAAGATGGAACCTTGGGGGAAGCTTGCCGCTTGGGGAAGGCTTTGAGAGTTTATAGCATGGCTCCACTCTTAATTGTCTCTCTCTGCTTCATGTTCACCGTACTTGGTCATTCAGCTTCCTGCTTCTGCTGCCAACTGGCATGCCTCCCCTGACATTATGGACCTGCGTGTTGAAACCATAAGTCAAAAATAAACTTTTTATTCCATAAGTTGCTTTTTGTTCATGTCGTTTTTTATCACAGCAACAAAACAAAGCTGATACATTTGCCTAGACATCCATGTCGTGTGTGTGTGTGTGTGTGTGTGTGTGTGTGTGTGTGTGTGTGTGTATGTAATTTTATCTATCTATACAAAATCTGGGACCTAAACTGAAAGAAGGCACAGTATGCTTTACGCTTTACTCTTCATCTAATTTTTCAGCTGTGGGTCTCTCTTGTTTTCTTTGCTGGCCCACTCCTCGTGCTTAGTACTTAGGGGGTGCTAGGTCAGTATGTGGCTGCATTAATAAATACCTCATTTCTAGCGTCATTTGCAGGCTGAAATGTTAGCCTTGGGGGTACGGCTTCTCTCGGAAAGAGTGTAAATGCTTGGGAACTTTCTGTGTGCACTAATATAATAAATTGACGTTCTTCACACTTGCTTCTCTGCAGAAGCCTTTCTTTATTAAACAAAGAAGGCACTCACTTCCAGCTGCCACTCATAAATAAGGCGCATTTGTCTCTCATGCTCGTCCTTTGAAGCCTGCTGCACTCTGCTCTGTCCCCGTGTGACTACTACCCTTCCTTCTGATTGAAGGAAGGCTAATGTCTGCCTCTCATCCAAGGCGCTTTTCACTTGGCTTCTGGCTTTATCAACTTCAGGCTGCCTCTGCCACTGTCCAGAGGGGGGAAAGCACTAATCCTTTTTTTTAAAATTTATTTTATGTATTATTTACACCCCACCTGCTTCCCAAGCCAATTTGAGGCAGTTAACTTCCCTTAATTACTTTCTCCCCTTGTCTTTTGAAGCTCCAGGGCCCTGTAAGGATTCTCAGCAGCGCCACTAGGACTTTGATTCCCTTCCTTTGAAAAAGAGCACAGTGTTTGTTGGGTAGCTGAACTGGATGCTCCCTGGGCTCCTTTATAGTTGTGACATTTCAAGTCACCCTTCAGAGCGGAGGCAGTTAATGACCAGTTTTCTAGGAGGTCTCCGTTACCCGCCCACCTACTTCTTCTGGAGTGTGCGTTTCCATCACTGCCAGATGGACTTCTTAGAGATTTTTGAAACATGATATATATGCAGTCAAATTCTCCACATAAATGAATTTCACAACGGTGGTGTCAAACAACCACAGACGGAATGCATTTGGGGGAAAATGCATGTGGAAGAACAAGGGAAAATGCCTGCAACCACTTTTTTTAAAACTGATGTAGTATACTGACTATATTTATAGCACCTTGGTCTGTCTCATACTGTGGTAACAAAAGTTCTGGGTACTTGATAAATAAAAGAGAGATGTTTTCAGTTTATAGTTCTGGTGATTCGAGTTATGGTGCTGGTGTCCGCTCATCCCTGGTGAGGGATCAGTGGGCCAGTACCACAGTGGTGAGCTCATGTGCAGAGGAGTTGCCATATGGCAAGACAGGAAGTAAGAGAGTCAGAGGAAGTGCCAGTTTTTGCTTATAATGGCCACTTTTATGACAAGAGGGTAAAGCTTCAATCTTGTTGAAGACCCAATTGCCACCTTTTAAAGGACTTTCAGTATTGCCACACTGGGGATCAACTTTCCAGCACACGATCCTCTGAGGGACACTCTCAAACCATATCCAGACAGGACAGCTCGACATATACACAACGTATTATTCTTGAAAGTAACATGGGCCTGCTTTGAAGCCCTGTGGGCAGATGCGCATCTGTTTTAGTCAAACACTACTTTTTTTTTTTTTTGTATAATACTCTTCAGCATCTGTAGATTTCGGCAAAAGCCAGAGGATCTGGAGACAATCCCTAGTGGGTACTCGGGGGGTTGGTCTATTTTTCTTTATGAAATTGCAAAGTTTTAACAAGGTGTGATATTTATATATCTGAGATATTTTTAAACAAAACTTTGAATTGATTCTCTGTGAATTTCACATCATGCACCCCAAGCCCACTCATCTGCCTGCTTTTTATATCTGCCCTCTGCCCTTGCAACTTGTCCCCGCAAAATCAAATTAAAAAAAAAATCTAAACAAACAAAAAAACCAAAACAAAAAACCAAGCAAAAGTCTTGACATGGAAGTTGTAGTGTGTCCAAGTGTGTCCCTTTTGTTCACACATCTTTTGTTCTCTGCAATGAGCCACTGGTCTGGTTTGGGGCCTCTGGCTTCTGCTATGCTGTATATGATGGATCCTCACTGGGACTCCTCTCGGATATCTTGTTATTGCCCTGGTGTCATGGAGATCCCGCAGCTTTGGATCTGCAGGGCCAGCCCTTTCACGTGTGGCAGCAGTTCATAGACGGGGTAGATGTTGGGGTGGGCCAACTCAAAGTCCTGAATCTGGGCCTGGGTGGTTGCTGAGTTGACCAACCTGCCAGCTCTCCCACACCGACACCACCAGGGAGGGTAAGCTTTGCCCCAGCTAGTTTACCTAATGCCTCAGCCGGCAAGGGGCAAGGCCAGGTCTCCTGGTCTCATGCCCTTGGGACCTCCATTCCTCACAACCCCCCACCCCTCCACTCCTAGGGTCAGCTTCTGAGCTATATAAGAAATGTACAGTACCATTTCTTGAACATCCATTGTGTGTCAGGCTGTCTTAGTGGTCTTACATGAATTATATTATTTTGTATAATATTTCTAGTGAGTATCTACTTGTTCCCCTATTCTGCAGGAGTGACTAATGATCAGAATACTTGTAGCTTATGTAAGATGAAATAATAACAAAGGGTGGGGCCAGGATTTGAAACCTCGTTTATCTGGTCCCTAAATCAGACACTAGGAGGCCGGCCTCTGCAGATTTATTTCACCCCTGTAGATGTAAATCATAGAGGAAGAGAAATGTAACTCTGGCATTGATTTAGGGATGAGTAAGGGAAGCAGAAGCAGTTGTAAGGAGAAGTACCTTCTCAGCTTCTGGATTACACATATTTATATGAAGATGTTGAGGAGGAGAAGGAGGAAGAGGAGGAGGAGGAGGAGTGTGTGTGTGTGTGTGTGTGTGTGTGTGTGTGTGTGTGTGTGTATGCAACACAACTGTTAATGATGTCAGTAGGCAACCGAATGAATAGATGGATGGATGAGGTTTACATTTAGCTAGAGACTTAAGGATTGCAAAAAGGACTAGCCTTGACAACAGGGTGAAGGTTGAGCTAAAGGGTTTGCTTTCCAGACAGAACGAATAGCAACAGGCATGAATCCGGAAAGGCGTGGTGCACTTGAATACGCTGAGTTGGTCTGAGAGATCTATCTGTGGATTGGAGGAGGCTTGGCCATGAGTCTGGGAAGGCCAGCTGAGGACAGTCTCTTCCCTGGGCAAAGAGTTTAGAATGAGTCCCGCAGGTGATTGAGGAAGCACGGGAGAACTAGAGAAAGAATGACAGGGCCTGCCTTTAGGTTAGACGTTTGCTCCCTTGTGTATTATTTCTAGCTTCTGTGGCCTGATTGTCACACTATTATGGTCTAGTTATGCAGAGAGAGCTCCCTCGGGGAGAACACTTGTCATTCTCTTGTTTGGCTGGGATTTTTCTCAGTGGTGCTCAGCAGTGTGTACGGAGGTCGAGACATAAAGGACAGATCCTGTCAGAGCTTGGGTGGGGTATGCAAGAGGAAAACCCCGTTGCTTATGGTCAAAGGCCATGTTCTCTTATTCTTCAGATCAGAGGGAAGTCTTCCTTTGTCTCAAATGCTAAGACATTCTGCAGGTGAACTTTCTGCAGAGGTGAATTGATGCCTATTTTAATTCATCCATTAAGCTCTAGAAAGCAAAATGAAATTAATTATTGATCCTCTTTCCCCTAGCAGTTAAAGGGAGCCCAACAGTTTTGCCTTGTGGTCCAACTCCTGGAAGGAAGAGCAGCTTCATGGCTGACAGAGAAAAGTGAGCGGAGTACGGCAACCCGAGGCAGAGGGTCCGTCTGTAACTTCTCAAGGCCCAGGCAGCCTCAGAGCACTGTGCACCGCCCTGCAGGCACTGCCTTTTCCCGCGTAAGTGTATCATTTGCAAACTGCTTGCTGGTCAGGAAAACATTTTTCAAGTGAGTGTCCTACCGAAGCTACCTTGCACAGCGCTCATCAGTTATCAACCACTAGAAAGTGTAGTTAAAAACTCTTACAATAGCAGAATCACACACTGAGACTTAGAAAGAAATCAAAACCTACTTTCCACTCTAAAATTTAATTTAATTTTTTATTACAAATATATTTATTTATTTGGGTGCACATATGGTTATATGTGTGGGTGTGGAGGTCAGGGGACGTCAGGGGACGACTTGTAGGAGTTGACTTTCTCTTCTCTTACACAGGTTCCGGGCATCAAACGCAGATTGTCAGGCTTGGTACAACTAACTTTACCCACCGAGCAAGCTCACATGAGCAGCTCGTGTGTGTGTGTGTGTGTGTGTGTGTGTGTGTGTGTGTGTGTGTATTAATGCATTTTAATTGAAATAGAATTACATCCCTTTCCCCCTCCATCTATACATCTATACTCTCCCTTGAGCCTCTCCTATGTTCCCCTACCTCAAGTTGACAGCTTCTTTTTCTTTATTATTGTTACACACACATACATGTATATATGTATATACACATATATGCATATTTGTATATATACATACATATGCATATATGTGTATATACATATGGATATATATGTGCACACACATATATATGAGTCTTTGTGTACCTATGGTTTTAGGTCTGACCATTCTGCACTGGACAACCAATAGAGGAGTTCATCTCTGGGGAGGACTAATTCTCTTTCTCCCAGAAGCTACTAGTTGCTTATAGCTCTTTGTGTAGGAGTGGGACCTCACGGAAGTCCCCCGCTTTCCCGCTAACATGTCCACTGATATTGCTATTGTTCTGATCATGCTATGCAGCCATTTCAAGGCAAGATTGTTTCACAGCATGGCTTTCTGCTGTTCCAGTTCTTACAATCTTTTTATCCTCTCCTCTGCCATGTTCCCTGAGACAGAGATGCAAAATACATTTAAAAGGACATATTATTATTATTATTATTATTATTATTATTTGTGTGAGTGAATGATACGTATATGTATGAGCCTGCAAAACAAGCTGTGCACGTGGAGGTCAGGAAGAAGCTTCAGGGATTCTGTTTTTTCCTTCCACATATCATGGGTTTTGGAGAACAAACTCAGGGTGCCAGTCTCGCATGTAAGATGTCTTTACCTGCTGAGCCATCTCATGGACTCTAAAATTCCATTTTGGATACAAACTTTGAGGCAGGTTTTTTGCACGATCTTTTCCCAGTGCGGCAAATGCTTCCGTTGTGTGAGAGAAGCTGTAGGTGATGGGGCAGGGTGATGTCTCAAGGTTTTCACAGGCTCTGGAGCCAGACAAACCTGACATGGGTTTAAGTGCCCAAACCTGAATGTTCCTGCACATGCTACTCTTGCAAGAGTCAGTTGACTCTTCCTGGCTGTCTCGTAGGGTTGTTAAGATCAGACCAGAACGACTGGAAAGCTCTCCGGATTGTGTATGGCGTGGGATAGGCGTTTGATAATAGGACGTTGCTGGTGTGATTGTTTTTAAAACTCAAGTGACCTAGCACCAGCCTTGTGCCACATATCGATTCAGTGTCCATGCCCTCTTGACTCTGGCCTTCTCCTATGCTGGCCGCAGTCCACCTCCCCACCCTCACCTCTATAAGAGCTCCCAGTTTTGTCACCAGCTTGCTTGAAGGGATCCCTGGGCCTTTAATCTCCTGATCTGTCCTTGCAGTTTATTTTTCTGCCCTGAAATCAGATCTTTTAATGAATGTCCTTTCCCCAAGCCTACCTCCTGCCTCTTGCTCTGGAAGGCCCTGAGATCACTATTCTAGTAAACTGCCCAGATCTGTTCAGATTCTACTGTACAGGACTAGTGACTATGTTATTGTGCAGTACAGAGGCCCTGCAGGTACAAACACAATAGAGTTGACAATCGAGGTTATCGGTGGTAGAAGGATTGTCCTCAATTACACGGTGAAGCCAGTGGAAGTAGAAAAATCCAGGCAAATCAAAGGTGAACAAATGAAAGGAGAATTGGGGGCCAGAGTGATGCTCATGAAGAGAGAGAGAGAGAGAGAGAGAGAGAGAGAGAGAGAGAGAGAGAGAGAGAGAGAGAGAGAGAAAGAGCTCGAAAAGGAGTAGAGATTGTTCCCTGGAACCTCCAGAAAAAAAAAATCCCTTCTGCCAATGTCTCAAGTCTTGTAGAGTGAGATGCTTTCCAGACTTCTGACCTCCTGGGTGTAAGATGATAAATATAGGTTGTTTCAAACCAAAGTTATTGTAATTAATTACAACAGCAATAGGAAGCTAATATTGTACCTCCACAGGCAGGCCATGGGCCTCCTGGGGGATCAGCCTAGACTTAATGACCAGATGACAAGGTGAGGAGGATTTTAGAACATTTCCAGAAACACAGGTCACAAACAGTCATGACCGACAGTACCACTCCGACTTAGCCCTCACTACCACTTTTATTTTGTGGTGGGGAGAAAAAAAAACCTTTTCATGATGTTTCCCTGAATACCTTCATCTTTTCTTTTATGCTTCCTCTTGATTTTAATACCTGGTAGTTCATTTTCATGGCAAAAACTTTTTAAGGTGATTTAAATACTTTTCAAGTCATAGAAGCATGAAATAGTAATGAGTGTTTCCAAACTTTTTATCTCATTAAATTATGGTCCTTTTTTTTAAAATTTCAAATAGAATGACTCTTAAGTGGGACTACATAAACAGATGGTGAGACACTGTTCAGGTAGAAATGGATTTTGCCCACAGAGATTTTGCCCACAGTGTTCAGCCTCATTTCCGGGCCCTTGTGTGTTTCCCTGCAGTTCCGCCAAAGCTCTTGTCCTTGACTTGAGCTTGTATCTGTAAAGTGGGAGAGCAGTGGTCTATAAAGAGCAAAACAACCACAAGGGTGCTGTGTGGGGGAGTTAATGCCAGGATGGAGAAGTGAATCAGCTGTTTGGGGCTGGCTCTCAGGCATCCTTCCTCCTTCCTCCTCCTCTTCCTCCTTCTTCTCTTCCTTTTTCTCCTCTTCTTCCTCCTCATACATCCTTTTCAAATCTCTTCTCCCCCTTTTCCTCCTTCTCCATGTTCTTTCTCTTCCCTCCCTGATTCCTTACCTTTCTTCTTCTCTTTCATAGAAAGGGACTCACTATGTAGTCTAGGCTGACCTTGAACTCTTAACCTCGTCAGCTTCCTGTGTTCTGCATTCCAGGTGTGTACCTCCATGCCTTACTCAGCTGGGATCTTTGCACCAAAACACATTGGCCTAGAAATCACATTCTTATTTTGTTTGGACATTTTTTTTCCAGCAGTGAAATGAGAGCTGTCGATAACCTCCAATGGGGCCAACGGCGGACTAGTTCTCGCTCAGAAAGTTCAGCTGCTACAGTTATTTCTTCTGCGTGTGCTCATTCCATAGGGAGGCTCAGAAAGGTTAGACTATGGCTTCCATCCATGCTTGGCTGAGACTTCATCCAGCGGGCGTCTCTTCTTCATTAGCGGTGAAGAGAACTCTTTTCTTCTTGCATAGTGTGGGAATGGCTGCCACCTTCGCATTCTGGAAAAAGTGAGGAAGAAAGTGGGGCCTTCTGTGAAAATCAATGAAAACAATGACCAAACTCTTCATGATTTCTCATTGGGCATGTGGAATTAGACATGAGAGTCCATGGGGCGGGGGGTGAAAACCAGATGGCTCTCAAACCTAAAGAAAGGAGGATCCATCCCAAGCCAGCACACTGAGTCACCCTGGCCCTTCCTGATGATCCCTGATATGGGAACTCATGCCTGGCCCCCACCCCCAGCACACTTAGGACATGTATGCACACAAAAGCACTTCTATTCCAGAATGAGGCTCTACTAGTTTTCCCGAAGCCCATCTCATGTTGGACCAGGTGGTCTCTGGGCATGACTATCCACCAGGTGTCTGCTGTGACTCACTGGGGTTGATGCCACAGCTACAGCTGTCCCTGGATACTTTGAAAGTTATCTCTGGTAAAATAGCAGGATCGGCCCCAGGTTCTGATGCTCACGGTGAGTCACACCAGGTAAGCTGAGTCACGGATAGAACTTGTTCCTAGGAGAGTTCGTTTCGACACAAAGGAACTAAGAAGTGATGGCACAGGACCCAACCCTCCCTCTCACTGGCGACGCTGCACTTTTTAGCCCACCGAGCTGAGCTGCTTGTGCCTCAGGTGATGAGAAGCATTTCTCAATTTGATGGGTTTCATCTGCATTTTATTAGTCTATTTCTCGAAAAAATACCATTTGTACATCATTTTCTTTGCAGTCTTGTCTTTATTATTCCCTTCCCTGTCTCGAGTGGTGGGACCAGGATTTGATTTTCTCTTAGTGCTTGGTACATTTCTCATCCTCAGAGTAATTTACCCTGGGTGACAGTCCATCTGTTTCTCCCTCCCCCACATAGGAATCCTCTCTGCCTTCCCCAGTGTTTCTTATTTCTTTTTTCATAGCAGCCACCTCATCTCTCCTGACCTTTCCCAGCCCTGCTATTCTTTATTGAGGCTACGTGAAGGGTGGGAATCTTCCAGATCACACCAATAGCACTTCTCTCCTCTCTTGACCTGTCCCCTCGCTTAAAGATCTTATTGAATTCTAGTTGAATTTTAGGGGTCTGTGGCTTCCCTCCTATTATTAAAAAAAAAAAAAAAAAGAAGAGAAAAGGAACCTATTGCAAACATTAAGCATGTGGCCACAACCTGAACAGTTTCATCTGAGAGAGGATCTGCCAATCTGTTAACCCTTCTGCTAAGTGACTAAGGGAGTGGGTGGTAGGGATTCTGTGGGCTTGTGGCTTTCCACGGCGTCCTCTGAAGCTTACTTGGAATTCTTTGTTGGGTTAATGGCTTTGCTATTTGAGGTCACTAAGGGGAAAGTATACTTTTTCCTACTATGACTCAGCAAACTTTTTCAGTAAAGGGTCAGATCGTAAGGAGTTTCAGTTTCTGAAGTCTGTTGCCAAGATTCAGTTCAGCAAACATAGCACAAAACCAGCCAAAGGCACCATGTAAAGGAAGGGGGAATGACTTGTTCCGATAAAACTTTATTGAAAAAGTCTGCTGACTTCCATTTTAGAGTGTTTTGGTTTTTTCCTTCTGCCTTATCTTTTCCTGTATAATTGTTTATTTCTTATTTATCTCAAGGTACCTTTTTGGAAATGTCGACATGTGTCATGTGCTTTAAATATGAAAGTCCCCTCAGAGGCTATTTATTATTTACCTGTGTTTGTGTGTGAGCATGGAGTATGCGCGTGGTATATGTGGTTGTGGGTTTGTGTGCCGGAGTACACATTCAGAGGCCAGAATAAGGTGTTGCATCTCCAGTTCTGCCATTCTCCACCTTACTTCCTTGACACAAAGTCTCCTGACTAAACCCGGAAATGAGGCGGGCAGCCAGGAAGTTCAAGCGATCCTCTTATCTCCACCTTCTACAGCACTGGGATTACAACACACGGGGTTTCACGTGTGAACTCTGGTCCTTACGCTTGCACGTCACGAGCTCTTATCTCCTGAGCCACCCCTCCAGCCCAGAGTGCAAAAATGCCAAAGAGGGCCCTCCATTTCTTTTTCAGCTGATGGATGGATCCAAGCATTCGGGAGTGATTGGGTTATGCAGCATCTGCCTTTTCTTAGTGGGCTAATCCTTTGATAGCTTCGCAGAGTGGTGGAATTCCTGGGAGGTGGAAATTGGCTGGAGGGAGTCACGGTGGGTGTTCCACTGAAGCGTATTTTGTCTTCCGTCTCTCATTCTCTACTTGTTGGTCATGCATGATGCATAGCCCCTCTTCCAGACACTCCCACCCCCATAATGTTCTGCTTTCTCATGGCTTAGAAACTACAAGGCCAGCCCATTTCAGGCTAAGATTGCTGAAGCTTCGAACCCAAATAAATCTGTCCTTCTTTAAAGCTGTGCGCCCAGGCACTCGTCACGGTCTGACTGGCATAACATTCTGTCTCGGGATCTTTAAGAAGTCACCTTGGGAGGGAAAGAGAGGGTGGCCTAGGAAAGGAGGTTTGGAAAAAGGTGCTAACGTGCAATTTGTGTCGTTGACAGAATGGCCTTCACTTAGGTTTTTCTGTTGGAAATCGGCTGTGCTGCGGGTTGGAGATAACTTGGTTAGAGAGATGGGAACATACAGTAGGTAGTTTGCTTGGGAACTGGGTGAACTTGAGTCAGCTAATGTTCTTAGATTTCTATATTCTTTTCTGAAAATGGGATTATGCTTAGGATTATCATTAACTTTATCATTCTACACGGTTTTATTCTACAACTCTGGTGTCAGTTGGCTGTTGGGGTTAGCATTTGTATCTTCAGGGAATTGTCTTTTAATATCTTCTAAAACTTTTTAAAGATTCATTTTATTATTTTTAATTAGGTGTATATGTGTGTGTGTGTCTGTGTGGTGTGTGTGTTTGTGTGTGTGTTTGTGTGTTTGTGTGTGTGTGTGTGTGTGTGTGTGTACATGAGTACAGGTGCATGTGGAAGCCAGAAGGGGACATTGGATTCTCTGGAATTGAGTGGTTGTGAACCATCCAACATGGGTGTGGGGAACCAAACTTGGTGCATCTGGAAGAGAAGTATGAACTCTCTCTCTTAAACACACACACACACACACACACACACACACACACACACATTCACACACACACACACACATTCACACACACACACACACACACACACGTTACATTTTTAGTATTTTGGCTATTTGTATTTGACAGCCTTGAAGAAAACACCTTTCCCATCTTGGTGCATCTGAAATTCTGAATGTAGATCAGTCTCCATTACATCTTGTCATTATCAATTTAAAACATCTATCTAAACCTAAAAGCATCTTAACCCCTACACAACTAAGCTTAATTATAAAACTAAACTACCTGGTCTTCTTACCCGAGTATGCCAGGAGTGCAGGTTAGTAGCTTTCCAAATGAAAAGATGACAGAGACAGTTTTCTACCTGAATAGTCACCCAAAACTCTCTATAATGTTGGAGCATCTTCTTCAAACTTCTTGCCCAATATATCTGACAGACATATTTGTGAGGCAGAAACTATTGAGAACTTGCTCTCCCTGTCTTGGCAGAATTTGGCTGTCGACTCTGCTTGCATCCCAGTTTGCCCCCTTTTAAGCAGAATTCCGTCTATGGTAGAAATGAAGATATTTTGCCCAGTGGCTTGTTTGCCACATTGGAAGCCATCTCCATAAGGACATTCTTTGATGCTCATCATCTTCTTTGAGGTAGCTTGGGTGTTGCCAGGAGTTAACCTGTTTCATTGTCAGTGAATCTTTAAAATAATAAAAACATTTTAAATGCCATATTATGCATGTCTCTGAGGTTTTTGAAAACCTTATCTAACTATCCTACCTTATCTTTGTATAGAATCATATCTATCTGCCGCACTTAAGATGTATATTCTTGTGATAAAAGTAGACTAGTGATTGACAAGACCATGATTTGATCAACTAACAATGAACTTGTATAACTTATTTATCCTAAACAGCCTGCAATAGCACTTTCAAAATATTGTAAGTAAACCTTGTATTGTACTTGAATTATATGGGTACAATACCTCATATCAGAGTATATATGTATGTATGTATGTATGTATGTATATTATACACTTATATACATATACATAATATATGTGAAGACTAAATTTACATTTGAATTCTATACCACTGTATCTAAAATTAAACTTATTTTGCATCTATATACAAAATTTTATACCAGTGAATTAAAAATAACCTTGTGAGTGATAACTGAGGCATTAAGTTGAGGAGTAGATTCACTAATCTACTTTTTGTTCTATCTTCCCTATATATTTCTATATTCCCCCTTCTTTCTTTTCAACCCCTATCTTCAAACTTAAGAATGTAAGATAAGGGGAAAAGTATGAACTCCTAAGCACATCTCTCTTGCCCCTTGTTTAATAGCTTAATGATAGTGTAGGTTATGAATTATCATGAAGTTTACATGTAGTAGAAAATCCAAATATTAACAGCTTATGATATGGGTGTTTATTCTTCTTACAATTTGTCCCAGCCTGATATATTATCTTCATACTATCAACAGAGTCTCAGAATCTTGCTATCTCTCTGTTTTTCTAGTCTTGGTGTATACATTTTTTTTTTAACCTTTAAAGTTTCTTCAGAGTCTCAGTGTGACCACTTATCTCCAGCCACACAGCTACCTCTCAAGTACCAGATCATAGAGAGTGTTAGATGCAAAAGAGGGGCCTTTTAAAGTAACTTCCTTGGGTAGTCTATTTAATAATTTCCATTTATGCACCATTAAACCCCTCATTTTCTAGTTAATATAACATTTGAGCTTGTCTTATTCTGATGCACACACAGAGATTTATTTAGTGGCCCAAGGTGAGAAGTGGATTGATGTCTAAAGCCACACCTGGGATTTCTATCTTACTTTAGACATTTCCCCCACAATAACACAAGTAAATTTACACAATGGGCAGGGCAAGTGTGATGGAGAATATTAATTGTTATCTTGATGGGACCTGGAAACACTGAAGAGACAAGCTTTGTGTGTGTGTGTGTGTGTGTGTGTGTGTGTGTGTGTGTGTGTGTGTGATAATTTAGGTTATGTCAATTGTGGGTGGCACCTACTTGTGGGTGGCACCACAAGCTGGGAACCTAGGACTTCATAAAAAGGAGAAAGTCAGCTGAGTACCACCATCCACCTCTCTCTGCCTCTTGTCTACAGATGCAATGTGACTAGCTCTACGGCTTCCTGCTCCTGTTGCCTTGTCTTCCCTACTGCCGCGATGGAATGTTTCTCCTCAAGCTATAAGCTGAGATACACACTCCTTCCTTTGAATGGCTTCTTGTCAGCTATTTTGTCAGAGCAACATGACAAATAACTAATACGATAACGTAACCACGTTCTATTTTTTAAGAAGTCATTTTATAAGTGATACTGTTTTCCCTACTGTAGATGCTGGAATCTTGGTTGATTTTTAACATTCATATTAATGTTAGCAATGAAAAGCAAAAACATATGTTAACTCAGAAAATTAAAAAAAATTGAACCAGACTGATATGTATGTATATGTTTATGTGGTGAGTATGTATATGTATAAAAATTTGGTCAAGGATCATTCAGTTGAAAGAGATATTCATATACTGCAGGATTTATCCCTGGGAATAAAGTTTTATACAAAGCCCAACCAACCAAAACCCAATAAACCCTAACACACACAGGAGGGATTTGTGAGGAGAGAGCTTTCTCTGTAATAGAACCATGTACTTGCTGAAAGTGAACTGGAACGCCATATTAATACTGCCAGCTTTTGGAGCAGTGGTTCTCAGCCTTCCTGATGCTTTGACTCTTTAGCCTGTGGTGACCCCCAAAGATAAAATTATTTTTCTTTGATACTTCATAACTGTACTTTTTCTACTGTCACGAGCTATAATGTAAATATCTGACATCCAGAACATCTGATATGTGACCCACTGTGGGGATTGTGACCTACAGGCTGAGAACCCCTGCTCTAGAGTCTATCCTCAGAGGAGTTCTGGTGATGACTCCCCCAACTGATTTGTTAAAGATCCTTCTACCTTCTGGGAAACGGGATTCCTTCAAGTCTTACACTGATGTCACCTGCTTAAAAAGGAGTGTCTAAGCCTCTAGCCATTCTCCATTGATTTCTGTAGAAGGGGACGCCGTCATGTGTTCCCAGAAACATGCGGTGTTGGCTGGAGAATCCTATTTCTTGGACTCTTTTTCATCAGGTGCTCAGGTTGGTGACAGTGGTCCTCATACTGTGCAGATGGAAGAAAGTGTTCATCAAAGGAGAAGAGGCTTTTGCTGTTCAGTGTTTGAGCCGGCCATGGAGATCCTTGCTCACAATCCTTCCACCCCTCTCACTATCTGCACACACCATTGGCAGCTGTGGTGTAACTAAGCCTACTCTCCTGAAGTAGATGGGTCAGCTCCCCAAGTCAAAATTGTGTGTATACTCGTGCATGTATTATGTATAGTTATAATTACATATAAGTATGTATACTGACTCTGACATGAACTCTGGTGCCCCATATTTGACCACTTCCCCTTGATGGGGAGGCCTGATGACACTCAGAGAAAGAATAAGCAGGCTACCAAGATGAGACTTGATAGCCTATGACCATATAGTGGGGGAGGAGGTCCCCCTCGGTCTTAGACCTAGGGGAGGGGAATAGGGTGAAAGCAGGAGGGAGGGAGGAATGGGACGATACAAGTGATGGGATAACAATTGAGTTGTAATCTGAATAAATTAATTAAATAATAAAAAATTTAAAAAAGTATGTATGTATGATATATATATATAGATTTCATATATATGATATATATACTATATCATATATATGAATATATATATACATACACACACTATGTATATGATGTAAGGACCAATTCTTTACCTTCCTTTTCCTGTCTTAATTTGAGTTTGGCGAGGGAATCAAGAAAGTATAGCAAGTTTTGGGAAGGGCATGAGAAAAAGAAGAAATCAGGCCTAGGCTAAAAGTTGGAGGCCTGGGATTAGAAAGAAAAGCACTTAGAAGTAGCCATTCTGGAGTGTGTTCTCCATACAGAGAGGGGAAGGCAGGTGAATGGGTATGTTTGGCTTTTGCTTGTTGCATTGTTCTTTGGAACATGATATTTTCATGATCAAACAAACTATGAGGATGACTATATATTAATAAAAAACAAATCCTTCCATTATTAAAAAAAAGTAATGCAACCTGGGGTGGTGGCACGTGCCTGTAATCCCAGCATTTAGGGAGTCAGAGGCAGGTGGATCTCTGTGAGTTCGTGGCCAGCATGGTCTACAAAGCAAGTCCAGGTAAGTCAAGGCTACATACACAGAGAAACCCTGTCTTGAAAAGCCAAAAAGAAAAAAGAAAAAAGTAATGCACATTCATAGCAGAAAAATTACTAGAGTGGTGTATTAACCCATTTTCTGTTGTTGGTTAAATTTTAACAAAAAAGAAATGTGTGGTTTCTGGAGGTTCAAGCTTAAGGGGTTGAATCTGATGGCCCTGCTGTTGACAGAGTCCAGGGATAAAACAGACTGTGTTGCGTGGCAAGAGACAGTGAGTGTGTGTGCCACTAGCGCATGCAGGTCCTCTGCCTTCTCTGTTTCCACCCTTGAGGGCTGTATCCTGATGACATTATTTAATCCTGAGTACTTCCCGGGGCTCTACGGCTAAACACTATAGTTGGATTAGATTTAAGCTCTCTCAGTACCTCACAATGGGGATTAAACGCCAGTAGGAGTTTCAAAGGGGGACAAACCATGAAGCATAGAAAGAGTGCTTATTTTTTTCAGATTTTAAGAAGTTTCTCTTTGTAGCTTATAGTTTCCTTGCTTGGGTGGGCAGACAGACTTGGAGTGGATTTTTCTTTAGGGAGGAGTTCCTCAAATGGCTCTGATTGGTGTACAAATGGAAGACTGGATGATGTGTTGGTTAGGGGTTTTGTCTGTCTGTCTGTTTGCCTGTCAAATTGGCACAAGCTAGAGTCGTCTAAGAAGAGGGAACCTGAACTGTGACAGTATCCCCATCAGACCGTCCTATAGACACGCCCGTGGGGAACGTTCTTGATTGTTGTGAAAGGACCCAAACTTACTGTGGGTGATGTCACCCGTGAGCAGGTGACCCTGAGAGGAATAAGGAACCAAACTGAGGGGACTGGAGAGATGGATCAGTAGTTAGGAGCGCTTGTTGCTCTTGGGAGGTCCCAGGTTCAATTGCCAGAACTCACATGTTGGTTCATAACCGCTTAGAACTCCAGTCCCAATGCTTTCCTCTGACCTCCCTGCGCACCAGGCATGCACATTGTGCACTGACATGCATGCAGGCAAAATACTCATATATAAAAAATCTACAAAATAATAAAATGAAAGAAAGCTAGGGGGAGCAATCCAGTAAGCAGCGTTCCTCCGTAGCCTCTGCTTCTGTTCCTGACTCTGGGTTCCTGCCATGGCCTCCCCTGAGGGTGAGCTGTAACCTCTCAGTCAAAGGACCCAGTTTCTTTCCGAGTTGATTCTTGTCTGCGGCCTTATTACAGCAACAGAAAGCAAGTGTAAACAGATTTTACCTTCCACCCTCGGGAAAGGAGTTAAGGGATTCTCCCTGGAAGGAACCTTGGACCGAAAAAGCTGGCACTGTGAGGAGGGGGGCTCCATTTGCACGGGAGCTAAGGAGTCACAGGGGGAGAAAAAGAACCAAGACTCAGAACGTCCCTTTTGAATTTCAAAGTTAGGAGACACTCCCAGATGCATTGCTGTGGGTTCCAAGGTAATGTGCCCATTGAAAAGGGAAGTGGGGCCTCCATAAAGAATGACTGGGGAGAATCACTTAGCCTCGAACAAAGACCCAGCTGGTTGTTGTGGGCTGAAGTCCTGGAATTCTGAGTGTCCTCACGTGCAAAACCCAGCTGAGCCACAGTAGAGCTATCATCGATGACATCTAAGGGTGCCCTTGGCTCCGGTCAGGGTCTCTACCAACAGGAGGGACCGTCAACAACCATTGAGTTGATCAGGCTATGAGCGTAACCCACTGCCAGTCGATGGGTCTAGGGGTTCTCTTGTTTTCTTTACATTCAGCAGCTGGGACAGAACTATACAAGCAAGTCTGACGATTCTTGAGCCATCCAGGAAGGGGGTGTCTAGTCCAAGAATGAGAAAGCGAGCAACTCGCTAATGTGAGAATATTCAAGTGTTTGACTTGTCCTTTATGCTGTGGGTGGCTCATACTTGCTATATTAGCAAACAGGTGTCAAATGAAAGAGCAGGTAAACATTTTCACGTACTATAGCACACCAGGGTGGCTACGGTCATCAATTCATTGTGTATTTCTTTTCTTTTAGGCATATATGTGCTGTACATGGTGATGGGTTTGATTGGAAGAAATCTTTCTGGCCCAGTGGTTACTTAGTCAAACAAACCAGAATAACATTTCATTGTGGGGAGGGATATATAAACTCTCTCTCTCTCTCTCTCTCTCTCTCTCTCTCTCTCTCTCTCTCTCTCTCTCTCTCTCTCTCTCTCTCTCTCTCTCTCTCTCTCTCTCTCTCTCTCTCTCTCTCTCTCTCTCTCTCTCTCACACACACACACACATCTTATCTTGAAGTAACAGCAGATTTACTTATTATTTTCACTACCCTAACTCTAATACTAAAAGAGTCCCTAAGACTAAGAGTTCTGCTGGTATTTTTAGTCTGGGCTCCTCTGCAACACAGGCTGACAGCTCGTGGGTGATAGTTCCTCTGAGAAACAATAAGTAATTTAAATGTATTCCTTATTCAGACATACTCCATGTAGATAGCTAGAGAGGCTTTGGGGACAGCATTCTAAGTGGGTTGGTAGGACTTTAATTTTTAAAAATGCCCTGTCTGGGTACTCCTTCTGAGACACTTTCTTCCACGCAGCTTGTGCTCTGGGATGCATTTCCTCAAAAGGCTTTTCTTCACCCTGAGCTTGAGGAGGTTCACATAGGTCCCTTCTGTGTGTCACATGGGCCATTGCTCCTGTCTCAAACATTCTTTCCCAAGGCGTTCCTCAGAGGACCTCTGGCCTCTTGGTTCACAGGAGTCACAGATCTTGCAGATCTGGCCATGGCACTGACTAGAAAGTAAAGTTAACGCCGTGTAATTACGTGCCTGGATAAACAACACAGCCAAGTCTTTTGGGACCCAAGGAGTGAGGAATGATGGCCGTATCACAAACTGGAAGGCTATTTTAAAAGCATTGAGCTCAGGGATATGGCAACACATTGCCTTGGTGTGGAACCAGGCGGTCACCATCAGTGGTAGGGACCTGGAGAAGTGTTGGTTGCCTACCATGTAAGACATTGTGGACCTAGGACAGGCCATCAAACTGAGGATTGACTATGGGCATGCCCTCCACTAAAAAGCAGCTTGGTTTGTAGTAGCTGCAGACCAGCTGCTCTTTCCCTCTCTCCAGAGCACCCTTCTCTGCACACTCAGCTTGCACATGAGTACCAGTGCCTGGGAATTTGCACTCTATTCTACTTCCTACTTGCCATGATCTGAGCAGCTTTTCTCTTCCACACACTCTCTGCCACCCTGTTTGATAAACGCAACAGATCCAGCTGGCCCTGGACTGTAATCCCTGAAACTGTGAGCCAAAGAGTGACAGGTGGGAAAGGGGTATAAGGCAATGTTCTTTCCTTTTTGCATTTACAAAATACTTTTGTGTTTTAAAAAAATGTCATTTATACTCTGGTGAATGTATTGGCAGAGCTGGCCATCAGGCTAGAGACAGGATGCTGTATGAAATGAGTGTAAATGGGCAATGACTGGTCCTACCTATCTCATAGAGTACTCAGAACTGTGGATCTGGACTTCTCCTGGGGGCATTTCCTGGTCAGTACCCAGGCTGGACCCCTGCTCTTTGCACCATGTACCCTTGGCATGTATGTTGTTAGTCCTCTTTTGGAGTCCTGGCTTGTCCGGAAGCAGGCATAGGATCTCACAGAATAGGAGAATGCTGTAGTTATTTGTGCATGACAGATGCTTAGTTAATATGTGTGGCATGGAATTCTAAACAAGAGAGAAGAGCTAGCTCGCCATGAAAAGAAATCTGAAAAAGAAACGGGAAGGGGGAGCCTATGTTTTACCCAAGGAGCCGCGGAATCTCTTTGAGATGCACCATGCCCACTCACCTGGCTGGTGAGATGAGGAACTGAGACAGGAGCCCATATTTAAAGGCCGTTCTCTTTCTTTCAGTTCGAGTTGGAGTCCCACCAGAGCAGTCAGTCATCCTCGGTCCATGCCTTACACAACTCCTCCTGCTGCCTAAGTCACCGTGATGCCCCGTCTGGGCTGTCAACCTGATTAGCTCTGCAATCAACTAACAGACAAGCCACTGGGCACACCTGTGCCGATGTATGTCAACCTACACAGCTCTTGTGTGCTGGACCTGAGGTCTGAGGACCTGAAAGAATGGGGCAGACTACAGTCTCATGCTGTAGACAACCATGCTTTGGCTTTGGTGTACTTTTACACACCAATGTACCAAAGGGCAATGGTACAAGAAAGGTTGTTGGAATTCAGAATTTACTTCCATGATCAGAAACACATGTAAAATAAATGTCAGTAAGCATATAGTAAATATTAACAGAGCAACCCTTTCTCAGAACTTTCTCAGGACAGGACTAATTTAAGCGTAAGTGACTGGCATGTACTATAGATTATATCTGGGAAAGGACAAAAGCAAGGCCGGAGGATGCATCCAGACTCAGGGTGTACCGAGGAGAGCACTCAGCATCTCTTGTCACCATATTGGCCTCTATAGCTATGTTCAGACATCCAACCAAGCATAAACATGTCTTATGATGGATTGAATGTAGATGTTTGTCACAGGAGGCAGGAAATCACATCCAAGAACAACCCACAGAACAAAATGCACCTGAGGTAACGGGCCCTCTGCCTTTTTTCCCTGGAGCTTCTCTCACAGTTCTCCAAGGCATTGCTCACCATGAGTCAATTCTTTTGACCCTGTTCTGACATACCTGTGAGGGTTTTTTGTTTGTTTGCTTGCTTGAGTTTTTTCTTTGTTGTTGTTATTATTATTATTATTATTATTTTTGATAGGGTGGGCTATTTGAAGTGGAAAGACATACCCCAAGGGTAGGTGGGGTGGGTGGTGGCGCTTAGTTGAGGAAGCCCAGATAAAAGGAGATCCAAAGGAAAGGCTTTGTTTTTTTTCCTACCTACCTTTTTTCCTACCTTATTGGCATCATCATCTACTCTGCTGCTGCTGCTGCTTCCTGCCTTCTCTGATACCATAATCTAGCTTCTTGGGGGTTCCAATATGGACTGAAGGTGAATGGCTATGCGAGACTTTTCTAGCTCTTCAGTGCCGAGTTGGGACTGTTCTGGTATCCAGCCTCATGAACTGAGCAGCTCCTGGGGTCTCGACCTCTCTAGTGTGAACATAGCCACTGCTGGGCTGCTCAGACCATACTGTGGAAGCTGTTTTAATACATGCCTCATTTGTTCTGTTTCTCTAGAGAACCTTAATACTATCAAGGCACATCTTAGGATACCCAAGCCTCAGGCACGATCTCACATAACTGTTGTGTGGAGTGTCGCCATATACATTGTTAATTATGACCAATCTTTCCACTCAAACTTAGGACTTACATATTTTGCTTCTGAAGTCACAGATTTAATAATTTTTTTATTTCTCCAAACTCATGAACTTTTGTAGAATGTCCTTAAGACGTCCAAGTAGCTATGCCTTTGATCTCAGGCATGGGCTGAGGTGGCTGGTTGCTTTAGGGGCAGTACTATTTACTTATTGAGGTTTCTTGTAGGCTCATCAAATCTCTCCTTTTTCTGGTAGGTTCTGCTGCAGCCTTAAGACTTCCTCATTGTCTCTCTTTAGTACAAGCCTGGGCTGTTTAGCACTTGAGTGAGAGTTGAGCGGCGTGAACTCCTGGACGTGGAGTGCTTCTACCATTTGCTCGAGTTCCTCCTGGAAAGATCCGTTATCCATTTCTCATCCTCAGCTCCATGTGGGTGTTGGACAGAGCCTTTGTTGTCCTTCATTACTTCCACCCTTTGGACACTGCAGGAAGGAGTCTGAGTTCTCCCTGCTGCTCAGCGCCTTGCTGTAATTGGTCTGGGTATTTATCATCTAAGCCTCTTTCTGGATATTTTTGTAGCCGCCAGCATTTGACATGTGTTTTAATTTACTGGAAACAAAATAATTGCCCTGAACGCTTGTGATTGTTCATTGTTCTGTGTGTTTGGAAGAGAGGATCAGCAAGCCCGAACTGCTTGCTCTTGCTCGCCACTGCTGACAGGGAGGGCACTTTAGAACCAGCGACTGCTACCTTTCTCTGTCCAGAGGACTCAAAACTGGGGGTGGGGTGGGGTGGGAAGTGCTGCTGGTTGCCTGCAGTAATGGTTTCCCTGGACTCAAAGCAGCTCCTGTGTTAG
Organism: Acomys minous; assembly: GCF_964271855.1. Classification (NCBI taxonomy): domain Eukaryota; kingdom Metazoa; phylum Chordata; class Mammalia; order Rodentia; family Muridae; genus Acomys; species Acomys minous. Next base: position 86,033,378 of record NC_140493.1, on the reverse strand, counting down.
GAGGCACTCTGAGTGCAGGAAGATAGTGAGGTGCCGTGTCGCGTTTGAATCCCAGATCTGTCACTCATCCTGAGTAGGCTATTGGGCAGTCATTTAAACATGCCTGAGCTTTGGTTGGTTCATGGTGCTTGGGGATAACAAGGATGTTTTAGTCAGGTAAAACTGTTGCAATGTTAGGTAAATTGTGTCCATGAAGCTTATGTCATAAGGCCCTGATCATGGGATGTATTCAATGGGAGGAAGACATTTCTGTTTACTGCATTTTCCCATTAACTAAGTAAGTAATACAAAAAAATCAGGTTTAAGCAGAGCTGTGAGCCACAGGCCAGCGTCTGGCTGCATCTGTTCTGGGCTCCCCTATCACTGGCTCCTTTCGGCGGAACTCTTCATTGCAGCACTGCCCATTTTGAGTTTTAAAACTGAGACGACGTTCTCATCACATAAAAATAGCCATTTGGAAGTGAAAAATTCACAACATTATACAACTACTACCTCTGTCTAGTTTCAACAATTTGCCATTACTCCAAAGCCAAACCAAAGCAAAACTGATTTATATTTATTTACTCGTTTCCCCTTTTCATTTTTATGTGTGCTTGTATTATGTAGGCACTTTTGCATGTACATGGGCACATGCGTGTGTAGGTGCATATGCATGTGTGTAGGTACACATATGAAGGCCAGGGTTGATGTTGGGCAGATCTCCTTTCTCTGTCTTCTGAAGCTGGAATTACAGATGAGCAGCCATGGCCATGGGGCATTTATGTGGCTCCTGGGGACCCAAACTCTGGCCTCATACTTATGTGTGAAGTGTTTTAACCACTAAGCAATATTTCCAGAGACTCAAATTAATATATATATATATCTTGTGGCATGAAATTGAAAACGTATAAGTTGGGGGATAGGGAAATGAAGAAGAGTGAAGAAAAAACAACAAAACATTATGAATGAGAATGGCAGAATGAAATTTACTTTTTTGAACCATATTAAAAACAAAACAAAACAAAACAAAACAAAACAAAACAAAACAGAAAGCCTGTACCTGTTAGGACGGTGTCCTAGTCCCCTTCGCTTTCTGTCTTTAGCAAGCATAAACCCACATTCTACCACTTTGGATTTCTACGCTGTACTGTCACATCAATGGAATAGTAGAATTTGTGGCCCTTTTGTGTCTAGTTACTCTCATTTAGCAGAGTATGTTTCAGGCCCACGCATGTGGTATCATATGCCAGCAGTCCGTTACTGTTTATGGATGCATAATGGCCTGCTCATGACCATTGGATTCTGAGAGAGGACAAGTGAGAGGCTGGAGCCGGAGAGACCCCTAGGTGGCTGTGAATGCTACGAGAACACTCTATCAGGAGACAGGCTTCAGTGAGACAGCTCAGATCGTTTAGTGAGGGGAGCAAAAGCTACTTAAACCTTTGTGGAGTGGGTCGAGGTTTTGGAGGTAAGTGTACATCACCAGCCAGGACCAGGGCGCTGGGGATGCCTCATTTGCATAAGGAGGAATTCCAGGTGTTGCTGGACATGACCTTATAAAGGAAGAGGAAGTTTTACCTGGCTACCAGGCTATGCGACCTCCTTGAGGGGAAGGTAGGGCAAGGATGGGGGTGTAGGGCTACATGCTCTGGGACATGCAGGCCCCGGGCAGAGGCTATTGATCTTACTCCTGCAATGTCAGCATGAGATTTCTGGGGTTCAGGCATGCCTTGATCCCACTCTTGCTCCAGCAGGCTTCCCCCGAGTCCCACGGCTCCCTGGCCCCACGGCATGAATACGCCATTGTTTATTTATTCCTTTGCTGGGCATTTTGTGTGTCTTCACCTCTTGCACATTGTGACCTCTGCTATTACAGACATATTTATACATGTGTTTAGACATTTTAGTCCTTTTAGAATATTGCTGTTACTTATTTTAGCTAACCTCTGCCCCTTTTTTGGTTTTTAATTTAAAAAAAAATTTTTTTTTTCTGACAGGTTCCATGATGGACTGGTGAGATACAAAGGGGGTCTAGGTAGCACAGACTCACTTCTTCATTGCTTATTGGTTGAATAGTAAAGTGGAGTCGATAGCAACAGTTCCCACCTTAAAGGAAGATTGTGATAGTTGAAGAAATAGCTTCCCCTGAAACAGTCTGCGTTTGATGTACATCAGCAGTCTTTGTTACTTCTCCCTCCCAGGCTTCCTTCCTGGAATCTCCCTCCATTGTTTGATGATTGCTGGCCTATCTCTTGAAAGAGCTAGCGGCCGAGGTTTCTTGCTAGGCAAGGGCATTGGGAAACTGGGCTATATACTGAGATAGAGGTGGGTCTCAGGAGTCTGGAGAATCAGGGTCTTAGAAACAGGAAGAAGACACTGAACCTCTGTAGAGTTCTTAGCTTTGAATTTCTTCCTTCTGAACAGTAAGAACTGGAAGCTTCCTTCCTCCTCCTCCCACAGACCCCCCCTACACCTACGGTCATGTTCACTCTCAGACTCCAGGTGCTGTGATGCCTTCCTGCTCAAGACTCGCAATAGTTTCCTGTTGTCTGTCACGCGGTCCTCTCTCACTACTATATTTCTCAGTATTTTCTTGAGGATGGGTTAGGGAGTTCTTTCCCCTGCCCCCATAATAATCTTTACTTGAGAGTAAGAGGACAGGATCGAAATGGAAATTCACACACCTCATAAACTACTAGCGGATTCAAGGAGGTTGAAACAAAAGCAAGTTTTAAAGGCCATCATGAGAGAATCACCTAAGATATTTTGAAACGAAAAAAGCCATAACCCTCAGCTACAGGGATCAATAATAAAGGCCTATTGCTTCAAGATTAAATAGGCTGCTGTTGATCAGGAATCCTTGGAAAATTGTGTGTGTGTGTGTGTGTGTGTGTGTGTGTGTGTGTGAAGGTTATGGCGGCCTTCATGCAAGGGTGTGGTTCCAGTTAGCCTTTTGACACAGCTTTTGCTGTCAGCTATACAGGCATGGAATTCTCACATCTACAACTTCTTTCTGTCTTCATCTCTATCTCTGTCTGTCTGTATTCCCTCTTCTCCCGTTAAGGATTGATAAAAGGGACTTCCTTTTGATTCTGAGGGTTTTCAAAAAGGTTTATTAGATTTGAAGCATTCCTCTTTATAACTGATAATATTCCATTATACAATTATACACATACAGCACAATTTGGTTAACCACTTGCCGGTCAATGGTCATTTAGATTGTTTCTACCATTCGACTCTTATGGGTCCTGTAGCAGTGGCTTTCATGTACAATATTTATTTATTTATTTGGAATTTTCAAGACAGCGTTTCTCTGTTTTTAAAAACTTGATGGCTTTGGCTATCCTGGAACTTGCTTTGTAGACCAGGCTGGCCTCGAACTCACAGAAACCAGCCCCGCCTCTGCCTCCCCAGGAGTTGGGAGTAAAGGAGTGCGCCACCACTGCCTCACTACAACTTCCATTCTTTCATGAATGAGTAACCTCAGGCTCAGAGGCAGAGGTTAATTGTTTGCTAAGCGTCATGAACGCATGAACCGTGGAGCTCAGAATTGACTGCGCTGGTCAGGTCTAGGGACATTTGACTTTTCTGCTGTGCGCACTGCCATCCTCCTTGCCTTGCACACTGCTGTAGAGGAATTTTAATCCAGCAACATGGCTACCCTGGCAAAGGGATCACATCCAAAGACCTGGGTCTTTGTGACCCAGCTGCAATACAGCCATGTCGTTAGTACATGCCTTTAACCCCTCTGGCTGGAAAGGCAGACGAGGTGATGAGTCAGAGAAAGATTTGACAGAGCGAGCCAGGGACAGGATACACCCAACTCTCACGAGAATAGACAGGAAGGAGAGAGAGAGAGAGTTGGGCGGGTGCAGATCTGTTGAGCTCAGTTGAGTTCATGCAGTTCTGTGCCGTCAGCACAGTTCAGTTCACAGAGCTCAGAGGCAGCTTTTTCCAAGCAGAACAATTCAGAAGCCGAAAGAATTAGAATCAGTCATCTTGGGGAAGACTTTGAGCCAGAACGGTTTAGTTGGTCCAGTCATCCAGAGTTCAGAAAGAGCTAGAGAGGGTGTGTTTATTCAGCAGTAAGTCTCGGAGGCTGAAACATTCTAGGCCTAGGTTAGCAGACGGAGGACGGAAGCCTTCAAGATCTGGGATTACAGAGGATGCGATGGTATGGAGGCTTAGAAGCTTCCAGGCCTAGGCCTAGGGATAGATAGAACAGAGGTAAAAATGCTCCGGCCTCAGTCCAGCCATGCATCCATAAAACTTGCGTTTGGCTCTCATATCATCTACCCGTCAGAGGAAATAAAAACTTCTACACACTGCCACCCTCCTCTCTGTGCACATTGCCACCTTCTTTGCTTTGCCAACCACCCTGCCTCCTGCTTTGCACCCTGCCCCCTGCCCCCATCCTGAAAACCACCCACTCTCATCTGCTGTGTACCAAGACAAGCGAGCGCTCATCATCCCCAGGGTACCTGCTGGGCTGAGCCTGTCTCTCCTACTGCCGCCCATCCATTCCAATCCTGCTGCCTACAGATCTCACTGAGACCCAGTTTCCTTTCCTAAAGCTCCCCACTGAGCCTTTCAATTAAGAACTTGTTCTTCATTCCTGACTTTCCTATCAGTTCTTAAAGTCTCTGCTCAGAGCCTCGCCTAGCACAAGTGGCATCTTGCGGTGAATTACAGGAAGATGTCCCTTCCCTGTAGGTTGATGAATTGCACAACACGGTCCTCAGTCACCCTCTTCCCTGGACACCCCTGTGCTATGTGCAGGAAGTACAGTCATGCTGGCAGCCAACGTGCCTGCCAGTTCCTAAACAATTGTGCCTTAAACATTCCTAAGTCACAGGGGAGTTCATCCCTCTCCAAAATGGAGCTTAAACTTCTTAGTATCAGAATCCGTGGTTTACTCTTCAGTATTCTCCCATTGTACTTAGTTTGGGGTCCAGCATGGAGCTGCCAAGCATCCAGCAAATGAAGTAAACTAGAGGAAGTGATGTGTCAGTCCTCTGCTCCGAAGAGACACACACACACAAAAGCCTCTAGCAGAGGAGAGCTAGCTGACATTACAGGCAATGGGGGTTATATTGCCCCCCCTATAGCATTTTGGGGCACAGCACCTCTGCTATTCCTTTAAGCTGTAATGCCAGCTTCTTTCTTATTCACCTGACCACATTTTGAGCTTTATCAACTCAAATGAGTTTGTGAGGGGTGATGCGGTGCCTTCAGGGTAGCATGTCAAGGCAGCCTTCTCTCCCAGAAGCCTCTATTGGAACTAGTTTCTCCCTTCTACAACTCCCTACATGGTCTATTCTCTCTAATCCCCAATCCCTAGCTTTCAAAATCATTAGAGAGAGAGAGAGAGAGAGAGAGAGAGAGAGAGAGAGAGAGAGAGAGAACACTGTCGTTTCTCTAACATTTGTACCAGTGAGGTATGTCCTAAAATAAACTGTGGTTGCATCTCCCCCTTTATTCCTGGTCCTAAGAGGATTGGCTTGTGCCTAAAACACAGGATGTGTTGTACAGCCTCTGGATGGCTGTAAAGTTGGTGTTTCTGCATGTGCAGGCTTCCCAGTGTTGTATCTGTATCTGCGTACACAGCTGCAGAATCATCAGCCTTTCTTCTATTAGCTCTTCCTGACATTTGTTTAACACTTTCCCTAAGCTTTTTCACACCTTGTCTCTGGCTTTGTTTTCACAACCTGTTGGGGTATGAAAAGCAATGATTATATCCATTTCACTCGCGAGGCACCTGAAGACCAGGCTGGAACGTCTTGTCTTGTTGTCTGGTGATGGGGTAAGGCTGCCACTCTCTCGGGTGAGTGCTCAGACACAGTGACAGCTTGGTTATTATTTAACACTTTTAACTCCCTCCTAAAATGAACTATTCGTTATCCTCAGAATCCTGATGAGTCTGAACCCTGAGGGTTTGAAAAGGCTGAGGTTGTGGGGTGGGTTCTGTGCCTTCACCGGCTCCCAGCACATGGCAGTGAGGGCTTTGCTTTTCTTCTCTTCTCAGTTCAGTGTTCTGTCATTCTAATGGAGCGTTTGTTGGAGAGTCAGGTGGCTTACACATACAGGGATCTGATCAGCAATTATCATGGTATGGAATAGCTGCTTTCACCCTTGGCCAAGGTCAGGTTCGTCCAAAGGACATTCAGATCCAGCAATACCTATTCAGGGGCTACTGTGATAAGAACCCCAGGTGATTCAGATGGGTGGCCAACACTGCAGATGGCAGAGCAGACTCACCAGTGGCTTTAAAGATTCCATAGATGGCCTGGATTCAGAGACTTTGATTTAAATGCTCTAGGTCTGTGAACCATTGGCACCCTTTGTATTGATGCCCTCTGTTGACTATTTGGATCACTATAATATCACACACTGATGCTTTTTACAAAATTACAAAATGGAAATCTATTCTTTCACAGTCATGGAGGATGGGAAGCCCAGGGTCAAGGCTGATTCACTTTTGGTGAGACCTATTTTCTGGCTTATCGATGGTTTCTTCTCGCTGTGCCCTGTATGGTGGAAGGGGTGAGAAGTCTGTCTTGGTTTTGTGTAACAGGGGCGAGCAGCATTTCCACCCACAAGGACCTAACCACCTTCTAAAAGCGCTACCTTCTGACACCATCATTTTGGAGTTGGGAACTTCAGGATGGAAGTTAGGGCAGGGTCCAAACATGCAGATCATACCAGCCCTACTTGGGTGGGCTACACAACTCCAGCCCTACATGGATGAACCCTTCCTTTCTAGCGTCGGCCAAGAGCATGTTCACCCGAGGGGTTTTCTAGTCTCGGCAGGAAAGCCACTAAGTCATCCCCTTTGTAACGTCCCTGTTCCAATCCTCTCTAGCTCTATAACCTGGCTGTGCACTGTTAGCTCTCTGATCTTTAATTTATGTATCTGTTCAATAAGGCCCAGAATGGCTTGGCGGACATTCTAGAGGCATCAAGTAAAATAATGTAGTTATATAATATGTAAAAGAAGCCGTCACCATGCTTGATACAAGAGGGAGTTCATAGTTCTCAACTGAAAAGGATCGAATACTATCACTCTCTGTCCTACATGAATAATCTGTATACTGCAGTTTTGCAGCACGACCATTTGCAGAACATCACGCTTGCTTGCTTTGTCTGTGCATAGGGACGACAGGTGCAAAGATGGGTAGAGAGCTCACCTCTGCCTTCGGGAAACTTCAAACTGCTGCAGAGACCACATGCAGTTCTTTATGTTTCATGTGTATTTCTAATATTGAACTATTAGAGATACAATCTATATGCTACGAGCTCAGATGATGGCAGAACTCATGAGATCAAGAAAACCTTAAGTAACATTTGAGACATCTCTCCAACATCGCGTAGCCTTTTCACCGATGAAGAAAAACTGGGAAGAATACTCCAAGCTGAGAAGCTCATGCCAGGTGCCTGGAGAACGCAGGCATCTGGAAAACAGCCAAGACTCTGGGACCTTTGGCCTCTTGTATAACAGGGACCCAGACTTGCATGGACTTACCTCTGCTGAGATCTCATTAATGAAGACTTTGCTGAAGAACTTGAACTTTCAGCCTGAAAACTGCTGGGGACCACTGATGTTGTTAGGCTTGGAAGATGGCCCCAGGCAATTTCTAGGTAGGGATGTGCCCCTGTGTCCTCTCCAAAAGCTCCCGCGTAGCTCCTCGGTCCAGTTAAGCTCTGGATCTTGGTGTCCAGTGTGTACTGTACCTGGAGTTTCTTTTGCTACCAAATAAATTTGGACTGCGATCCCTTTAGATTTTCTGTTTAGTTTCGCATTCATGCCCATAGAGACTATTTAGTTTGGTTTTCTACACAGGCCCCAGCCCAGCCCACATCTCCTACAACCTCTCTTTAATGTGAACACAGGCTCTTATTTCAAGTGTTTTTGTGTTCTTGGTGTCCATATACTTTCTCTCACCTGGAGACTAGAGGTAGCCGACCTGTTGGATGGATGTTGCCATAGTTTGGGCCTGAGATGACGAGGGGTAGGACAGGGCTTGACACAGCGCTGCAGTGTTGTGGGGGAGGCAGTGCTGCTTGAGAAAGACATACTGGAGTGAGTGTTGGCAGGCCTGTAACTTGCCTACGACTTCTGTTTAATTATGTACCTAGCTCATCTTCCCAGACACTCGACTCATAGTGTCCTGTTTTTGTTTTGCTTTGGTTTTTTTTTTTTTCCCATGGCTTGTTTTTATTTGTTCAAAACAGTTTGAAGAAACTTTGTAGGCCAAGTAATTGAGAGTGATGATCTGTGATGGGTATACACACACACACACACACACACACACACACATACACACACACACATGCACACACACACACACACACACACACACACACACACATGCACACACACACACACATGCACACACACACACACACACATACACACACACATACACACACACACACACACACACATGCACACACACACACACACATACACACACACACACATACACACACACATGCATACACACACACACACACACACACACACACACATACACACACACACATGCACACACACACACGCACACACACACAGATACACACACACACATGCACACACACACACACACATACACACACACACATGCATACACACACACACACACACACACACACACACACACACACACACACACACACTGCATAATAGTAGAAAAGGGAAGTAAAAGCGAAGGAAGAGCTCTAAGGGGAAAAGGTGTCTTACTTGTTTTTCTATTGCTGTGACAAAACCAAAAAACAAAACCAAAAAACAAACAAACAAAAAACCATGACCAAGGCAACTTCTAAATGAAAACATTTAATCTGAGGCTCATGCTTGCAGAGGGTTAGAGTCTATGACTACCATGGTGGGGAACATGGCAGCAGGCAGACTGGCAATAGCACCAAAACAGTAGCTTAGGCTCACATTTTAATACAACAACCATGAGGGCTGTGTGTGTGTGTGTGTGTGTGTGTGTGTGTGTGTGTGTGTGTGTGTAGTGAAACCCCAAAGCCCACCCCTAGTGATACACCTCCTCCAGCAAGACCACAATAAACAAAAAGAGGGTGAGGGAATAATAAAGGACTATGGAATGCATATGATATGAAAGCAGGGTGAGGGACTGACTGAGGAGAGGGGAGGCACCCACAAGAAGGGGTAATGGGGGACGGTAGGGGAGAAAGATGAAGAAGAGTGAGCATAGTAACATATGCGTTGAAGTACGTTAAGGAATCCACTGTTTTGTATGCTGACATGAAAGATTAAAAGACAACGAAAGGAAGACTCACAGCACTTTCTATAGCATGGATGAAGGTGGGGTGCGTTATGCAGAGTAATTCTAACCTGTAGCAAGTGGAGCCTCTAGAGCGGAAGTCAGCAGGAATAAGCATCTGATTAATAGTGGCTCTCGCACACAAATGGGCCTCAGGCTCACTAGAGCTTGCTGGGCCTCTCCCTCGGAGTGTGAACAGCTCCTTGGTGAGCTGATGAACTGTAGTTTTCACCAGTCCAGGGAGGCCGGGGTGGAGAGCCCTGGTGGTTGGAGACATGTTTTGAAAGAGTTGAGCCTAGCTTTCCCTCAGATGAGCATGCTCCCCTGGGTTGGTCATTCAGTCTTTAAGAAGTCAGTTCTGCATTTACAATGTGGGAACAGCAGTGAGGGTTTGTCTCAGGTCCCCGAGTGGGTGAAACGTGATGGATGGAAAATACTTAGCACAGCGCCTGGGCCACAGGGAACGTGCTTGCCAGGGTGTGACTTAGGGATGTCTCGGGCTGGAGTCTTGACAGATCTTCTCTCATGTGCAAGCTGCTAGCTGTTGAAGGTACGAGAACGAGTTTGGGCTCCCTGAATCCTATTCCTAAGCTTTCTGCAGAAAAAAAAAAAAAAAAAATTAGGACACTGGGGCAGATACAGGTGCTCTGGCCTTCAGCATGAAAGGTTCACCCCAGGGGTGTTGGTGATGTGTTAGCCACATGCTCCATCAGACTCCAGCCCGTGCATATAGCTCTGCTGCCTGGATTCCAGGTCACCATCGCACAGGGACGAGGCTTAGTCTCTCCAGTTGTGGTTGTCCTGTTGTTACCATGGAAACCAAACTGCTACCTAGAGAGCAGCAACAAGGCCTTAATGGCCTTAGAAACATAAAATGGGTTCCCCGGGAGACACCTGCAAAATTTCACCTCTTCTCTTTGTATCATTCAGTTTTCTCTGCCTGCTCGTGTGTGTGTGTGTGTGTGTGTGTGTGTGTGTGTGTGTGTGTGTGTGTGTGTGTTTACTCTTCTTCCTTGTCTGGTAGGAGGAGGATGAGGGTCAGCACACCCCGAGTTTCAGATCCCTTCCAGAAGAAAGGGACATCCATGCCAGCCGGGACTTTGGTGGGTGAAGCTGGTGTTGGGTAAATCGTACAGAACACACCACCCTGTGCCCACCTCATTCTTAGCTCATTCTTAAGAAAGTGTGTTCATGGACTTTTGCTTCTTGATGTGTGCCCCCACCAGGCCAAGTTCTAGGGGGATTTTTTTTAATATACTTGAATACTCTTGTTCTTGAGGATGTGTGTGGCAGCACAGACCTATAATCTAATCACTGGGATGGTTGAGGCAGGAGAATAGTGAGTTTGAGGTTAGCCTGGCTAACTGTGTTAAACCAAACTAAATCTGAAAAAAAAAAAAAAGGGCCAAGTTTGCTGTTTTTCATACCAGGTCTCATGAATCCCAAGCTGGCCTCAAACTCCACCTCCTGCATTGCAGGAATGAGCCACGTTGTCCAGTTTATGGGGTGCTAGAGATTGAAACCAGGGCTTCGTGCATATTTAGATAGGTGCCTTGCTAATGAACTGCACCACCAGCTAGCTAATCTTCACTGAAGGTGGGATGTCTGCCCCTCTGCCTTTCTTTCTACTTTAGGGACCCCAGTGGATGTGGAGAAAGCCTTTGTTTGGATTGGTCTGGAAGATGGAAGATAGAGACCAGTTTGTCGTTTGTCCCATTTCAAGTTCAGTCAGTTGAGGGGAAATTCTCTTGAGGCCCAGGGATGTCAGGGGCAGCTGATCACTTAGGTTTTCACTAATCTGCCCCCATCTTTGACTAAGGGAGAGAGAGAGAGAGAGACAGAGAGACAGAGAGAGAGAGACAGAGAGAGAGAGAGAGAGAGAGAGAGACAGAGAGAGAGACAGAGACAGAGACAGAGAGAGACACAGAGACAGAGACAGAGACAGAGAGAGACAGAGATAGAAAGACAGGGACAGGGACAGAGACAGAGAGAGATAGAGAGACAGAGAGAGACAGAGACAGAGAGAGACAGAGACAGAGAGACAGAGAGGAGGAGAGGGGGCAAGGGGGGGGGACTGGGTTGTGGAATGTCACTGTATGAAGGCCATGGGAGGTTGTTCTGTCCCAGCCTCAGCTCTGGGGAAATGAGTTGACCTGTTCTGAGTCACGTAGGGCCCTGGTGACAGTCCTGCTTCCATGTGCTCCTCTGTGACACCTCTTTGTCTAGTCTGCAGGGCACCTGCTTCTCTTGATGTTAGTCCAGTGTCTCCAGGTGATCAATACTAGCCCCTTTCTGAGAAGGCAGCCATGGTGTGATTTTGATAAAGTTCTGGTGAGAAAACCCCAGACGCTCCCCGGGCATCACTTCCAGGCCAGTCAAGGTGCATGCATCGCCATAAGTAGTTATTTGAAGCCGTGTCTGCAAAGACGGATAGACTTACTGGAGCCGCAGTGATGTGGACAGCTTGGGGTGTTGCAGGTTCAGAGCCCAGTGGCCTTATCTTGGCCTAGTGTTGGCTCCTTAAAAATTCATCCTTCTGCCCACCTTTGGGGTCAGAGATAACATCTTGGGACAAATAGGTAAAACCCCCTTTTGAATGTATTAACTTAGTAGATCAGTAGCTTCATCAAACTCCAAAGCTAAGAATGTCATCAGATAGCACCTGAGGCTCCCCCTGCTTGCCGGAACCACTGTTCTGAGACAGCTACCAGTGTCTTTTTGTATTTGCCTTAGTTTTATGTCTTTCTTTGCTCTGATATAATACAACTTCATGAAACTGCTTTGTGTGACGATCGTCCATGTGGCGATGCAATTTTGTTTTCCCAGGACATGGTCACTCAAATTTGGCCTCCAGAATGAACCGTCTCTTTTTCTCCTTGTAATAGCTGTGGTTGTTATTCTTTTCTTATCAACAGAATTCACAGAATAGTTATTAATATCTCCAGTGTACAGATCATTAAAATAAAGCAACCTACCCAGGCTCATACAGTAGGCAGGTAGCAGAAGGAAGTCAATTTGCTTGCATACTTTTCAGTGCATTTTGTGTCACTGGCTACTGTCATGGGCTAATGGAGATTGTGACCACATTGTAAGCAGCCAGCTGAACAATGCAAGGCTGCTTCCTGCTCACTCTACATCTTTTGTAGATATTTTTTTTCCCCTATAAAAATGCAATTACTTAGAAGTAGGCCTAGATACCAACATGGCTCAGGCTATCCTATAATAACCATTAAGACGAAAAGTGGAAAGAAAAAAAACTAGCTTAGCATTGTATTTTAGCTATGCGAGAACTGATTGTTTGACTTTTTCATTACCAGTGTATCTTGCCTCTAGGTGGGGTTTGCAATACACCTACCCTGTCAGTGCTGTTTGTACCAACCCACCTTGTCAGCGCTTCCCCTCTTGATGGAGATTGTGACAGGAAGAAGAAGAGATGAAAGTTATTTTTAATTTGGCAACCAACCGAACATCCAAGTCATCCCTTCCAGCAGCTCAGCCTATGTGTTTTCTCAACAGGGTATTAATTACCTGGTTCTGGGACTGGCCAGACAGCCTGTTCTGGGGGCTCCAGCTGCCCTGATGGCTGGATGCAATTGCTTGGTGGACCCAGCAGGACTCATGGAACATCAGCAGGGAGCATCCTTCTTCTCAACAAACTTAGACGCGAGCATTGGGTAACTTGTTAAACACATTTATTGATTTTTTTTTTTTTTGACAGTAACCAAACACAGTGAGTGACCATTATAAACAAGAAAAGAAAGGCATTCGTTTGTACTTTGTGAGATCTGGCTGCACCTGGAGAGAAAAGATACCCCAATTTCCCAGGAATTTACAAGGCAAAGTGCATTCCTTTGGGAGCATCACAGGGGTTTGGGGGGTGGGGTGGGGAATGGCAGTTTTGAAACGCAAGGAATCTGTCGCCTGCTACGTCAGGCGAAGCTCACCTGGGATGAATGACCGAGCCATGGAGTGGAGTTAAAGATATACCTGCTTAGCAAATGCATTCCTGCTTGCCACAAACTCAGTAAAACTGGCTGCAAACAAACAAAACATGGAGATGAAGGACCAGGGGAGATCCAAGAAGGGAGCTGCATGGGGGTAGGGCTGAGCCTGGCAGGAAGGAGAACAGACCAAAGCCAGAAAAAAATGAAATCAACGCAGTAAACACATTTATTGGGCAGTTAACAATAACCAAACACATTGTATGACTTTCGGAAAACAAGAAACAGCGAATGGATTGATTCTGATCTCGGGCAAATCCTAGTACAGTTATGTGACAAAGAGGGAAATAATTCCATTCTTATAGTCTGCGGTGATATATATATACAACGTATAGCTCTTTGATGTCTGTCCTTTTTTTTTTTTTGAAGATTTTTTTTGAAGATTTAAATCATTGAGTAAACAGAAGAATCTAGAAATAAGTGTCCTTGGTCAGCTTTGTCCTGGCTCACCTGTTACAGCACCCTCGGAGTGTCCTAGGATGCTGTCAAGGACGAGGGGATGCAGAGTTCGCTTGATGCTTTTAGAGTGGTGTTTTCTCCCCTCTCTCTTTTGGAAGAATTTTGTATGTACAAAGGCTGAGAAGTCTCATTGGGTAGCGTTAGTTCAGGAAAACAGTATCAAAATTGTAATCAGGTTAACTGGTTGTTTTCTTCTAAGACCTTTCACGAATGAACCTTTGTTTTTGAAACTTGACTTCCCATCATGGAGGTGGTGTGTGCGTTTGTGTTTGTGTGTGTGTGTGTGTGTGTGTGTGTATGTGTAGATACACTCCTTTGAAACGTTTTTGCAAATGATTTTCATGAAGAAGGGACCAATCCAAAGAGTGAAAGGCTTAGGGACAGACGGAGAGGGAGGAAAGGGGATGGGGCGGGGGGCGGAGGGCATTCTGGGTTACGTCAATTCACAGTTGTAGAATTTCACTGAGGTGGGATTCTTCTTGGCTTAGTTCCCTACTTGAGGAGCCATTCGTTTACTGGAATGAGAGAAAGAAACAAAACCAAACACACACACACACACACACACACACACACATACACACAAACATACAACACAAAACAAGGCACACAGCTGAATTAATATACATACAGAGCATATGTACACTCCCATGTACTACTCCCTGCCCCATGCCTTTCTAGACCTGTGCTTTCCAGGGCACTAGCCAAGAACTCCAGGTGGCCACCGTGAAGCCGAATGAGTGAAAAGAATAAATGTGCTTGTGTTATCACACTGGTCACATTTCAAGTGTTCAGCAGCTGAGATAGGTACAGGCTCCTTTTGTCATGTGGAAAGTCCTAATAGGAGGCTCTGGCTTAGACTAGAGATAGGAGAACTTCAGTTTACAACCTCAAACTAGCACACTTCCCCCTCTATTTGTATACCGTCTCTAGCTGATCTTATGATACATCATTTGCGTGTTACCTACTCTGATTTCACACCTACTTCATTAGAGTTGGACAGAGGATATCCGGCCCACAATGCCTACACTATTTGATTGCTGCTTCTTTATAACAAAAGTGCCAAACTCTGGCTCAAGCCATGATCTCTCTGTGGTTAGGGTCATAGCCGTCTTTATTATCACTGTACCATCACCACTATCTAAGTGTCCAGTACATAGTAGGTGCCCAGTGAATCAGTGAGGAATAAGAAGAAGAGAAGGGTCAATGATAGAATTGGGTATTTGTCCAGTAGTGGTGGATGAAAGGGAGCAAAGACTCTATTGTGTAGGTATCCTATGAGTGTCTAAGACAGGAAAAAGGATGAAAGGAACCCAGTGGAGAGAGGACCAATGCAGTTGGGGTTTAAGAGTAGTAGTGGTATCTGCTGTCAAAAGCTGTCTGAAAATGACCATAGCCCTTGTATTTTGCAGACCATGTCATTGTTATGAAGACTCCCCATTCAGGCTCTTGGTTCCCCCCCCCCAAGCTATGGTGACCTCCAAGACTGCCAGGAAGAGACCAGAAATGGTGAGAAAAGCCCAGGTGGGATTTGCATGGCTTGTTAAGGCAAAGTCCTTGAGTGTCTTGACTCTTAGTGCAGAATAACTCTTATACTCTGCCATGTTTATACCGTCCTTTCTATGCTGAGAGGTCACTATGATGGATGATCAATGTGCAGAAGAAAAGACACAAGCTTGGGTGTGTGGACCAGCCAGTCACAGGAGGCAGATGCCATCTTAAGTGCCCCCTTAGTAGGACTAATAACTGCTAATAGGGACATGGCCCTAGATAAAGATGTAACTCTTCACTCATTGGACCCTAGCAGCGTGGCATCCAAGAACATTCCATCCCTTTTAAAGGGACACATAGTTAAAAGCTCTAATGCTTCCTACTGCCCTGTCCTAACATGGCCTTAGAGAAATCAGGACTTCTGAGCTCCCTGGTAGATGCTAATAGAAAGGAGGGCAAAGGTTTGATACACGTGGCATTAGACATCTGTACACATCAATATAGATCACATAGATCAAGCCTTTAACTTCATCTCCTTTTTCTGTGTTTGGCATACAGAACTTGCTTCTGCACCTTGCAAATGGGTGTAGCAGTGACCTTATTATCAGAGCTCCTGCAATGGGGCGGGGGGATAGCCTAAGCTAAAAGCTTAACCTTTGGTTTGGTGCTGTTCCTGGGGCCACTGTACTCACCTCTGTACTGTAGTTTCTGGGCCCTGTTGTTAGGACAGTCCTTCCCCTGTAAACTGAAGTTGATGTTGGTGCGGATACAGCGGTTGTTGAGTGGCTGGACAGGCCTGAAGTTGTCACTCATGCTCAGAAAGATCTGTGATGGCTGATTCTGGCTGAGGAGGCGTAGGGAATGCATCTGAGGAGAGAAAGAGCTGTGAGATCCAGCCATTCTGTAAATGTGCTGGGGGAAGAAAGGCCAAGTAGGCTGTTGCCTGCCCAGGCAGTATTGGCTATCTGGACAAAATCATGAGTCCAAAGAGCCTGCTTTCCCTGCTGAGCTGAGCTGAAAGGCCATTGATGCCTTCAGACGTGGCATATGCTTTCCTCTAACTTGCTAGCTCATGGGCTTTGAACAAGTCATTGATTCTCGCCCTTAAATAAGATGCATTTCTGCAGCATGAGTTTTCAGGCAGCAGCTTCTGCTTTCTCTGATAACTTGACTCTCCGTGGTTACTACCCAGGCCATGTTGGTTGGTCCACTAGACTGAGCTGGACCAATGCAAGTTCTTTCTTGTGAATGTCTGGGCTGTTTGACCACAAGACTGTGAAGCAAAAAAAAAAAAAAAAAAAGAGTAACGCAAATGTGCTGGAAGGAGGAGAAGAGAGGTGAAGGAGAAGAGGAGGGAGGAAAGGTGGAGAAAAGAGAGGGAAGGATGAAGAAGAAAAGGAGAAGGACAAAAAAGGGGGGGAGGTGAGTGGAGAGGATTTCTCCTGGCATCCTGACTCTGGTCGCTCCCTCATATCAGTTTCTGGTCTTGAACTCTCTGAGATACTCCAGTATCTCCTGAATATGTCCCTTTTCTGAGCTTGAGTGATCTGGAGGGATCATTGCTGTTTGTCATCCAAGAAGTCCGGACAGGATCAGGGACTGGAAAACGCATGATGTGAGGCCGTGAGCGTAGATCTTGTCAAGGAGATGGAGTCCTGCTTCCCTCCCCCCCCCCCACCAGCTCAGCTTCCCTCCGAGGCTTTCTAGATACTGGTGATCAGTTGCTGGAGGTGGGACTGACACGTGCAATCTACCCTCATCACGGGGAAGAGGAGGAGGAGGCTGGCAAGCTTGGGGCGCACAGTGAGCCTCTAAGCAAAGCTGGCACAGGCTGGGTTCCTGTGCAGTTCTGAGGAGTATAGACTATCTGAAACGACCTTAAACACCTCCCACATTCAAAAGCTGTTTGTGGAGTACTGCGTACCATGTTACCTCAGACTCGGAGATTGACACAAACACCCATTGCTTTTAAAAGATCTGACAAGTCTCTTTATGATGAAATCAACATAGGTTGTCATCATCATTGTCATCTTCCTCCTCCTCTTCCTCCTCCTTGTATCCAGCACTAAAGAACTAATCCAAGGTCTTGTCTTTGTCAGGCAATTATTCTACCACTGAGGTTCATTTTACCTTATATAGCTGTTTTGTTCTTTTTTTTTTTTTTAAATCTAGCTTAAAAATTGTTAAGGTTTTGAGATAGGCACCCACTCTGTCGCCTGGGCTGCTCTAGAACCCGTAGTGATCCTCCTGTCTCAGCTTCAGTACAGGGGTGATCCATCGCATCCATTTGCATATCTGTCTGTACACTGAACACTCTATCTATAGAGCGTGATTTTGGAACCGACTCTGCCGTCTTATTTCCCTCGGGGCGGTGGAGTGTTTCCATAAGTAGTGCAGATCAGTCTGTTTCATACGCTGACTCTGCAACCGTAGGTACTGTGGGTTTAATTGTGTTTGTAAATTGAGGGCATTGGTAATCTGTAGTACTTAGGATGTGACCTCACTTGGAAGTAGGGCTACTTCTGATGCGACCAGCTAAGTTAATATGAAGTAATTGAGGTTAGCACTTTAATTTGGTATGACTGGGGTCTATTTTAAAGAGGGTGGAACTTGGACCCTCTTTGGACCCCAGAGATGCATTCGCACAGCAGAACACCAAGGCTCCATGATTAGGGGTGGTACATCTCATGCCAAGGAAGGAACACCAAAAATTTCTGGCAAAACATGGTAGCCAGGAAACAGGCATGGGGCAGATTCTCGCATTCTTCAGAAGGAACCAACCAAACCCTTGTGACTCCTTCCTCTGGGCTTCTGTGCCCCGGAACTGTGAGGCAAATGCATTTCTGCTCTTCGTGTGCGCCACTCGATTTGTGCTTTATGGTTGCACAAATCCTGGCGAATCAACGCAACAGGCTCAGAACCACCCTACCCAGCTGGTCCTCACGCTTTCTCCCCATTAGCTCACCTGCATCCTCGTTATGTACACGGGCTTGTTCATTATTATCCAACTCGCTGTCTCATAGCAGGGCGGGATAGTCATCGACCCATCATAAGTGATGAAACTCGAGGTCTCTGGATACAGCTCCTCTATATTGAGTCCCTGTAGTAAATATGCATCATCTGGAGAGAAAGGTAATAAGAACAAAAGTTAGTATTTTGATAAAGGATTAACTGATACATCTTTATTATATAACGTTAAAATAAGTATATTTTCAGGAGACTTGAATCTGCTAATATTTTCAGCAAAGCAGCTCCGTTGTTCTCCTCATGCTACTTTCCCTCCCTAGTTTTTTAAAACCAAAGACTTTTATTTTATTGTTCACAACCAGTCCAGGTGGCTGAAGGTTCCTCTCTAGGCCACAAGTTGTCCTCTCTTGTGACTCAGACCCTTAGAATGGCCACTGCCTGATTGCATTGTGGTCTGGAGATCACAGTGACCGAATGAAAAGATGGTGACACCTAAATTGTCCTGTCCCAGAAGTAGTACATGCCACTCACTTGTCCTCCCATTTTGGTGGTCGTAGAAGTCACCTGACTAAAGCTGGTGTCAGAGATTTAAGGAAGAAAGATGAGACTTTGAATACTGGTGAGTTGAAGTCACACGGACCACCACAGGGCTGTCTGCAGAGCCACGGGTTCCCTAGCATCTGGTCGCAAAGGGTTATGGTTTGAACCAGGAACATCCCCCACAGGCTCACACTTTAGAAGGCAGCTCTGATTACCATTACATCGTCAGCACTCACAGGCTCATCTTTGAATGCTGGGTCTGCAGGCTGTTTTGAAGGCTGTGGAGCCTGTAGTGGGTGGGGCCCGGCTTGCAGAAGTAGGTCGTGAAGGGTGGGCCTTTGACGTCAAACCAGACCCTACCAGTTCCAGCCTACTCTGTCTGTGTCCTCTCTGCAGTTGTGCGAACAAGCCACCGCCTCGTGCTCCTGCCATCATGGATGGAGTTGGTCTCCATCCATGGCCATGACTTCTCTACCATGATAGCCTACATTTCTGAAGCTGTGAGCCAAAACCAAATGACAAATGTACCCAGGTAAATTACACTCACAGCAAAATGAGCAAACAAAGGTATCAGGGGCTGTTGAAATGTTGTCCAGTTGCCATTCTTGATTTATATACATTGCTTGATTGAAAGTGCAGTAACAAAATACATTTAGAAAGACAGTAACCAGACCAAATCCTACTGCAAAGTTCAAAGTTCAACAACCGACCTTCTGGTTTTTTGGCTCCCCTCCCTGTAGGCCCATCCAGAGGGTCTGATCTCTTACATGCATCACCATCCTTTGTTAGTAAACAGTTTTTAAAAGTTAAAAGTAACATGCATACATATTATGACAATGAGAATGAAAGATAAACAGATACAATTCTAATCATTTAAAATAATTACTAATTGCACGTTGGTATATTTTCTAATAATTTTATTAATGCGCTGGTTGAAATTTTAGAAAATGATGTGTTAGGGTTTGAAATTTTTGATGCGTTCTACCCTTCCTTTCTCCCTACAATGATTTCTCTTTCTTTGTTTAATACTATTGCCTTCTTTCCTCAGCTTCCAAAACATGACAGATCCTCTTATTTTTCTAGCTTCTCCTTCTCAGGTTCTACAGCCTCTCAGGTTCCCTTACCTTCTATTTGCTTCTATCTCTCAGTGTTGTGTTCCCTGACAATCTGTCCCAGCTTCTTCCTAGTCCCTGATTTTCCATCTTACCGTGACTTCCATGCCCCGGTGATTGCAGATCCCTCTCCAGAGGTGGTAAAGTCCCAGTGCGTGTGCTGTGAGCAGCCACCGTTATGGCCAGTCTAGGGGCCTGCAGAGTACTCAGTAGAGGGCACCAAAGCCTGGCTGGCCTAGAGATGAGACTGGATTATTCCTATAACCCCTCTTGGTGTGTCCAGCTCCCCGGGGAAAGGACTACCTCTATAGTGGCTGTTGTCATCACTCAAGTGCAGCATCGTATAAGAAAAGATGGTCAGACCTAGCTAGAAAGGGTCAGGCACACAATAAAAGCATCCACACTGGTGGGAAGAAAAAGACAAGAGAGACAAAGTCCACAGTCATAGAGGAAGCTGATGCCTGCAGAGTAGGAACCAAAACCCAGTTTTCCTGACCTGCAAGCTGAGGCCACTCATTAAATAGCCAGATATTCACTGAGTACCTATTTGAGCTGGACCCAACAGCAGTGGACAGGGGACATGCAGAGTCTGCCTCATTCCAGCTGAAGACCCAGACAGCACATGGCAATACACATATAAGATGACAGCACCAGGGTGACGACTGCACTGTCTACTGTTATATGTGTTCATGCTGTCAATCTGTTTATCCCTCCACTTCTACCTCCAGGAGCGGCTCAAACCTCTCTCTGATAAGGAAGAGCCATCTTTGCCAACGGTTTTGGGTGTTAGTGCTCCTTGACTGACGAATGTGAGCAGACCCATCGACTTGGTAGTTTGAAATAATGTAAATAAATCTATCATTTACCTGATCCAATGTAAATAAATCTATCATTTACCTGATCCATCTACACCCTCTACCCGCCCCCCTCAAGATTCAACCAGTGCAAGAAGAAAGATCAGCCAACCCAGGCTTGGAGAACAGCTTGACTGTCCCTAAGATGAAGGATTTCAGCCTTCCTCTCTTCATTTTTCCCCCTTTCCTTTTATCCTTCCTTCCCTTTCTCCCCTTTTCTTAAAAACAGCTAAGTGTGTATGTTGATGAGTGTGCAGATGCCTCTGGAGGCCAGAGGAGGCTGTCAAATACCCTGGAGTTGGAACTACACACAGATGTGCACCACCTGATGTGGTTTGGGGTTGGAACTATACACAGATGTGCACCACGTGATGTGGTTTGGGGTTGGAACTACACACAGATGTGCACCACGTGATGTGGTTTGGGGTTGGAACTACACACAGATGTGCACCACCTGATGTGGTTTGGGGTTGGAACTACACACAGATGTGCACCACGTGATGTGGTTTGGGGTTGGAACTACACACAGATGTGCACCACGTGATGTGGTTTGGGGTTGGAACTACACACAGATGCGCACCACCTGATGTGGTTTGGGGTTGGAACTACACACAGATGCGCACCACCTGATGTGGTTTGGGGTTGGAAGTACACACAGATGTGCACCACCTGATGTGGTTTGGGGTTGGAAGTACACACAGATGTGCACCACCTGATGTGGTTTGGGGTTGGAACTACACACAGATGTGCACCACCTGATGTGGTTTGGGGTTGGAAGTACACACAGATGTGCACCACCTGATGTGGTTTGGGGTTGGAACTACACACAGATGTGCACCACCTGATGTGGTTTGGGGTTGGAACTACACACAGATGTGCACCACCTGATCGGGTGGTTTCTGGGAATGAACTTGGCTCCTCTACAGCAGCAGTACTCTTAACTGCTCTCTAATCTTTTTGCTGCTTTTGTTTTTGAGACATGACGTCATGCAGTCTGGGCTGGTTTTGAACCACTAATCATTCACTTCTCGAGTGCTGGCTGGGGTCTCAAGTGTATACCACTAGGCTTAGCAGCTTTTAAAAACGTTTCCATTCAAAGAGAAGCAAACACTTTCCATGGGAACACTAAGGACCCAGGACAAGCCCGAGAGGGGAAATAGCAACCAGAATCTGCCTGGACTGAGTCTGCTCTGTGGCCTGAGATATCAAATGCTGTTATCGAAAGGCCGCGATGTCCACTGCACACACCCCTATGCTGGTCCTTCTGATTTTTGACCAGGCACTGTCATCCTAAGACCAGGCTTAACTTCATACTAAGCTTCATACTAAGCTTCATACTGAGCTTACGCTGAGCATCCATCTCATTCTGTCTGCAACGGTTTTTTAGGAGTTGCTGAACATGTGCCAGCACCAAGCTCAGAGCAGATGAGCTGGGCATAATTAGGTGAATGCAGGTAGGAGTCACAAACAGTGATGTGCAGGCTCAGAGAGACAGAGAGAGGCTGTCTGCTTTATCTGGGTCTTAGGGGCGGTGGGGGGCTCAGGAAAGGATGAATGGAGGACCTTCCCTGACTGTGCATCTTGAATGACAGGAAGTAATCAGTGTGTGACTGGCAGGGGGGGTGAGGTGTCAATGGTACTGCAGCCAGAGCTGAGGGAGTGTAGAGGGCTGTGTACTTAGGGACAGCTTGAGCGCGGGTGGGATGCTGGTGGAGGGACAGTGTGGGAAATGAGGCTAGCAGGGTCAACACCGGCCACCTCGACTGTGCTGTTGGGAGTTTCGGCTTCAGCCTGGAGACAGTTTGGAGGCACTGAAGGGTTTCAAGCCAGAGATGGCACGATCAGATTTGTACTTAATGAGGCTCGCTCTGACGGCGGTTTGGCCCGAAGATTAACATATTGAATGAGAGAAGGAAGCATTTGGCACATTTTATTAAAGGTCAACGTGATTTGTTTAACCAAGCTTGTACGAGGAGCATATTGGGTACTCTAGCGCGCTGCTATTATTTTATTTGGGGCGGTGGGGAGGAGGGAAGGATGGATGCAGTAGAGATGAAGGATATTCTAGGCAGAACTTGGAGCCAAGATAAAGAACATTTATATTTTCCTGAAACTACACCAGCCCTTTGTGCATCAGCCATATTTGAGGAAAGGGTTGGGGGGACGGCATAGGCTAGAAGCAATAGACATGATTTTTATGTGTTTATCCTCCTAATGGGGTACCACTGTGTTTCCAAGACACCATAGTGTTGGAGTGTTGGTATTCCAGCCTCTGTCTGCTGGGGTCCTAGTGGGAAAGTCCTTTTTGGCTACTCCTCTGTGAGATACAATAGCCACACTCAGTGGCCACCCTTCTGGGATCAACAACTACCAATCTTTTTTAGTCCGTGTGCTTACTTTTAACTGTCCTCTACAGAAATTGAAACCATCCAGCTTGAAGAATCTGTGCTTTGGGCCTGAGTTTAAATAATGACTTTGTTGTTTGTATCTGCTTGACCTTGGACTCAGAGGTGATAAGAGTGCCCGTTCCCACATCCACAGCATGTAGACGAGACATTTGGAGTACGTGGCTCATAGGCTATTAGCAGAACAAATAGGACTGTGCTCTACAAGTACTATATAACACAAGGCTCAGTCCAGGTAAGTACTCAGCCATGCTGGGTAGCTTGGCTGTCACCTTTCTGACCCACAGTGCCCTTGCCCAGCTTCCCTAAAAAACTCCCTGTCATCCCCAGAACTCTAATTTTCCCAGCTGAATTAGCTTGCCAGTAATTATTTAGCTATCCGACTCTTTCCAGAGCCTCAGAGGGACAGGACAGGACGGTTTAGCTTCTTTTATTGTGGACCCCAACTTGAGGTCCACCGTATCAAGGACTGTTCAGTAGGCTCAAGACTAAACGATCAAACAGAATGGCTTCTGTGCAGCAGCTTCACCTGGCAATTGGTGCTGAGCATAACCCGAGCAAGGAATAGCCAACACTGGACAGGGATCAGGAAAGCATTGCTCCAGTCTACAGCCACTAACTTTAACGTACTTCACCTACCATCCCTTAGGCATCACACCCAAGACACCAGACTGAGACCGTTAGTTAGCCTTGCTTCTAGCTTTAGACGGTGACATCACGTTACTGCATCAAATATGCGTGTACTCTCAAAATTATATGGCTGAAACTGGTATGGACTTAACATGTAACTTTGCCCTTATGACTGGCGCCCCTCTGCCTTAAAGACTGACATTGAAGCAGTGCTGTCTCTTTGGGGGCAGTGGGATTTGAGAACAGTGGGCTGTGCATACGCCTCTTCTCTCAGTTGCTTGGTGAACTTGGTAACTGCGGTGGCTTGAACAAGAGTAGGCGCCATAGGCTCATATAGTTGAACACTCGTGAAACTGTTCAGGAAGGATCTGGAGGTGTGGCCTTGTTGGAGGAGATGTGCCACCGGTGGCAGGGTTTGAAGTTTCAAAAGCCCAATCCATTTTTCTAGTTAGCTTTCCCTGTACCACAGTTTTGTCTTAACATGTGATCTCTCAGCTGCTGTTCCAGTACCATGCCTGCCTGCTGTCATGCTTCCCACCATGATGGTCATGGACTCTAACCCTCTGAACCTGCAAGCCCTAAATAAACTCTGTCTTCTATAAGTTGCCTTGGTCATGGTGTCTTATCACAGCAGTAGAACAGTGACGAAGACAATAGGCTAGAGGTAGTTCAACCTAAGAAAAAACTATGAGCAAGTCATATATTTTTAGCCCCAGCATTCAGAAATGCTTTCGCTCATGAGAAAATGATTTGTAGAAGACAAAGCATCAGACTTGTAGTTGAGAGTTATAATTCAAGTTTAAGTTCTAATTATGTGTTTGCTAGTAACTTACAATGTCTTCATGGGTAGCTCACAGACCTATTCTTACCTGGGGCAATGGACACTTGTGGATAATTTCTAAGGCTATGTTCAGGGGAAAACATTTTATTGGTCCCAAAACATCTCTCAACACCAACAAGCTTATATAGCCAAATGTATAGTTAGTAGGTTAAGGTTTCGGCATGAAAGGATTTCATTGTTAATGTGTCAGCTATGGATGTACAAGGACAGAAAGATCACCACCCTTGGATAATCAATATGTTCAGGATTCTACTGTTCTGAATGATCGTGGAAGGTGACTGTTGTGCCTTTGGCTTTGTGGCATGCTATGATGAATCTAGAATTTACCTTAGACTGAACTCTCCTAGTTACAATCAAGAAACCTCCAGTTGACTTCTGATTTTGTTGTTGTTCAAGAAAAACACATTGTGAAGAAATGTCTCAGTCAACACAATGGGGAATCTTTCTTTAGTCTGAGGTTCCATTGGGTGCCTTAGCCAAGTGCATGGGGCACTGATTCACATGGACCATTGCTAATATTCCACATCTCCTGCTTCCTGCTTATACAGTCCCTATTCAAAGCAGACCACACCACCAAGAAAACAGGCAGATACTCCCAAAGATGGATACTGGCTTTGATCAATACGGAACTACCAGGCAATTTTAGTATTTGGAATAGCATCCTCCCTTGTAATATGAGGCAAATTCAACTGAAACAAACAAACAAAGGAAATTGCAATACAATAAAGTAATATCATTTTTTGTTTTACACAGATAACAGATGAAGAAAATGGCCTCTGAGAACTGTCTTCTTGAAGGTAAGCTGCACCTCATCTGTTTCTCTCTGCCACGAGTGCCTACTGAGACAGCAATATTGGAAGTGGTGTACAACACTTCCTATTATGTGAAAACGCGCCCAAGTCTGTTCCTCTGAGATGAGTGTACACGTTCAATCGAGCATAGAGAAAGGCACCTGGAGCAATACGCTTAAGCTGTTTGGTGATCCTTCATCACACTTAAGGCTGTGTCCCCTGGGGAGCTGTGGGGAGAACTCTCCCCAAGAGCTGCAAAGTGGAAGGCACTTACAGGCGGGTCTGTGCTTGCCTGTACATCCACATTTTACTGCGAAATTCAGGAGGAGGTGTGACTAACTTGAAATTACAATAAGTAATTAAAACACCTTTTAAGGGGATTGTTCTAGGTGCTGAATGCCATGTTTATAAGCTCTTCTCCAAATATATCCGAGATTAGTGTTTCTTTATTGCCTTGGGAGAGGTATGTTAACACAGTAAGTTGAAGTCTTCATACTTGGGCTTGGTGGTTCCGTGCATTCTTTGTTAGATCTGATTTCTCCTTGGTACTTTCTATGCATGGCTTGACTGTGGTATTAGTTAATTTTCCCTCATTGCGACTCCAAACCAGAGAGAAACCAACCTAAGGGAGAGAGGATTTCTTTTGGCTCACAGTGTGAGGGGCTACACAGTTCGCCACGGCAGGAGTGGCCTGGCGGTGGGAGCAGCTCACAGCTGTGACAGCAGGAGTGTGATGTGACTGGCTTCACTGGCTCAACATCCAATAAACACATATAAGTTGGGGGGTTAAGTAAGGGTAGGGCTATGGCCCCTAACGCCTTAATTCCTGCAGTGAGGCCTTGCTCCTAAACATTCTACCACCTTCCAAAAATAGTACTGCTAGGTAGGGACTAAGTGCACAAGCACTCAGACCGGCGAGGATGGTTGACATCTAAGACATAAGAAATGTGGACAGGCAACTGAAGGAAGATAAAAATCACCAGAATAACACACTGCTAGAGGATTTGAGAACAAAGTGTTCATTTGCAGCTTTGCTCTGATAACTACTCTTCGCTATCCATTTTAGAAGGCTGTTTGCAATCCATTAATCATTAGTTTTGCTATTTGAATATACCATAAAAAAAAGTGCTGGTTCAATGAAATCAAGTGGTACTAAAAAACGATAACAGTGTTACCTTTTATGTAATTGAGTTGTTATGTCTACCTAGTTAATTAAAAAGGAAAACAAAGGTTCGTAAACATCACCCCGTCCAGTGCATTAAAAATTAAAATACATTGGGCTAAATTACCAATATCTCTTCAAGAAAATCCTTTCTGAAAATCCATTTCTTAATGTCATGCTTTCAGCCTTGACCCTCACTCTGTGGAAGCAGGATTTGACTTTAATAAAATGGAATTTCTTTAGAAGACTTTCTAAATTCAGCCTGAAATTAATTCAGGCTGGTCTTTTCTATTGTCGGTCTTGGTTAGTGAGAATATTTTACAAGTTCTACTCAAATGTATGAAGTTTAAGCCCCTGGGGCTAGAGAGATTATGGCTTAGCAGCTAAGAGCACTTGCTGCTCTTCCAGAGGATCTGGGTTCAAGCCCTAGCAACCACACGATGGCACATGATTGGGTATAACTCTAGTTCCAAGGTCACTGACACCTTCTTCTGACCCATGGGGCATTGCACTCACACGGAGCATACACATATATGAAGGCAAAATGCCCATACACACAAAATTATAGTAAAAAAAATGAAATTTAGGTTCCCACAGAAAACAATACCATCTCAACCAGGCAGTGGTGGTGCACACTTTTAATCCCAGCCCTCAGGAGGCAGAGGCAGGCGCATCTCTGTGAGTTTGAGGCCAGCCTGGACTATGTAGCAAGTTCCAGGACAGACAGGATTGTGCTTTCTCAAAAAGCCAGTACCATCTCATGAACTCCTTGTGTGCACTACTTAGACTCAGCCACAACACATGTGCTTCTCTGAAAGCAAGCATACTCGGCTACCGCCTGCATGCCCCATGCTGTACTTGCCTTCAGAATAAACTGCTCTTCACACACCAGTGACTTGCCTCCCAACCTGAAGGAGCTAGGTTCAGCAGGCATATGCCTTAAGACAACTTAGGAACACAAATATACTGCACACTGAGTTCGTATCAGTCACTGTCCAGGCAATTGACCTATTATTTTTATCTAAACCTCACCCAGCCCTTTCAACATTAGCTTACCGATGAGGCCATCGTACCTCATCACTGTTAAATTTCCTTGACATGAAAAACCAAAGGCTGTGGGAGACTAGTGTAGGAGCCTAACGTGAGGACAAATCTCCTACACTTAACAGGACCTAAAGTCGTCATAGAGACAAACGTTTGGCTATGTCAATAGAAGGGTTCTAGAATGGGTTTATTGAGATGGAAAGAGCCACCCGAAATGTAGAGAGCATCACTCTATGGCCTGGGGTCCCGGGGAAATAGAAGAAAGAGAGCTGAGGACAAGCATTCCTCTCTCCCGGCTCCTCTGAAAGGATATGTGACGAGCTGCCTTAAGATCCTGCTGCTATGACTTATCCCCCCGACCATGGAGGGTACCCTAAACTGTGAGCCAAGGAACAGCTTCCATACTTAAGTTTCTTTTCTCAGGCATCTTATCACCACAATGAGAAAACTAACAACTCACCAGGTCTGCTCCTTTTTTATCACAGGGATGCGTTGTCACCCATGTGGTAGACTTTACCAACATGGCTTCCAAACTTCTTCCATACTTTGGCAAGCGCACCTTTACTTTTAAATATAGTAATATTGCATATATATTATATATGTATATATGTTGCATCTTGGAAGAATGATTTTTTTCCAGTTTCCCCTTTTCTCAGTTATTCCCTCTGTCCCCAGTACTGTACTCAGTTGAGTGGACTATCGCTATAACGTCCATCTTGTGCCAACTGGCTTCTGTGTTTGCTCCTTCCTCCCTGTACCTCCTCAGCTGGCTGGTGATCTGGCCACTTAGGAGCCTTTCCCGTAACAGGGCTGCGAAGATATATATTTAGAAGTAGTTTTCAATTCCAAGTCGTGAAGATTTAAGCTGCCCTTTCAGAAGCGAGGACTCGTCCCGCCTCTCGCCTGCATTTATTCTTACTCCTATGACTTCACCCAAGTTTCAATGCCATCTGGATGTCGATGTCTTCCACATTTCCAACTCTGGTTCTCCCTCCTGAAGTCCAGACTCATATATACAACTGCCTACACCACACTTCCTCTTCAATGCCTAATAGAAAGCTCTGTGATCCCTTCCCCACCCACAAGCACGCTCCGTCTGAGTCTTCCCCATCCCAGGGGATGCAAATATCTTCCTCTCAGTGGCTTGAACTAAACATTTCATGGGAATCCTTGGTTCTGTTTTCTCTCACACCTTAAATATCTGATTTATCTAGAAATCTCCTGCCGTCCCTTTAAAATAGATCCAATCACTCATTACCACCTCTCTCCATTGATCTGGTCATCCCCAGCGCCACTGCCCTATAATTCGATGGTTGCAACCACCTTCTGTTTTCACTCTTGCCACACTGTAGTCTACTTTAAAAGTTTTTAGACTTATTTATTTTATTTTATGTGTATGAGTGTTTTGCCTGCATGCGTGGTTGGAAATCCACATGCATACCTGGTGCCTCAAAAAAAAAAAAAAGTTAAAAGACTGCTTTGGAGTCCCTGGAGCCAGAGTTATGGCTGACTGTGAGTCAGCATATGGATGTTGGGAACTGAACCAGGGTCTTCTGCAAGAGGACCAAGAGCTCTTGGCCACTGAGCCATCTCTTCAGCCTTTATCTAGTCTATTTTTAATAAAGTAATCACAGTACATTTTTTCTATGTCTATAGTGTGTGTGTGTGTGTGTGTGTGTGTGTGTTGTGTGTGTGGTATATGTGTTGTAAGTGTATGGTGTGTGTGTGTATGTGTGTTGTGTATGCAGGTATGCTTGCCCATGAGCACGCATGAAGAGGCCAGAGGAGGACATTGAGTGTCTTTGTCTTGCTTATTACTTCTGCCTTATTCCCTTGAGACAGGGTCTGCCACTGAACATGGAGCTAGGCTGGCAGCCAGCAGACTTCAGTGATTCTCCTGTCTTTGTCCCGGTCACTCACAGTGATGGGATTACAGGTGCAAATGCAAACATGCCTGGCTGCTTTTGTAGATGCTGAGGATTCAAGATCTCTTACCTTATGAACCGTCTACCTCGCCCAGAACGCTCCTTTTGGCAGAAGATGAGGTCAGTCTAATTGAAGGCTTAGACTGGCTTCTGGTCTGTGATGCCTTCTCTGGTTTACTATATATGTAAATATGACAGTGTGGCTGTGTCCTCTAGAGGATTCTGATCTCCACAGGAGATCTCCATGAAAAGTCACATGCATGCAGGAGTTAGAAATAGCTTGGAGCAGAATG
The DNA here is from genome assembly GCF_964271855.1 of Acomys minous. Lineage (NCBI taxonomy): Eukaryota > Metazoa > Chordata > Mammalia > Rodentia > Muridae > Acomys > Acomys minous. The sequence goes on along the minus strand of NC_140493.1, from coordinate 86,003,600 downwards.
AGCCTGCTGGCCAAGTGTCACTGGGTTAGTTCTGTGGTTTGTTGATGCCCCCTTTCAGTCGAAGCGATTGTAAGAGGCAATGCTTATCAACCCAAGCTTTGGTTAAGAGAAAAGCATGCTGAAAGGTTTTGTGCTATGTCAAAATGTGAGAATTACAATTGGTTTTAAGACCTCAGAGTTCACCTTTTCTTGCTCCCTAGAAAAAAAGCACGAAGGGAAGGAAATGGCATAAATTCTGTGTCCAAGAAGAGCCATGTGTGAACCCTGCTCTTTAGTGTAGAAGCATGAATTGTGGCTCAGGGAGTTCCTTCTCCCCAAATCTCCATCTCAGTGGGAGGGTTGTGATGTTGAGCATCTCAGTCATGTGTCAGGTCCTGGGTGCTGGAAAGTAAGTGGTGGTGAGGGTGAGCATATTTCAAGGCCAAGCCTTTCATAACATCACACGACTTCCTGGGCTGATGGCAAAGGTACCTGTTAGGTGTTCCTCTGATGCTGGAGAAATGAGAGCCCTGTAGATCCCACTGCCTTAGATGATCTGGGGACCTCTGCCTGCAAGAGGGGCATCTCGACTAACCTGCACACGTAGCACTGAGGATTAAACACTGCTGGGTGCTTGTTCGTTATATAGAAGTCGCTGACTATCCAGCCGCCTACTGGATGTGTATCCTTGGTCTCATCCATGAACCGGGGGCGGGGCGTGTAGCAAACATACCCATTTATAAGGCTCTGTGTGAGCACCACACAGATAAGGAGCTACATGGGCAACACTGGCCCTGGGGCACACAAAGTGCCCATCTTACATTGCCTCTAAATTTCCGATGCTCAGTACGCTGCCAAATGGCTACTCCACCTCAGTGAGCAAGGCAAATTCTGCAGCAAAGTCTGCAGTGAAATTGGTGGTTTAGAGATCAGGGAAGGATGTGTTTGGGTCTTCCTGGGTAGTAAGGTCGAAATAGTAGCATCTGAACGTACTACATGAAACAGAAGCATCAACTGGATAGTTTTATGTCAACTTGAAACAAGCTAGTTATCTGAAAGGAGGGAACCTTGATTGAGAAAGTGCCTCCCTAAGATCCAGCCCTAGGGAATGTCTTTAATTAGTGATTGATGTGTGAAGGCTCCGCCCGCTGTGGGTGGTGCCACGCCTGAGCTGGTGATCCTGGGTTTTAGAAGAAAGCACTCCTCCCCTGTGTCAGCTCCTTCAGGTTCCTGCCCTGTTTGAGTCCCTGTCCTGACTTCCTTTTGATGATGAGCATTAATATGAAAGTGTAAGCCAAATAAAGCCTTTCTTCCACAAACGTCTCTGGTCGTGGCATTTCATCACAGCAGTAGTAACCCAAACCAAGACAGAGAGGCTTTACTTTTCCCTGTCTCATTTAAGAATTTAAGAGTGTGGAAGCAGGATAATATAATAGGAGCCCCTAGAAGGCAGCGTCAGCTTCATCTGGACCTGAGTGTGCGAGCTGTGGCTAGTGTGGCCGGCTACCTCTTACAGAAGATGCCTAGGCTGTATGCTAGAGGAAGATTCCTGTTTCACACCCCCTACCTGCCATGGGGCCAACCTTCCCCTGCTGGAGGCTGTAGGGAATTCATCGGGAGGGAAGAGAGCTGTGGTTTCCAGCTGAGCAAATCAATCCCTTTCTGCCAGTGTCCTGGGCATGATGGTGCCTGGGCCAATTCTGTGTATCAAGCCCTCATTATCCCTGTGGCGAGACTCCTTTCAGGGGTGTGAAAAAAGGGCACCGTGGGGGAGGGCACCTCCCTTATAGCATCTTCTATCAGAGAGCCTTTATCACGTCTCAGCATGCAGACCAGGGTGTCCTGCTTCAGCTCCGCCTCCCCACCCTGCCCTTTCTTTCACTGTGGACCTGGCAGGTGTGGGGCAGGATGGGGGAAGAGAGAACATCTCCTTTCTCCTACAGACTCTCTGCTTCTGTAGTGTAAATATTGTAAGCTCCCTATCCAGGCAGAGGCATTTGGCTCTAGAACACCTTTTACTGTGAATGAAGGAGAATGTTCACGCCCCCAGGTAACTCTGAGAGGAAGTGTTGACGGGAACAGATCTCCTCTCTGAATTCCTCCGAGGCCCTTCAATGTTCAGCCAGCTTTATAATGCTGCTACTCTGCCTGGAATGCCTTGGACTCCTCCTTTCAGCTTGCCTGCCTTTCCTGCCTTCCTGCCTTCCCCCCTCTTCTTTCCTTCCTGCCTCCCTCTATCTTTTCTCTCCTTCCTCACTCTTTCCTTCCTCTGCTTTTTCTTCTGTACCAGTAATCACTTCACTTAACATTGATCAAATGGGTGCGGGGCGGGTGTCAGGGGAGGGGGGAGGCTAGGGGAGGAGAAAGGAGCAAAGGACCCCTAATGATCCTCCATGCAAGTGGAAATCAGACAGATTGTGTGTTGGGGCTTAATGTGCAATTTCATGGCTTTTCACAGTCTCTAAACTGCACGTTCAAGATTATTTGAAAACATTTTATTTAATTTTCAGGCTTTTTTTTTTTAATCAAAAAAGTTAAAAGAATAATAATCTTTTATGGGCAGTTATAGATGTGCTATTTACACATAAGACAGAAATATCTCCCTTAGCTGAGCAATCTAAGCACGCGCTTAGAGAGCAACTCCAGAAAAATGCTGATGAAGAAGGGCAAGGGTGTGTGGAGAGCATTAAGTCAGTCTAGGTGATGGGTGTTGAGGCGGAGTGGCCTCAGGTTCACCAGCATGTCAACCATCATTACCCCAGCCTCTTCATAGAGGAGTGACCCCAACGGTGAGGAGGGGAGGGCAGGTGTCTCAACCATCCTACAGAAGACGTGAGTTGAAAGAAGCAGCCAGTGACAGGGGGCCAGTGCTTGCTCTCTCTACTGTCCTTCCAATGACACATTGGAGGCAGAAGCCGCAGGTACAGTTATAGGAAGGGCTGACTCAGCAGGGCGATGGAGGAATGAAAATGTCTGCACGCTCTTTTCTCCTTTGGTGAAAATCACTATCTACCTGTTGCTTGAGTCGCCAATCCAGACCTTCAAGACTTCAAAAACCTGGGGTTGAACTTTTTCACTTTGTAAAGTGGGGGCGGGAGGGGCGGGGCTCTTCGACAGGCTTACTGCAGATGGCAGGGGAGCCTGCTGTGCCCTTTCCCCTTCACCTAGGCACACTTTCTTCTTTTCTGATTAACGAGTTTAGGATGAAGCAATCTGAAAGCCTGGGAAGACAGCAGAGCCCTATAGATTCATGGGCTGTGGAGAATGAAGGCAGACTACCCAGACTCCTCCTGGAAGGAGATCAGACTTGGTTCAGGTGTGTGGTTCTGAAAAGGTTCAGATTGGGTCCAATCTGGTGGATGGGGTTTTTTTTTTTTTCATCACACAGTTGGCAAGGCCCCAGCTATGGACAGCTGACACAGTAGAGTCAGTGAGCTGGTAGAATCCCCCAGCTCATTATCAATCCACAGGATAAGGATGACCACATCATCATAATCATTATTGCCTTAGACAGGCGTGGATGACAAAGACAGTCTGGGGACTTGTGCTAAAAATGGGCTGCTTCTTAGCCAGCCCCGACTCTCCAGAGTGACTTTCTACAAAATTAAAGGATTATGAAGCAGAAAGGGGCCCACGGAGATCATCCGTTCTGGCTTCTTGCCTTCCGACAGGGCTAACCTTTGTAGAGTAGTTGCTGTAAAGGAAATTGAACCGAACTTACTTTTATATGTTATTCTTGTGATAGTATCTCTGTTGAGCATTCGATTAAGAAATGGGTTTGATGAATCAGAAACCTATAAGAGAGGAGAAGGAATTAATGAGCGGGTGTCACTGTCCGAGGGCAAACATCATACATTCTTTCATTCCTTCATATTGATGGCTTGCCGTGGGTCCAAAGCTATGACGGCTGGAAATTCAGAGATCAGAGACACACTCACTCACCATTCTGTATGGACACCTCATCTTGAGAAGGAAGAGAGGCAGGCAAGCATATTGTCCTCATGTGGATTAAGGAATGCTCTGCTGGAGCTATTAAGGAGAGACCACCCAGTGTTTGGGGGGAATCCGGGGGAGCTAAGGGATGAGTCGGTTCGGAAGGATGGATGAAGGCTGAAGTATTTGAATGCCAGAATATAGGAAAGGAGGGAAGGTGAGGAGGCCAGGAAAAGCATCCATGCCGAGGACCTGCTCATGAGAGGCGTGTGCTTATACACATAGCTAGTGGAGTAGGACCTGAAGGCACTGGGATAGGCTGGATGGGAGGCTAGGCCACTCTAGGCTTTGAATGTCAAGCTAGGGTATATTTAATCTGTATTCCTTAGGAATGGGGACCTATCAAAGGGTACTGAGCAGGGAATATGGGATGAAATGCCAGGAAAGGGGTATTTATCCAAGTAGAAAGAGTATCTAAAGTAGGGGTACCAGAGGACGCAGAACGAGAGCCTTGGGATTCCATTGCCGGTTATCACATGACCACATTACAAACCACAATTCAGTCTTCCACCCACCAACCCACCCATCTATCCTGTAATTATTTACCAAGTACCTATAGTGGACTAGGCCTCATGCTAGAGATGAGTTTCCATTTTGTCCTTATGTTCTTACAGGTCCATTTTCCATCTCCAGGAGAGGAAGCCAGGTGATGAACCGATTTGGGTCAGAGAATCACCCTTCGTAAGGCCGTGAGCAGCCCCTCGTAGCTGTGTAGCTTCCTTACCAACACCCTTTTTACTCAGTCTTTTCTCAGTAGCACTGCTCATCTTAGTCATCTCCTCTCCTACCTTGCTCAGCGAGGCTCTGCAATTTACATCTCAGCTGCTTAATCGGATGCTGTGACACGTCAACATTTTAAATCTGATCTATTCCGAGGGTTGGGGCAAAAAAAAAACCCCCAAAAAATCACAGCAGATGATCATCGCTATTGGATAAGCAACAGGTAACTTTAGTTTGGAGAAAGCACAGACTGTTTATTTGGCTTCCATCTGTCTTACTTTTTACACGGTTTCCTGGGTGTGCTGTAGTGAAACAAGCAACTGACTGGTGCTTGGGGACTGCCGATGCTCAGTGGAGGTAAAAAACCCACCTCAGGTGGGGGGAGAAGTCCCCAGTTGAACACTGCTGCTTCCTGGAAACATTCGTGCCAAACCCAGCTTCTGTTACGGCATCCTTTTTTTTTTTTTTAATCATCTGAAAGATATCTCAGAGCCTCCTGTTCATACTGATAATCTCTGTGACAGCAGGCAGACATGAAGGCAGAGTAGGAATCTGAAATGGCTCTTAATTGCCCGATGCCTGGGCTCCTGGTGCCTGACAAAGCTGGACAATAGTGCTTTGAGACCAGCCCCTTATGGAGCCGATTAAAAAAAAATTATTGAAATATTTCCAAAGTGCACACAGATGATTTGTGGGCACAAGTGTGTTGGCCGTGTGGGTGAAAGGATGAAATATGTACTTGATATAAGTGAGTATAAGTGCGAAGTTAATGGTGTGTGATCAAACAGCAATTAAAGCTAAATCTCGGCTCCCTGTGGTCATGGAAGAGAGGGTGGGGGTGGGGGAAACAAGATTCTTTTATTTAGCGATTGATTGATTGATTGTGTGCGCCAAAGAATGGGTAGAGCCCAGAGGCCAGCTTGTGGGAGTCAGTTCTCTCTTTCCACCCAGGTCTCTGGAATTGAACTCGGGTCATCAAGCTTGCCAACAAGTACCTTTAACTGCTGAGCCGTCTCTTTGTGCTGCCAAACCCTTATCCATCTTCGGCTCAGCATTTGGTCAGGGTGACATTTGCTCAGGTGAGCTACTGGCATGTGAGGACTTCAGCTCCAGGGAACTGAGAGTGGGAGGTGGGGGCATCAGATGAATATGAGAGGCTGGGCATCCTTAGAGACTAAGGATTCAATTCTGCTCGTTTCTGGGTACCACTGTCTAGCAGGGTGCAGGCCTCTCTCCCACGCTCAATTGGAGTTTGGAGATGAGTGAATGACAAGTCACAGCTTATTGTGGAGCCAGAAATCCAAGAGCTGATTTTGTCAAAGAAAGAGAGAATAACATGGCTTTATATTGAGACTGAGCCTTAGAAAGTTTCATGCTTGCTCAAGGAAAGAATGGGAAATTCCCTGGGGGCCAGACTGGCCTGAGAAGATTCAGGAGCTATCCACTATCCCTTCTCGGCTTAAGGCTTTAGCTAGCTCCTTCTAGCAAACCACAAGAGAGCAACTTGGACCTGCAAGCCTGGTTATTGGTCAGGATCTCAGCGTAATGCACGTTTCGGCACACATGAGCTTGTGAAACACCAGCCGTTGGCTGTGGAGGAAGTTGGTTGCCAGTCGCTCCATCAGTCACTGTCGGCTGTTACACGCTTGAGCTTCCAGGATGACATTCACTGACTTAGAAACTTTGAGCAAAGGGAGGCAAAGTCAGGGACTGACACTGAGATGCTCTTCAAGGGACAAGAATTACTGGGGAAGGCAGGTTGGCCTCTGGGTATTACCCACGGAAGGCTTGGCATAGGGAAAAACCACAGGAACAGGTGACTCCTGGTCACATGACTATATGTAACTTACCCCTAGGCTTCTCAATGCATGTGGACCAGGCTGACCGAATGGATTGGTTGTCTGTATCATCACTGGGCCTGGAGTAAGAATTTGCTCCAGGCTTGTGGGTACCAGTGGGATATGGCTGGGGGTGTGTGGTTGATTAAGTGTCACTTTCTCTCTTCTCATCCAAGTTCCTTTCCCAGCTCTGTTGAGTAGGCACGGGATGGGAATACAGTAATGAGTACTGAAGCCAGGCAAGACTTGGGGTGTCTTTCATGGCTGGGCTATTATGAGCTCCATGAATTTGGCCTGGCTAGGATGAAGGTGAGGGAGTTAGCAGGATAGACATGGTGTCTGGAATGATGACCAACACTTGTTTACAGAGTCTGCTTGATGGGGGTAGTGGGGGTGGGGGTGAGGGAGGGGGTGGTAGTGGGGGTGTGTTGTTGCCCAAGGTGTGCCTGGAGACTCCGTTAAAACTCCTTGGTGGTGAATGTTAAATTTCTACTGAAAGTCTTCATCATAGTCCAAGTTCTGGTTGGTCCTTCTCTAATGGTTTGTGCACAAACCTCTCCCACAGCCAGCACAGTGTGGCCTAGTAGCCTTTGTGACTAGTTTATTTAAAGACATTGTTTTGCATGGGACTTGCCCCTTGTTCAAGTATCCAGATATAAGTGAGTATATACCATTGGACTCTTTCTGTTTCTGGGTTAACTCACTCATTATGATCATTTCTAGTTCAATCCATTTATCTACACATTTTGGGAATTCCTTGTTTTTAATAGCTGAGTAGTATTCTGTAGTGTAAATGTACCACAGTTTCTTTATCCATTCTTCTACTGAGGGACATTTAGGCTGTTTCCATGTTCTGGCTGTTATGAATAAGGCTGCTATGAACATGGTTGAGCAAATGTTCTTGTTGTGTGCTGGAGCATCTTCTGGCTATACTCCTAGGAGTGGGAAATGGGACAGAGGTGAGGACATCCTATTGGGACTCTAGGTGAGAGAAGCATGGGAGAATGGGGAAATAGAAGGATCCAGAGTGTTCTAGAAACCTACAAGAAGAACATTATGATGGGCAGATCTGAGCCCAGGGGTCCTGCTCAAACTATGGCACCAGCCAAGGACAATACGTGCAGTAAACTTCGAACCCCTACCCAGATCTAGCCAATGAACAGAACAGTCTTCACAGTTGAGTGGAGAGTGGGGTCTGACTTTCACACGAACTCTGGTGCCTCATATTTGACCACATCTCCTGGATGGGGAGACCTGGTGGCACTCAGAGGAAGGACAGCAGGCTACCAAGAAGAGACTTGATATCCTATGAGCATATACAGGGGGAGGAAGTCCCCCTCAGTCAGAGTCATAAGGAAGGGGAGTAAGGGGGAAAATGGGAGGGGGGAAGGAATGGGAGGATACAAGGGATGGGATAACAATTGAGGTGTAATATGAATAAATTAATAAAATATATTAAAATTTTTTTATAATTGGGAAGGAAATCTTACTTTTTTCATTGAAAGTTTGCATATCTGCATCACTTTACATTTGACAAAATATTGAAGGTAATTAAAAAAAAAAGCCAAAATGAGAACTTGCTCAATTGGACATTTCAGGTTGTTCTTGCCTATTGGATAGCTGGAGAGCCTGACTGAACGTCAGTCAGTATGAGGACCGTTGTCTTAATTCTACCTGCCAGGATTATGAGTCAGCACGCGAGTGGGAGAGGAAGACGACGAACTTTATAGCTGTTGTGTGGAAGCCTGGAGGTTTATAGTGCCGGGCCTGCTGGGGAGGGCCGGCGCATGCTTCTCCTGTTCTGCTGTGTGCGATGGACAGTCCCAGAGGGCTTCAGCACTCCAGCCCCTCTCCTGCTGCTGCTGTCCCGCTGTCTCACTGGAGTCGGCGTGGCCCAAAGCCCAGCCCAGCAAATAGCACCTGCTTTCTCTTTAGGAGAGAGACTGTTCTGCTCAAACCTTCAGGCCCCAAAGCTCTGGAATGGAACCTGTCACTTCTGCATCTCACTTGCAGAGCCCTGAATCTCGCGTGGATCTCGTGGCTCTAAGAGCCGTAAGACTCCAGAGCTTTCTTTAGCTGACATTACTTCTTTAACTCTTTTTTAATCCCCAAAGAGACTGCAGACTGATATATTCCGGTTGACATGAAGGATAAAGGAATGCGAGACTTACTTTTATAAATATAGAAACTACCACCAATCCGTTCGGGCTCTTCGCAGCTTCTGTGACGTTTGTGTACAGTTCGTGGTTATAGTGGATGAGTTGTACCTGGCAGGAAGGGAAACCAGGAGTAAGAACAACGGCCAAGCAATTAAAAGGTACGAGGCGCAGCTTATCCTCTGACACGGAGCGAATCGCAAACATACTGAAGGACAATTAGAAAGCTTTGCTTTTTTTTTTTTCATTCCTTCCTCAGATATTACATCCCAACTGCAGCTCCTCTCCCCCTAATATCTCCCCTCTACTTCCTGTCTCCCTCAGATCCATCCCACTCCACTTTCCCTCAGACGAGACCAGGCCTCCTAGGGATATCAACCAAGCATGGCATAACATCCTAAAACAGGACCAGGCACAACCCATCACATCAAAGCTGGGCAAGGCAACCCAGTAGGAGGAATAGGTCCCACAGCTAGGCAGAAGAGTCAGAGACAGCCCCTGAGGAGCAGGAACATCAAGCAGAGGACCCAGGTCAGACCCCTACGGGCTCCCTAATCTCTGTGAGCTCCTCACGAGTCCTGCTCAGTTGATTCTATGCAGAGTTCTCACAGTGTCCCTGACCCTTCTGGTTCCCCCTATCAGAAGGATATGATTTTAATTGAAGACATTTCAGAGGGAAATATAAATAGGATCTATGTGTATAAAAGTGCATGTGCATGCGCAGATATGAACATACCTCCAGATATTTGCAAACGTGTTCTGGTAACAAGATTAAAAAGATGAGTGACTATCCGATTTTTCCTCCCCTTTCCCCCTCAGGACGTTTCCCCTAAAGTGTGTGTTAAGGAAAATGTCCTTGCTTGGAAATGGAACAACCCTTTAGGTGTGGACATCCTCTCTCAGCCGCTCCAACAGCTCCCACTGGCAGTGAGTACATCTTCCTGGTAGCTTTGGGTGAGCAGGGAGCTTTTAGACCCTGAGCCAGCCCCGTGATGTTGAGAGGATACTGGCAGTGGATAGGATGCTTGGACAGCTCTGCTCACAATGTGCTAAGCTGTCCTTCTGGTTCACTTGGCTATGCAAACATTTGTTTCCCCTACCTCTAACCTGAGCCAGTGGCTGCCTGTCAAGCTCTGTGGCATGAGCACTGGGCTGGGGGACAGCAGGAGGAGTCCTGGATTTGGGTGGTGAAGTGTGTTTCCCTTCATGACGTCATTCTTCAAAACTCCCATTGTGGAACATGGCATGCGTATATGCCTAAATGAACACACTACAGACTTTTAGCCACATGATCAGGTTTTATACCACTTTACTATGAACCTAATCATGTGACTATCCCTTTTCAGATGCACATAGCTGTGGTTTAAAAAATATTTTATAACAATATGAAAGTACATTTTTGATAATAGATTTTAAAATGTCTATGTGAATAACGTTTCCCTCATCTTCGTCTAATCCTAGCTCACATAATTGGAAAATGAACAATTTAGTGTAAACCCCCCCGCCCCCCCCACGGTTTCCTTTGGTTATAAAGTACATAGCTGCACACAGGCAAATAAAGTTCAAAGAAACAATAGAGCGACGTGGACACAGCTCAGTTGGTAGCACCCTTGCTTGCTCTCAAGTTCCAGCACCATATAATCTGAGCTTGGGGGTGTACACCTGAAATCTCAGCCCTGGGGAGGTGGAGGCAAGAGGATCAAGGTTCCAGGTCAACCTCAGCTACTTAGCAAGATCGAGCCAGCTTGGGGTCCACAAGACACGTCTCTGAAGCAATAACAGCAATGCCAACAGAAACAATAAGATGATATAAGCTATAATTACGATTTCAAAGTTGATTTATCACTGCCTTTGCATTCAAGTCAATACATATAAATCTACCCAAGTTCTCTTAGTGTCTTATTAGGGGATAGCCTGCTCCCTGCATGAATACTGCCACAGCACACTGAGCCACCCCACCACCGGCTTTCATGTGTTTCCACTGTTTTGCCTCTTACAACACCGTCACAGCAAACGCATCATATATCTCTGTAATGTGTTAGTGGTTTGCGCTGGCTGATTTGAGAATATAACGAGGTAGTACCCGGAAAGTGATGTTGTGACCCTGAAAGTACAAGACAACATCCGTTATTGTTAACACCCCACATTGCATTCAAAAGGGAAGGGGAGGGGGGGGGGTGAAGTATTCAACGTTGAGAAAGACCGTGAGAGCTAAATGGAACCCTTCCTTTAAAATTTGAAAACAAGCCCCATCTTTTGTAGCAGTATACGGTGTTTTTGGGCATCCGGGTCACCGGGTGCTTTGAAACTCTTGTGTGCCTGCTTGCCCGACTCCAGTTCTGAGAATTCAGAGAAGGAAGGAGGCGGGAGGCCTGCTGGAGCTGCAAACGAGTGGAGCATCTATGAGCATCACTAACCCAGCAGTGCCCACTCAGAGGGTACCACAAATCTGAACATCCCGAGTCCACGGAACATGTACACAGAGGGGACACACACACTGTGGATGCTCCGGACATTTCTCCTTTGCCTTTTAATTTCTAATATATTTTGCCACTGGAGACAGGCGGTTACATTGCAGCTGCTCTGCCATGCAGAAGGCCGGGGCTGGAGGACCATTTGTCTGTGCGGTGCTCTGTCAGGCCTATGTTCAAAATTTTAACTTCTGGAGAAAAAGGCGGCAGTGGGAAGAAGAGGGCGTGTGTAGAAATGGGGGCAGCATCTATTAATGTAGCTAGCAAAGGGCTCTTTGCTGAGAAGATATTTAAGCTGAGATCTGACGATGAAGGGAAATGAGGCCCGGGGAGATTGGAAGGAGGCATGTTAGTCACACAGAGCACAAAGAATACCAAAGGGCCCGAGACAGCGACAGGCAGTGCAGCAGGTTAGGGGTGGGTAAAATTGGCTCAGGGTAGAAGCAACTCACACAGGACTTTGGAGAGTATGGTGAGAGTCACTGCAGCAGGAAGCTGCCGGGGCTAAGGAAATAAACTGACTCGAATGCATTTTAGAAAAATCTCTTTGGCCACCAAGATGGGCACAGCAGAGACAGAGGAGGCCTTGCCTACTGTGTTTACATCATAATCATCCATGATCCTGTCTTCTCTAGGACACCAACGACATTGAATGTCAAGCCCTTCTCTGTTCCAATGGTGGTCTTACTCAGGATTTATTACGATGGTCAATTAACTGGCAGTGATTGATTTTATGTTTCAACCTGACTGGGCTAATGGGTGTCCAAATAGCTGGTAATATGTCTGGGTATGTCTGTGAAGATGTTTCTGGGACAGATCAGCATTTGCATTAGTAGACTTGGCATAGCAGGATATATCTGCCCTTTCAAACATGGGCTTGTATTTGCCTGTAGTGAATAAAGAGACAGAGGTAGGGCACGTTCATTCTTCTTGGGACGGAACATCCATCTTTATCTGCCCTAGCAAATCACAGCTCCTGGTTTCTGGGCCTTCAGACTTTGGCATCTAGGATTCATACCACAAACATGTGTCTCCAGACTTTGTCCCTGGCCTGAGGGCAACACCATTGAATCCCTGGGTTTCCAGCTCAAAAATGCTACATAGTGGGACTTCTCACATGCTGTAGTCAGGTAAGCCAGTTTATGCAATAAATCTTTTTATAAACATCTCAATGTATTCTGTTGGTTTTAGCTCTGGGAGACTCATGACTAATGAAAATTCAAAATATCTTACAGAGCAAAGGGCATCCAAATTGCTGGGTAATCAGTAAAGATGGAAACATAGGTACATGGTACTGACTCAAATGCATTTTGGAAAGGTGAACATCACTGTTAGAGTGCTTCTTCTTCTTCTTCTTCTTCTTCTTCTTCTTCTTCTTCTTCTTCTTCTTCTTCTTCCTCCTCCTTTTCCATCTCCTCCTTCTCTTTCTCCATTTATTGATGATCATTACTAACATTTCTGAGTACCAAACATATGCAATAAATGTAGGAATCAAACTATGATGCATATTGCAAGGGAATGGAAGGTAGGGCACTTGGAGAATGTGTTTGGAGATCCTTCTCCAGAGATTAACCTCAATCTTAGATTTAGAAATATGGAATTTGTAAATAGAACATGGGCATAGAGATGCATCAGCTGTAATGCCATCTCATTTAATTCTCAAAACTCCATGAGTTAATGTCATTATCTGCCTTTCATCCATAGAGACATCACACCAGGAAGTGTTGAATGGTAACCGTACCCAGTTCTTATGGTTATAGAATTCGTACCCAAACACCACGCTATTTCAAAACTATTGCCTTTGTATCTGTTTCTACCTTTAGGTAAACATCTCAAGTGATGGATACTAAGTTATCATCTTGCTCCTAATGTTTGCTGTAGAGTTTGGCCCAAGTATGGAAGGTAGCAAACGCTTGCTAGATGAATCATTCTACTGGGAGTCTGAGTCCTGGAAAGGGCCTTGGAGAAAACCAGGACCATCTCTCATTTCTTCTAAATGTGAAGAGGCTTAGGACCAGAGAGGGTCTGTGTCTTGCTTTTTTTACAGCATGGTAGTTTGTACTCCACTCATCAGAAGCATGGTAGAAGAGTTGGATGAACTAGCAGAAGGCCATGGGGAATCTCATAGCTACAGGTGGTGATGAGGTCTCATGCCCATGGTTTTCAGGCCTTTGCTCTTAGACTGTGGTTATTACTCTTGCAATCAGGTGCAGAGCTACATTCACATTCCAGAATTTTCCAAGGAGCAAAAAAGTCTAAAATTTTCTCCAAGCTTCAAACTGAAATTCAGCTTTTGAGCTAATTCCCACTGAACGAGCATGTGCTGTGAGCAGGCTTCTGAGCCCACAGCCAGTTGTCTTTGCCATTGCTTCAGCCTCTGGCACGAAGCGTTACGTTCCATTTCCAGGAGCGTGATTCACCAGCATGTGACATGTGCTTTTCCCTCATCCCTCATGTCTTGGAAGAGTCACCACACATCTCTCAGGCCTGATGCACATGCTGTAGTTTACCTTTCTCTGTGTGACACTCTGTCCCTTATTAAACCCGAGTCACCCTGTGATGCCATTCAGCATGACAGGGCACTTAACTTACATTAACCTGTGTGTGGCTTCCACTGCCTGTAAGGTACAGGCCTGATTCTGAGCCCAGCCCTTGTGTGGGCCTTGACTTTTCTAAATGCCTCGGTGGTTGCTATGCATTGGCAGCTTTCTTTCGGTCTCCCTTAAACAATGTACGTCTCCCATCTCTACATCCTGTGCACATTCTGTTCTTTCTGCATAATACACCTTTCTCTCCCCCTCTTTACTGGACTTTTAATTGTAAACCCCTTTAGAGCTGAGCTCAAGGGTCACCCATCGAGTGGGATCCCCAAGAAGTCATTATCACCGTTCTGCCGACTTTGAAAACACACATCACAGTTCTGTTTCCACACTTGTCGTGAGAGCGATGAGCTCTCCGCCTCTTTCGCTGGACTCTAAGCTTCACGTGGGTGAGAGGTATTATTCCCCAACCCTCAGCACTCTGTGCTGTAGTAACAGTGGCAAGGTAGGAATAACTGTGAAATGGGTAGAGGAAGCCAGACAGGCTGTGGTCAGACCATGGAGTGTGATGCCACAGGAAGCAAGGGAAGGGAGAACAGGTAGGAAGCAGTCTGAGTTCCAGAAGGGAGTCAAGACTTTAAGCATCACATAGGGCTATGGAGATGTCAAGCTCCAGCTTCATCCCTGGGCAGGGCCAGGCTCTCATCTTTACATAAGGATTGTAATGCTACCTGCTTCCTAGAACCATTGGCATGGGCTCATGAGCTGGGATATAAAGCACTTAGTCCAGGGGCTGGGATGCCCTAGGCACTCAGCAGTCAGCTGTCACCATGCTTGCTGTTACTCCATGCTTACTGGCGCAGTAGATAAGACAGCCTTTGGCTCCTGCAGAGATCACAGTTAGGTGTTCTACATCCCGTCTTTGAGTCTGCCTTTCCGAGGGACACCCCCTAGCCCTGCCGCCCCAGCAAAGCGCTCCCTACTGGGGAGAACTCAGTGTGTATTCCCTGCACTGGATGAAGTGAGACCTGGAGAGAACATGTTCCCAAGGGGCCCAGACTGTAATTTAGTGGGCAACAGGCATTTACTGCAGTGAGTTAGATAGTGAATCTTCCCATCATCCTCGGGGCCTGTGGAACTTCTGTCACAGTGACCTATATTTCCTAGTTAAAGAGAAGATAGAAAAGAGTGGGCGTGGCTAGATTCCACGAAAACTTCATCGGCAACAACACTCTTTGGGCTGGATTTGGTTTGTGGCTATTGTGTGCCCACTATGGCTTGTTTAAGTTGAGAGCTGGGCAAGGAACTTCCAAGGCATTCATTTTCCTGTAAGCGTATACAGCTTGGAAGAAGATACAGGCGGAAGGACAGTAAGCATAAGGCTGCCCCTCCCCCTCATATAATTGCCATTCTATTATTTCTATAGTCCTTTAAACCTTCCAAAGCACCGTTAACTCAGACGAGTTTATTTCTGTCAGCATAGGTCCCAGGTGCCCACCCTGTGCGGGACCCCCCAGGAGTCGGGAGATGAATTCTATAGATCCCGTATCCTCCAGGCACTCATACAGCGTACCTGCTTGTTCCTGAAATAGACAAAGGATAAAAAAAAAAAAAAAAAAAGAAGGCTTGGAGAGGTCACACAGACAGTGACAGCGATTCAGGTCCACTTCATTTTTCCATAGAACAGTAGAGAGAAGAGGAAGGTGTTTTATACTTGAAGGGAAGGCTACATGTCAGCAGCTTCTGCTGGGACAACAGCTCCAAGCGAGAAGTTATTTATAGAAGTCATTAGCAAGTTTGTCTTCATGTGTAAGAGCACACAGTCTGCAGAGAAGAGCGCGGCTTGATATTTACCAACCGCCACATTCTCACCCTAAGCTTTGGCAATTATCGCTGGTCGGCCTGGCGACGATGGTTTCCTGCATCCTAAGACATGTGATGCAATTACAGCTGCAAATGAAACGAGGCGTTCATCATTTCACTGACGGGGAGACCCTAGATGTAGCTCAGCAACGTAAGTAAGACACTAGAGTGAAGCGATGCTCCCCCCGCCCCGCGCCCCCAGAGGAGAACTCTACATAGATTTTAAGGCAGGATGTCTTTCAATTCTGTGGTTTCAACAAATGCAGGGCGTGACCCTTGAGTGCAGGATGGTTCAGGACAATTTGAAGCCTGGCTTATGCCGATATCTCTTTTGTCTGATAACCTGAGGTGAGCTACTTTGGCCCCTCTGTTGTGCCGTCATTTCTTTCTTAGAACAATGAGAGAATGCATCTGAGGGTGGTCGAAAAGATTAAATAAGACGATTAACAACGTCTTTTTTCAGAATCTGAATCCAGGCAATATCTAAGCGAACAAGTCACAACGGATGAGGCGATACCACGGAAAGAATTGAGATGGGCCGCGTGGTCCCCACCCCCACGATAATCTAAATTAGCTGCTTTCAGAAGTCAAACTGTCTTTTCCATGGTCCTTTCCCCAAGGCGTCTGCATCCCTTCCGGTTCTCAACAGTGAAGCCGCTGAAAGCCAGCGCAGGATGCGCTTCCTGTACCGAGGTCCATCCACGTCCTTTCAGATGTGTCTTCTGGGCTGAGGCTGGGACCAACTAAGAGTAAGAAGGGGAGGTCTGAGAGTGCTTTCCGGACCTTGTGTGTCTTGTATGTGAGTCCCCCTCAGCGGCGTCCTGCAGCTAGAGGCTTCACACCTTCATTCTTTCCCCTGTGTTCACTGATTTTCCTTCCCCCCTTAGCCCGATAGTCACAAGATCTCAAACTCACCCTGGCAGGGGGAGCGAGGAGGAGCAGCTCGTTGTTCTCGGGGTGAGCATTCTGGGTTCAAGTCCCAGGTTGTTTAGTCTTCTTTAAGCTTCAGTTTCTTCACATATAAAATGTGATTGCAACATGACTGCTCGAGGAATGGCTGTGCTGATTAAATAAACTGCAACATGCAAATGAGATCAAACGTAGGACTGAGATAGAGCAGGCTTCAGACGGAGCATCTGGGCCAGAGCACAGGCTCATTAAATGGGTGTCGTGATGATTCTTATTAGAAATGTCTGGCTGCTGAGGCTCAGACAAGGAAAATAAGAGGCTTAGAGACTTCGAAGTCACTTAGAAAAACACCAGGCCACTGGCATATTTACATTTGTCTTTTTTTTTTTTAAACAGAGAAGTGTCTATAGATTTTTCATTTTTGCATCTTATTTTGCCTTATTATCATCTGGCTGCCAAGATGATTTTTGCTAGCACCTTTTTTTTTTTCCTGTAGTTGGTATTATAAAAACAGCAGTTCTGCTAACACACATCCTCAGGGCCTTGCCTCTCTTCATTTTGTTATCGTAGCCTCAGAACAGACTGTCTATGACCACCATCCTCCTGGCATGTCCAGACCATTTATGTCAGATAGATATTGATAGATTTTTTTCCAGAGCTCAAGGAGCTAGCATTAATGAAGGCTCACTTTGTTTTAATTAAAGTAGAGTCCAATGTTATATAGGTCGTTTGAATTAAGTCAAGAATCATTTTCTTACTTCTACTCACAAAAAGTCAAGAGCAAGGTAACTTTACAAGTATGTTTCCGGGAGACTTTTGAGGGCCAGAAAGGCCACCGTCTCTTATAATTACACATGCCACAGCTTATATTAATATTAATTGGTATTAAGTAATAATATATTAAAAAATAATTACTGCAGCGGGGCTCGGTGGTGCGTACTTGTAATTCCAGCATTCTGGGAGGTAGAGGCAGGTGAATCTCTGTGAGCTGAGGCCAGCCTGGTCCACAAAATGAGTCCATGACAGCCTCAGAGCCATACACAGAAAAACCCTGTCTCAAACAAACAAACAAACAAACAAACAAAAACAACAACAACAACAACCCATAATCAAGCAGCAATTAAAAGCCTATCATTATTGGAGGAAACTACCAATGAAATTTAGTGTATTGGTTGAATGAAGTAGAAAAGAGAGAGCTATGAATATCTCAGGTGGACTGCTTAGTTTGTTCACAGCTACAACAAATTAGCACCTATTCTGGTAGAATTGTTTCTGCATCTGTGGAAGAGCCTGTCCTAGGAGTCTGCTCTTTTGACATAATTACATTGGGAGTAGTTTCTGCACTCCTTAAACAATTGAAAGCGTTGGTACTTCTCTGGCTCTGAAAGTTTCATCAGTGCGACATACCCTGAGTCACTCTGAAGCCACTCCAGGGACTATGATACGAGACATTGCCCTCTTGCAGTTATTTGTATGGGCTTATTGATTGGCCATTTCAGATGTACCTGAACTTGTTGAACACTCAGGACGGGGACTCTCAATGCTTGTAGGAGATGCACATCATAGGCGGGGACCAAGAAGACCCCCCTCCCCAGCATTCGGCCATCAGTCTCCATTACGGAAGCAGGAGGGATTAAATCCGGACCTTGAGCTTGTCACATCCCCTCACTTGTTCATTCTGTAGTTACATTGGATGACTTGTCTCCTAACTGCCTGTCAGCGAGGCAACGTGAACACCCACCACTCCTTTTCTAAGTCAAGCTGCAGAACAATTTGGACAAAACATCCGCAAAGCCGGGCCCTGACTATATACTTTAATTGCCTGAAATGTGATGCTTAGTAACTAGCAATAGACACTTGTCCCAAAGCCATTAAACACACAGTCTATCCGCATAGATTGTCTCTAGAGAAGAATAGAGTGCTAAACAAAGACTCAAGGGGACGTATTTTATTTTACTTAATTTGCTTTCTTGGGATAGGGTCTCACTATGCCACTTGTCCTGGATTTAATTCCCAGGCTTCAGTGAACGTCTTGCCTCAGCTTCCTGGGTAAGTAAGGTGCAGTTGTGTGTAAGTGTGTAAGTGTGTGTGTATGTGGGTGGTGGTGCTGCTCAGCTGGGAAAGTCTGTCAGTTTCCACGTCTGTAAATTATAGGAACCACAGAGCTCTCAGGATGCACATTTGTGCTCTGTATTTTCACATGGAGTCAAGCCAAATGACCTTGGGTGGGAAGGCCCTTCCGGCTGCACCCTCATGTACTATGATTATCATAAGATGCCATCTCGGTGCAGGAGCATGTGGCTCGTTCCAGTGACTTTTGTTTTGTTTGCCTCTAAGAGGTGAGTAGGGGTTGACAGTGGTGAGTGGAGACAGAAGGCAAGAAAGCCAAATGATTTTCACCCTACTTCAGGGAAGTCCAGATGGTGCCCTTGTCTCAGGCTCCCAAAATATACCCCAGGAGAGGAGTGGAGATAGCATTTTGCTGACAGCATTTGGGAAGAGGCGTGTGGACAGTCTATATTAAGACTTCAGCATCCTTCCAAGCCTGCCTGTGAGCATGAAACAGATCTGTGGTGTTACTTGGAAACCACTGGGCCTAATCTCTCTGGGGCCAATCACAATGTGTTGTCTTCTCATCATATCCCATTTTCCCAAAATGTCATGGCTCTGTCTTGGGAGGGCTGTCATTTCTCCAGGAGAAGGCTGTTTCCAGCAAAGCAGGATCACCCAGGGGATGGGTAGGGTCAGCATCAAAGGTCTCTTATAGAGAGCATGTCTTGTGTATAGTATGAATGCAACATGTGTCATTGACACCAAAAACAAACCAAAAAAAACCCCCTATGGTGTATAGGAAAGGGTAGACTATAAGGTGGAACATCTGGCAGGCAGAAAGGATCCTGGGATAGAGCTAGGTGCTGGAGATTCATCTGGGAATATGTGAGGAGGACATATGCGTGGTACCTGAGCAGAGGTAACCAGCCACATGGTATAAAATGTAGATTAGCATAAATGGGCTAAGTTATGAACTAGTCAGGGAAAAGCCTAGCTATATGGCTTAGATATTTGTAAATATATTTTAGGGCCAGGAGGAAAAAAAAAACATCACAAAAGCCTCTCTACTTTCTATAGTCAGAGTGCGGGGCATTCTGAAGGTGGGAGGGGACTGTGTGGGTCTCATCTCCAGTGACGCAGCAGCATCCCTTCTGTACCCAGTGCTGTGTCACATCCCTTCTGTACCCAGTGCTGTGTCAGGGGATGGCAGCTCCAACGTAGGAACCAGCCTTAGCCCAAGTAGTTCCTAGCATGGGATGGCGAAACCAGCTTATACAGAAGGGCCTTGGGATTATGAGGTTTGTTCAGAAACTTCTTCCTTGGAGCCACACAATAACCCTGCTGTGAGTTAGGCCAGAAGGCTTTGAAGCCTACGAAACAGAAGAAACAAAGGACCCACCACGTTGACCCCATTGGCAAATAACCAATTCTAGACTTGAAGCCAAGTCTCTTCTTCCCAAGCTCAGTCATTTCCTGTCTTGAGACTTTTGCTGATTGGTTGGCCTTTTCATCTGATGCGCTTCCTCTCTTTGCATCCCCTCATCCTTCCATTCAGGGAGATCACAGTGGCTCCCAAATATTAAGAGTTTCCCATGTGCTAGTGGGGTCCCAAACACTCTCCAGACGCCATCTCTTCTGTTCTCACAACTGGTGGTGTGTGGGCAGACACTGTCATTCCCATGACACAGGTGCAGACACTGAAGCTAGGAAGGGGCCATGACTATGTCCTTCTTGCTTACCACGGGTTGCTGAGAACCAGGTCACATTCATGAACTTTTGGGACACCGGTTCAAATGTGTGTGAACTTTGAGGAGCCGTTTACCCTTGCCAGGTGCTGGTGAAGAGGTTGAAGGGTCTCTGAGCTCCATGCCAGCTGTGCTTTTCTCTGGCTCTGTCCTGCCCATATTACCCACAAGTCCGTGGAACTGATCTCACATGCACAGTGAGCAACATCATCATCACCACCACCATCACCATCATCACCAGCCCCACCACCAACCCTACCCAATATCATTGAGCCAGCTATGTGAGCTGAGACTGGGACAGTCACATCACATAGACAATCTCACTTAGTCCTCACAAAAGCCCATGTGTGAGAACCCTATCACTACTTTTAATTTACAGATAAGGAAACCGAAGCATGAAGATGTTAAGTAAGGCATCTAAGTGACTGAGTTATTAATGCACAGGTCACGTGCCTGATGGCAGAAACAAAGGGTCAGCTGGTAACCAACATAGTCCTCCTATAATTGTATATGCTCTGAGATTCAGGACTGTCAAGAGACTTGAGGCAGAGGCCAAACACCGCCCCCCCCCCCCCCCAGGGAATGAGGCATCTTTTGCTAGAAGGCTTTAGTTCATAACATCTATGGAGAGAAAGCCATTGGCTCACTCCCTGCAGTGCCTTCTCCTCAGCAACATCTGGCAGGGGTCCTGTTAAGCAGAGTCAAAGGGACGTATTTTACTTGTTTATTTTATTTTATTTTCCTTGAGACAGGCTCTCACTATACTGCCTAGCCTGGAATTAACTCCCAGGCTTCAGAGAACCATCTGAGGCAGAAACTGGCTTGGTATAGGGGTCAATGGTGAATGTTGTGGGTTTTTTTTTTTTGGTCTGGGGTACTTGCTACTTCACATGTGCACCAACTCTGCCTTGACGTGCTGGGCAGGAGGAAACATCCTGTGTTTTCCAGATAACCCGAGCTCCTTCCCATCTACTGATCTTGATGAAGTGGACTGGCCCTCCGTCACAACCTTCTCTTTCTCACTTACTGTCTGAAGCGAACAGCCTATTGCCCGGGGTGAGTGTGGGGAGTCCTTGCTCCTGCCTGAGCGTGCCTCTACCTGGAGTGACCGCTCACTCTTTACCAATGACCTCGGCTCACCAAAAGCTCCTCCTAAATTGCCATCTCTTCCAGGCTGGCTTCCTGGGCTGCTCTCTTGAGTTTATTCCTTTTCTTCCTTTCAAATTGTAAGTTGTAGGGAATTGTGCAAATTAATATACGTGAAGCACCCAGCACACGCTGGATGTGCAGCAGGTACTTAAGGATCTGAAGTTACTCTTTGCCCCGCCTTCCTTATTGCCCCTCTCTCTAAATAAATGCTTTTAAAGTTTCTCACACACACACATATTCACCACCACCCCTCCCCACACATGGCTGGATGCAGAAAGCACATGGGATCACAGCGGAGCTATGAGCTTCTTTAGCTGTGTGCTGTTTCAGCATTTTACAGATTGGTAGCTAACACTTGGGTGGGGCACAGCTACCCTAAATCAGCGGAGTGGGATTGCTATCACTCGGTGAGTTCTGTGCTACTTGCCAGACGTAGTGTTGCATCCTATAAGCATTATCCTATTTTACCCACCTAATGAAGACTTTAGAAGGCTAGGTCATAACATTTAAAATATTGACATACAATATTTATGCATATTTATAGGATACAATGCAATAGGATATGTGTACACAATGTGTAATGGTCAAATCAGGGTAATTACCATCTCAAACAAATGTATCCCGTGTCAACGGGAGAGTCTCACTATATTTCCCAGGCTGATCTTGAACTCTTGAGCTCAAGGAATCGCCCCCTGTTTCTGCTTCCCAAATACTTCCTATGATAACATGTTCATCATCACTCTAATGTCTGACTTTTTCATTTTTTTTCCCTGTAAGCCAAAGAGCTGGGTCTGAGGGCTGAGAGCCTAGTTCCAGACCTGAGCTTTTAAGTAGAAGCCCCAAAGGAAGAGAAGTCTAGATTCCTTGCTTTCAGAGTAGTCCTCTTCAGCATTACAGGAAGGACTGAAGAGCTTAAGGAAAAAAGGAAGAAAAAGACCCATTCATTCATCGTATGACTCCCATGTCAGGACTATCTGCTCAGTTCTGCCCCGAAGAGCTGAGCTGAAAAGACTTTCATTGGGCTGGATTACTTAGCTTCCCTCCCATCTCCCCAGGTTGTTACAATAACATCTCCAGTGCCTAGCTGCTTGGTGGTGGGAACTTCCAGAGATGTTTGTAGAATGGGAGAAGTGGAAGGAGAATTCGGACCTAGAAGAATTGCCCCATCTGAGGTCACACTGGTACAACCTTAGGCATGTCCCCGAGAGACAGACTTGGGACTCTTAGGCTCAGACAAAACATACACCTCTCTTGACCCTTCTGAGGCCAACAGTGTTGTGACTTTAAGGTCTATGGAGTGGGATGGACACCACAAAGAGCCATTTATAATTGGATTGAGCAAGGGTGAGAACAGAACAAAATAACCCAAGCATTAGTTCCTTCTTTGACCCTCTTCAGTGTTGCTTTTCTGTGTCATTGAATAAGAAACCCTGATGCTCAGGCTAGTTCAAAGTGATCACACATAGCTGTACTGATCACTGGGGAAGGATCACTGTGTCTAGGGCAGGGAGATTTAAGAAACCCAAGGTGTTTTCTACACCAGATCTTAGCCTATCCTAGGTCAGGCCATGGTTAAGGAGACTCCTGTTGTGATTCCACTAGTCCTGTGGCTTTTACTATAGTAGCCAGTGGGTCTTGTACCTGTCACGGGCCTCTTTACCCCCAGTGCTACCTCATTGGCTCAGTTAATCTAATCTGTGTTATTTCATAGCTTCCAGCCTGGCCTGGATGCTTCCAATGTCATGTTAGCCTGAGTCTTCCTCTCCATAACACCCACTGGGATGGTTAAGGCTAGACATTCCACTGCCTGGCTTGGGGGCCTTCTTGGTGCAATTCACCTCTCCTGAGGCAAAATGTCTAGGCTGTTTCCCTAAGCCTTAAAGGTCCTTCATGACCTTCGTCTTCTCTTCTCTGCTGTGTCCAGTGGCACACATCAGCGGTGCCATGGCTTCCTGGCTAGACCTGTCCGCCTGCACATCTCTATTTTGGAATCAGTCTTCCCCATTGCTTGAAATGTCTGTTATCCATGGAATCATCTGGCGAACTCTTCCTTATCCTTCACAGTCAGTCCCCAGCCTCACCGCCATGAGAGATACTCACACACACACCGTTGTGCCATTATCATACTTCCCCCATATCTTTCTCAAGGCCTTTCCTGCTCTGTCTTCCCACATGATTTGCTTATAGGAATGTCTAGTCTCCCTAGCAGGAGAGCCACTTAAGGGTCGGACTGTGGCTTTTGGAAATCCTTCCCCCAGGACCTTCACCGAAAGCCCTTGATACACCATAAGTCCTAAATCCACCTTGTTGACATGTATGATAAAGCTGATTTCTTCCACAAAGCACAAGCTCCCCCCCTCAGGGGAGAAAAAGAGTCCCCTTACTTAGGGAAAAAAATGACTTCATGAGTCTCAAAACTGTAAAACCCTCCATACGAGCTTCTTATTCTTGCCTGGCAGTTGCTTTTTCTTCTTTATTGTATAACTGTGGCCTGGATGAAGTTGCTGGCGTTTCTTTCATTTCCCACCTCTGATCCTTATCTGGGGAGTGTGTGTGTGTGTGTGTGTGTGTGTGTGTGTGTGTGTGTGTGTGTGTGTGCGTGCGTGTGTTGGGAGGGGGGGCACTTGAAACAGTCGCAAGAATACATTGCAGCTTTGTTTATTCCCAGAGATGTGTACAAAGCAGCCCCTGAAGAAGTATTAGTATCGGGGCAGATGCTATTATCTGCATTTTATTAATTAACCCATACATCTCCCTGTCAGTCTTTCTTTTTCTATGGGCTTCCTCGAAGCAGTGCTGCGTGGCTCTTGCTGTTGGTAAATTGGCACCATAAATCTGGCGAGGCCACCTCTACTTCCAGCCCTTCACTTAACGTTTTATCACACGGCTGCGGTCTCAGGATTGAAGTCGGTTAAAAAGATTAATACCGTTTAATACCACCCAGAAGGAGGATGCCAGAAATGTGTTTAAGGTCCGGTTATTCATGTCTCCATTTCCTTTGTGCGCGGACTGAGATAAGCAGAGCTATCCTTTTTGGGCTGATGTTAATAACTACTTAAAATGATTAAGGTAACTACTTATTTCCTGTAGGAAAATTGCCCTGCTGTCATTAACATGGAATTAACACGGCTCCCATTTCATCTCCAGCACACAGCCCTTTGCCCTCCACCCCCCCCCCCAGTTGCTTTAAATAAACAGAACACCATCTCCAGGAGGCTGTGAGCTCTTTACCAAAAGATGGGCTCTGAAGACGCGAGAAGGTAAAGTGGACAGCTTTGCTGAGCCCGTTGCCTATGGAGGCACCTGGCTAGGAGCAGCACTTGGCTTTGGTCCACGGCGTAAGCCCAGTTTTCTGACTTGTGCAGGGGGCTGTCGGGAGGAACTGGTATGCCATCCTTTATGTCTGTGTGGCCTGAGCCAGGTGAAGGGAGCCAGTGACTCTCAGGTGCTCCTAATCTTCTGGGGGCAGTGGTTCTAAAACTTGTCTCACCTGGAGACCTGGCTGAGACACGGTGCTACCAGGGAACACTCCGCTTTTGAAAAGACCTACAGATTTCTCATAGGAACACAAAACTGAGATCATTGGTAGGATCCTAATTCCTAATGGTAAGTCAGTCAGTATCCATGGCTACTGAGGGTTTAAGCATAAACAAGGGTGGTTGGGCTGCTCCAGGTGGAGCCTGTAAGCGCTCATGCACAAGGTCCTGTTCCTTTCAGTTATTTTGGGGAAACGTCTATGAGAAGACTTTGTGGGCTATTTTTTAAATTCCATGTTTGACTTCTTGAGCACCACCGTAATGTTTTCCCGTGTTTGCAAACTGACGATTTACCCACCATAGGCACAGTGTTAAACCCCACATGGACACCACATTGTCAATGGTAGGAGGACGCTGGAGGGACAGAAGGGGCTCATGGGGTCTTTGGGGTTCTGAACAGTTGTGTTTCTGGTGCGCTCCCTGGCCACCACTCTCTCTACCTCATCATGTGTGGTGATGTGACGTGGGAGTTGACCACAACTGGGGATTCCAGGGCCCTGGCTGACTGACTTCTCAGGGTTTGTTTTTTAAAAAAAAAAGGCCCCCAGTGTTCCTGAGGCTCACTGAAGCTTGCAGGGCTTTGGGCTGGTTTGAAGTGCAGCCACCCTCTCTCTGTCCAAAACCGATCGGCCACAGAGTGAATGAGAGAGTCTGTATTCAGAGGGCAGACTCGAGCCTGCTGTAACTTGTAGAAAATGCATCTTGTGCAACATGCTTTTAAGGATATGTGTGCACACCACTTTGCTTACAGAGGTGACATCTCCCAGTCCATACAGTGTCACATGAAGAGTCACCGCTGTCCAATATTGTGCCCCAGGCTCTTAGTTCATCATTGATGAATAGTGTAGAATTTGATTCCCGAGCTGGGGTTCATCCTTAGCATTCAGATGAACCCACAGGAACTGGTCTACCCCAGGACTCCTACCACCTGTGTTGGCCAACAGCCGAGAGCAGCCACGGTAATGGGTCTGTGGTGTTTGTTTTAAGCCTTTCACATCTCTGCAGGGTCAAGAAGCAGCAATGCATTGGTGCGTCGGAAGACAATGTGGATTGGCCTAGGGCTTACATCCTGATTGCGCCACTTAAGCCTGAATCTGACTCTTAGTTTTGAAAAATTTCCATACTGAGCCTGCAAAATGACTAACAATATCTATTCTATAGAATAGCATTTGCGCAATCAATAGCAGCTGTTATTAATCCTTGCTAGAGCTGTGTGGGGAACTCTCCTTGGTCCTTCCCTGCTCCCCTTTTGCACCCCCACACCAAAGAAGTACAGAAAAAGAAGCAGTTAAGTGGGAGTATAGAGACCAAGAAAAATTGAGAAACATTGTGGGGCAGGAACTGTCACAAATTCCTAAAATCTCCTTAATTGTCTTCGAGTCTATTGGTCTCGCCTTGTCTCTAAACACACACCACATGAGTGAATTATGCTGCAAATGCTGTAGTACTGTATTTGCTGAAGGTAAGAGCTCAGTTAAAAGTGCAGGGGAACAATCTGGCATTTCCTCAAAAAGGTAAACAGAATGAACATCCAGTTTAGCGATTCCTCCACTCAAATGTACGCATCCCAAAGGAGAAAGAACTTAATCCAAATAAAAGCTTGTCCAGCCACGCTCGGGGCAGCATTGTTCTCAGCAGCCCAAAGTAGCAGCGGCCCAGATGCCGAGCACTTTCCCGAGTGACTGAGTGGACAGACTGCATGTGTCCTGCTTAGATGTCTCCATTGCTGTGATAAATGCTTTGTGACCAAAAGTGGCTTGGGGAGGAACGAGTTGACTTGGCTTCCTCATCGCACTGAGGGAAGTCAGGGCAGGAGCAGAGGCAGGAACATGGAGGACAGTTGCTTACTGGATTATCTCCTCAGGGTTTGTGTAATCTGCATCCTACACAATCTGAGGCTACCTGCCCAGAGATTGCATTGCTCACAGCAACCATCAACCAAGAAAATACCCCACATACTTATCCATAAGCCAATCTGGTGGGGGACATTTTCTCAGTGGAGAAACTTTTTCTCAGATTAATTTATTTTGTATCAAGTTGTCAAACAAACCAAAAAACCAAAGCCAAAACCAAACATCCCTAACCAGCATAGTATGTATCGCCAACAGGAAATCATTAAACCATAAAAATGAATAAAACACTAACATGTGCTACAAATTGGATGGACCATGGGGGCATCATGATGCTAGGTGAAAGCAGCCAGACAAACACAAAAAGTAAAGTATTGTAATTCCATTTCTATAAGACACTCACAATATCTAAAACCATGAAAATAGAAAGCAGGCTAGTGGTGTCAGTGGCTGGGAAATAGAGTGGTGACAAGTAACTATCTAATAGATTTGGGGTTGATTTTGTGGGTGGTGAAAGTTTTGGAACTAGATAAAGATGGGAACCACACAAACATGTGAATATACTATGTGCCATGAAGTTATTCATTTTAAAATGCTTCATTTTGCTATTAAATTTTAAAAATTACCTATATACACATAAGGGGGGAGGGAGAAGCTGAACAGTAGAGTCTTGATCACCGACACAAGTACCTTTGAAGAGCACACTCACTTAAAAAGTTTTTTTTTCCCATAACTGAAAACTCCTCAGTCCACATGGTGAAGTTAGAGCAAGGATGTGTAGATGCTTATAGACCTAGCCTGGCTGGCCAGGGATTTCAGGTCAAGGTCAGAAACTATGAAGGTTCTAAGACAGGTGAGCATTTAAGACAGAGCTACAGGAATGGCCAGTGTGAGCAAGAGAGAAATATAGGAAAAGACACAAGTAAGATCTTCTTAGGGTCAAGTCCAGAGCCATACAATGGGTGCTTCTTTTGCATTAAACAATCTTGAATTAAAGTGTCTTCTCTTGAGTTCCTATTCCTGTCTCTAACAAGTACAATAAGCCCTGCCCTCCATAATGGATTGGCCAGAAAATAGGAGTTTGGGGGAGAAACTAAGGGTTGAGCAAAAGATTATATCTGAACGCTCTAAGTCCAATCAGTCCATCACTTCATTCATTTATCTTTCACTCCTAGAGAAATATTTTTTACACACACCAAGGAATCAAAGGTACACGCCATTCTCAGAAAATCATCAGGCAAATGAGAACAATGTTAGACCACATGATGTACAAGACGGTTCTATGGCAATCCTGAAGAGCAGTGTCAGATGCATGATGTCTGGGGCAGGGCCGAGAGTCTGTATTTCCAAAGGAACTGAGGTAATTATCATACTACATATTGTTTTTGTATAGGTCACAAACTGAGACTACATGTTTACTTACTTGAGAAAGGGTCTTTAGTCCAGGCTGGCTTCAGACTCACTATGTAGCAGAGGATGACTTTGAACTTCTAATTCTTTGGCCTCTCCTCTCTAAGTGCTGAGATTTTATATATATATATATATATATATATATATATATATATATATACACACACACACACACACACACACACACACACACACACACACACACACACACACACATACACACCTCACCATACCTGGTCTATGCGCTGCTGGGGAATCAAACCCAGAACCCTATGCATATAAGATAGGCTTTCTACTACATGAGCCACTTGCCCATGTGCCCCAAGATTACATTTTTAAGTGGATGGGAAAAAAAAGCCCTCAACACTGAACAAAAGAATGCATTTGCATGATGACTAAAAAATATAGATGATTCAGATGTCAGCATCCTTAAATTCTTTCTGTGGATCAGTCCACACCATCCATTTCCATGTTGTGGCGGCTTTGCTGCTACCAAGCCAGAGAGAACTAGCTGCAACTGGAATGACTTTGACAAATTCTGAAATAATCACCGTCTGGCTCATCACCAGCAGGCAACAGTTTGTCTATGCCTGGGAGAAAATGATGTGGGATGTCAAGAGACAGGGAAGGACCACTTCTTGCTGGTGTGCTCAAGGATGAAGGGCATCCCAGTGTCGCTTGTCAGGGTGGGGCTTGCAAGGCATCCTTTGGGGGGAGGAAAGAGCCTCAGTAGGTGCACAGGCTGGGCAGCAGGAAAGCAAGCAGTGTGGTTTCGGATCTCGGCGTTAAAGTCCTTAGCCAGCCAGTCCTCTCCCCAGGCTGCCTAGAAATATCCTCCAGGCTTCCCTCTGAATTGGGCAGGAACAATGTCCCGGTACAGCAAACTTCATCATTCCTAACTGGGAAAGGGTGGGTCGGTCGCGTGCTATGAGTAATGGAGAAGCGCAGGGAAGGACATTGCAGGGTATAACGTCAATGATAGCTTGGTGCCCAGTGGTTCCTAAAGTGGGGGAGTTGACAACTACTCTCTTGGGACAGTAGTAGGGGACTGTCTCCTGATGACTACCAGTCAGGGACCAGGGATGTTGAAGGGTTTGCTGTGAGATACAGAAAGTTGAAGCGCTGCCTGAGCTTGGATGGTCTCTCCTAGAAGCCAACAGCGCCCTTCCCCTCACCCCCCCCGCCCCCATTAACAAGCTTGTGTTGAGGACTCTTTGGAGATGTAGTATGACCTAGGATTGAAGAATTAAAAGATCTGAAGAATAGAGGCCACTTGGATACCTGATGAATGGAGACTACGTATGCATAGTTGGCTTAAACCAAAAGACTTGTTTTCCCCCACATGCCCAAAAAACTACGATACCAGTGTATTGTACAGATCCAAAGAGAATCTATGCTTGAGGGTATAGTGTCTATGAAACACAGCATTTGTATGTTTGTGCTGGGGAGGTGATATTGACTATCATTTACTCTGGAAGACTTTTTCAGGCTTTTATCTGCGTAGTAGCTAAATGGCCAGTTTTAGAATCAGGAAGAGTTGGGTCTGACTTCAACCATGTCTCCTCCTAGTCGGGTAACATGGATAAGTTACGAAATAGTCTTAACTTTCATTGTGTGGCTTGCAAAAAATGATCGTAATAAAGGACTGCCCGCGGTAAGGATGGATTATGGCCAGGTATGTGAAACCCACAGAGATGCCAGGAAGTGTGTCTTTTATTTTTTATTTTTTGCATCAGTGAGTACAAAGTGACTTCACTGCTAGAGTGCTGTATTCAGAGACCAGCTCGGAACTTTAAAAGGAACACGTTTTCCCGCCAAGTGTGGCATTGGTTTGGCTAAGTGGGTCTTCTTAACCTTGCTCCTGTTGACACTTGGAGGTGGGCGAGCTCTTAGGGGTGGCTGTTGTCTTGTGTGCTGCAGGGCCTCTGACCGTGTTGTTGGTACCTACGTGGGAGATGCCAGGAGCTCTCTCCACCATTCCTAGTCATGACAACTCAGCCCATCTCTGGCTGTTGCCAAGTGCCCATCAGGGCAATGTTGTTACCCTTGACCGAGAAGCCCTGATCTTACAATGGGAGAAAAATAAGCTGAGATTTCTTTGGATGAAGGGCAAAATATGAAATGGATTTGTGTTTTGTCTAAGCAAAAATCTCAAACTATAAATCTTTCAACTCTATGACCTGCACATAGCACAATCTACCAGGTTATCACTCAGTGCCAGGGATGATACTTGGTCCTGGGGACTGACCAAAATGAGGCATAGCACCTGTCCTTCAGGGGTGGACAGCCTGAATTCTTTTATCCTTTCTCTGCCTTCTCTCTCTCTTCCTTCCTTCCTTCCTTCCTTCCTTCCTTCCTTCCTTCCTTATTTCCTTCTCATGTGTATTTGCTCATGCATGTTCATGTGTGTATGTGAGTACACACGCATGTGGATGTCAGAGTATAATCTTGGGTCTTACCTTTACCTTCTACCTTGTCTGCGACAAGCTCACGCTGTCCTCCCCTACATACACAGGCTAGCTGGCCTATGAGCTTCTGTGGACTCTCCCATCTCTACCGCCCATCTTACCCCAGAAGCATTAGCATTACAGGTGTGGGCTACTGCACCCAGGCTTACATGAGCCCTGGGGATTCCAACTGAAGTCCTCACACTCACACAGCAAACATTTTACCCACCGACTCATCTTCCCAGATCCACAGCCTACACCTTGCTGTGCTGTACTCAGAGGAGAAGGTTCTGAAGACTCTGGCCATCAGCAGACAGCAACCCCTCTCTTTTATGAGTTGGGGTGCTAAGGGATTTCTGAAAATATGTGGCTGGGCAGTGAGCTGATAGATGAGGAGCTGGATGAATTCATGTGGTCTTTATTCTGAAAGCTGGGCCATGGCACAGCTGAACCCACAGTTCCCCTTCCCACCATGGGGAGGCTGGATTTATCTCAGGGGATGCCACCCGGTTGACAAGACTGATCCTGTGGAGTGTGCAGTTTATGAGTGTAGGGCTCTCCGAGCTCTAGACAGGAGGTGCATTGTATAAATCAGCTGATAACGTAAAAAACAAATGCATCAGACTAGATGGTTCTGCTTCCTGGATAAAAGCGAAAGGGCACAGTGAAATATGGCTACTCAACTCATGGGGATTCAAGAAACTCACTGGGTTCTCCTTTAAGTCATCATTATTGCCACCACCCAAAGGCTCACCCCATCCCAACCGAGACCGCGTTCGCTTTGCAAAAGTTTTGCAACTCTGTAGAGGAGAGGTGCCACAATAATAGAGAGCAAATGAATGAAAAGGCAATGCCTTCCTGTAAAAGTGGGGGGCACGGAAAACATGCACAAAAAATGGGCAGAGCAGGCCCAGGTTGACAGGTATATCCCCACATTTTTTTGGGGGGGACGACTGGTAATTTCCAAGCCACCAGGTGCACTGGCCACAAAGCCAGGCATCATTGCTTCACCCTCAAAGCTACTGAACTCACAGGCTGGGAAAACATGCACATTTGTAATTTAAAAAAAAATCATCACATTAGGGGTTTCTAATGACCAGGCTAGTTTGGAAAACACTTCATCAAACCATAATTCAGCACCCCCAAGCTGTAGATGTGCAACCTGGGTTTGTCTGACCTGTGCATCTAAATCCAGTTCAGGCTTCCTGCTGTCTCCGTAGAAGTGACAGGTCTAATTAAGGCTTGGATGAGATGGGCTGGAAACTGCTCCCTGCTTTGCATATGGGCTCCTCAGAGAGTCCAGAACCAGTGCAGGGAGAAGGCAGAACTGCTGGTGCTGGCGTCCAAGGACCTGAGCCATGGCTCTGAAGATCTTTAGCTATGCAACCTTGGCTAGACTAACAAAGCCCTACTGTCCACAGTGTTCTAATCTGTAATGGTTATTAAAGTGGTATTCCAGCTCCCTCTACCCCCGATTCATTGTGTGAATGGAATGAGGTAATGGATAGGAAAGAGGTTTGCAGATGGGAAGGCTGCTGGGGATGTCTTAATGTTATTACCAAGTTCTGATGAAGTTGATACCCAAGTCTGTCTGTCTGTCTGTCTGTCTGTCTGTCTGTCTGTCTGTCTCTCTCTCTCTCTCTCTCTCTGTCTCTCTCTCTCTCTGTCTCTCTCTCTCTCTCTCTCTCTCTCTCTCTCTGTATGTGTGTGTGTGTGTTGTGTGCGTGCATGAGTGCATGCAATATGCAAAGCTCTCACCTTTCCCCCCTCACTTTTGGATGGCTCCCCATTGAGCAGTTGATGAGAAGACATTGACATTTATTAACAGATTAAATACAGTAGGAAAAGTGCTTTGTTTTGGCTGATGTAAGAAAGTTGAGTGTGTTGGACATATAAATAAAATACACTTTTTTATATCAAAGGGTTAAGTAAAAGAAAACTCCATTGGGTCGGGGAGGGGGGCCTGTAAAGAAGCCACATGTCTGAAGTTCAAAGTCCTCCAGGATCAGGACTTCTGGAAATCAACATACATGCTCAAATTTTGCTTCCCCCTAGGAATGACACCGGTTTCTAGTCATGTAAGAATGTGAGTCTCAGCTCTGACCATTCTGAGTAAGGCACAGGACTGAGAACCAGCAGAGCCTTGGTGGGTGTGTTGGCTGGCTTGCTAAGTGTGCATGTGCATTCTTTTACAGAAGTAAAACATGTTTTGTGAAGGACTCTGAATTGAGTGGTCATCTTCCTGAGAACCCAAACTCATTTTGTTTGGTTGGTTTTTTGAGACAGGGCTTCTCTGTGTAGCCTTTGCTGTCCTGGACTCACTTTGTAGACCAGGCTGGCCTCGAACTCACAGCCTCCTGGAGTGCTGGGATTAAAGGCGTGTGCCACCATGCCCAGCTCCCAAAGTTATTTCTTACAAGGACAGGCTACTATCCAAAGACGTTTGTGCAGGTGTTCTCAACTCTCCTACGGGACAGAAAGTATTCCAGGGGATTAATTTGGATAACTGCTAACCATTTACAAGGGAGCCACTGCCAGGAGAAGTTGCCCTCTAGTGTCTGATACCATCTGTGTATTATCCAGGCCTCTGACTATTTTACCTACTGGGTGGCAGACAGAATAATGGCTCCTTAATGAGGCCTGGAACTTGTAATGCCCAGAACTACTGAATGTGTTGCCTTTCATGGGAAGGAATAATTTGACAGATGTGGTTAAGGATATTGGGATGGGAGGTGATCTGAGATTATCTGGTTGAGCGCTTGCTTATAAATGAGGGAGGGCGGTAGGAAGACAGAGTCATGGTGACATAGGTGGAAGTTGGAGGGCTGTCTAGCTTTCCATTGCTAGATTTGATGGATCCCCCTCTCCTCCCCCCCCCCCGTGAGTCCCTTCCTACAAAATCAGGGTTCCCTCTCAACATTAACCCCATGAAGCCCTTCTAGCCCCTGGCATCATAGGATAAGAAGTGTGTGTTGTTATCAGCCAGAGGTCATATGATGGAGCAATCATGTAAAACTAGTACCACCCCCCCCCAACTCTGTGTTTGTCAGATGGGTGGGCAGTACTGTGCACTGCAGGGTGCCTGGTGCCTTACTGGCACTATTAGCTCTGTCTCAAGTGATTCCTGAAATTATGCCTACTTAGTCCCAAAGGCTCTACAGAGGCTGACATTGTCTAGGCTGAAAAGACCGCCTGGGACATCTAGGGAATAAAAGAGCATTTGGGGGTGAGTAGGCTTCAGAAAAGTAGAATTTAACAAATATATTTAACGCTTACTCTTAGTTTGTTCACTGTGAAATCAGAATGGTTATTTATATTTGTATCTCCTTAGACCTCAGGACTGAGGGTGTACATCCCTGCACCTGGCCTAGAGTAGGTATTCTCTAAGTGTCTGTGAAGAAAATAAAGATTCTTTGGTTAATTATATCTCAAGATTCCCAGGAGGGTTTCTAATGCCTTAAAATGTTTAAAGGTATAAGATGAAAATAATGAGATGAAGTCTCATTAAAAGGAGCAAAGTCTGGGGAAACGGCGGAATCAATAATGTATTTGCTGTACAAGCATGAGTGCCTGGGTGTGACCCCCCCCCCCAGAATGCACAATTAAAAACAAAAAATAGGGGTGGCAGTGGTTTGCATGTGTAATAAATCCCAGAGTTAGAGAAGCAGAGACAGGTGGATCCCTGGGGCTCCGTGGCCAGCTGAGTTAGTAGTCAGTGAGCTCCAGGCCGGTGGGAGTAGCCCGTCTCAAAACAACAATGGCAACAACAGCATCAGCAGTAACAACAACAACAACACACAACAACAACAGCAACACACAACAACAACAACAGGTGGATGGTGTATGAAGAACAATCTCTGAGGATGTCCTCTGGCCTTTACACATACACATATGCATACACCCTACCCACGCCCACATGTGTACCCATACACATAAGAACACACACACACACACACACACACACACACACACACACACACACACAAATGCACACAGGATCAGAGCAGGGACCATCTAGTCACCTGGAGCTGGAGGTTCTTTGTGCTTTATAGCTGTACCTTTGACCTTAAATTCCTACCCGAAAAAGCTATACAACAGCCTCGTAAGCATGCCTCTGCTTCTCACATATGGGTTGAAGGCAAAACTGGAAAGGTGCTAGAAGGAGTAGATTGTTTACCAGGTGTGGCTCCCTGGAGACTCACATGCAAAAAAAAAAAAATGTCAAGCTATGTTGGCTCTCTAGAAATGTCCCTTACATTTGGGTCACAGATGATTGGAGGAACAAACACAGCTTGATTAGAGATAGCCAGAGGTACGCCACTGTGAGTACTTTATTAAATTATTGACGTTTCTGTGGGCCATGAGTGCTGGGAGGGTGAAGTGAGCACTCCAGGTTGGAGCCTGAGGATCATTTGAGACAACCTCTCAGTGTCACTGTGTGACAGGAGGGCAAGTTCCGATGGCAGGATGAGGGGGGAAGTGCTCTTCTTAGGAGTGATAACACACTGCAAGTCCTGCCTCTCTGATCCCTTCCTCCCTCTGCGGGGCTACCAGGTACACCCACTCTGTGTTATGGATGCTGACGACCCACGTAATAGCCCCGCAAGAAGGATTTCAGATCTGCACACGACAGCTTTTGCAGGCACCACAAATCATTGAGCCTTGCCATCAAATGCGGAGGGGCTCGGAGCATTGAAAGACTCTGGGATAATGGATGATAAAATGCAGCTTAATACGGACAAATGTGGAATAATAGGTATTGGAACAAACAATCAGAAGGAGGGACAGCTGCTAAATGAATTGATTTGCATTCCACTGACCAGGAATAGAAAGGGGCTTGAGCCATAGCCAAACAGCTGAGAGAAGGCGAGGGAGAGAGAGGGGGAGTGGGAGGGAGGGAGGAAGAGAAGGAGGGAGGGAAGGGGAGAAGGAGGGAGGGAGAGAGATGCAGAAGAAAGGAATGAGGGGAGACGGAGGTAAGGAGAGAGGGAGAGGGAGAGGGAGAGGGAGAGGGAGAGGGAGAGGGACAGGGAGAGGGATAGGGAGAGAGAAGCACAGAGACCAGAAAACGGAGATTATCAGGTGAGCTCTGGCCTTGCAGGTGCCCAGGATTTCACAGAGAGGAGTGGAAATGGCTTGGCTGCCTTTGGCAGTCTCCTTTGCCAGAGGGTTTCTTTGTTCAGCCTCCAGGTGTTCAGGTTCCGTAGGGCCTGAGAATGTGCTACACTCAGAGGTGATCAAGGCTTTGATCTTTCTCTTCTCCAGCCTCACACTCTGGACAGAGAATCTTAGTTAGTTCTTTGTCGTATGTGTGTGTGTCTGTATGTGTGTGTGCGCATGCGCGCTCATGTATAAGTCGGTGCACCTATGTGTGCAGGCGAAAGGTCAACACTTTGGGCATCTCTCCATGGGTATTTCTCTTAACTGTGCACATTAATTTTTTAACTAACAGGTCTCCTATGTGGACCTGGGGCTTGTTGGTTAGGCTAGAGAAACTGGCTTATGAGCCCTAAAGATGTCATAGGTCCTGTCACGCAGGGATTACAAACTTATGCTACCAACCCAGGCTTTGTAAGGTGTGTACTGGGAATTGCACTCAGTTCCCCTTGTCCACACTGCAGACACTACACTTTACCATCAGAGTTCTCTCTCTGCTCCACTCCTTTGTCTTTAAGTAGTATCTATACTTTGATGATCTTCTACATGAGATACTGGCTTAACTTCTTCCTAGAAACATGGCAGTGGGTGTCCCAGTTGGTTTTCTGTCAACTTGACACAAGCTATGGTTATCTGGGAAGAGGAAATACCTTCTTGACTAATGATTGAGTGAAAGGGCCCAGCTCTCTGGTGGCAGTGCCATCCTTGGGCAGTTGGTTTTGGGTAGTATAAGTGTGGGGAGCCATGCCAAATTCTGTTGTGTCAGAAATCCTGTGCTTAGGCTGCATGCTGTGACCTTCGTGTTGCTGACCTTTGCCTCAGGAGGTCTTGTGTTCTAGGCTATCCTTGGACTATTTACCTTTGAAAGAAGTAGGGAAGTCCCAACTTGGAACCACCCATAGTATCAAGGAAGTTCTTACAGGGAACTACTCAGAGAAATAGGAAGTTCTTACAGGGAGTTACCCAGAGAACTAGGAAATTCTACAGGGAGCGATTCAGGCTATTGTATTCTTGCCTGGGGGCTAGGGTGAGTGAGATTAGAATAGATCCTATTGACCTTGCTCTCTATATGTTCTTACTAGTCGGCATTAAAGTGAGTTTTGATCAGAAATTTCCTGACTTGACTCCCTATTTCTCGCGGCTCTGTACCCTACCTTCAACCCTCATTCCCTCTTTCAGGTGAACCTTGGTTTGATTTGTCCTGTGGGCTAAGACACATCGTATAAGAGAGCAGGCTGCGCAAGGCATGGGGAGCAAGCCAGTAAGCAGCATTCCTCCGTGGCCTCTGCTTCAGTCCCTGCCTCCAGTTTCCTGCTCGAGTCCCCATTTCTCCCAATCATGTACTTCAAGACTTGTAAAGCAGAAATAAACCCTTTTCTCTCTGAGTTGTCTTTGGTTATAGTGTTTTATCACAGCAGTTGAAACCAAACTACTACAGTGGGTCTCAAAGGTTTCCACAATTTAGCATCACCTGGATGTTTAAAAAAAAAAGTCCCAGTGTCCATAACCTGTGTTAATTAAATCAAGTATTCTCTCTCTCTCTCTCTCTCTCTCTCTCTCTCTCTCTCTCTCGTGTGTGTGTGTGTGTGTGTGTGTGTGTGTGTGTGTGTGTGTGTGAATGCACATGATTGCATACGTACATCCCAGGCATTAGTTCTACCCCTACAGGCTGTCCCAATGTGTCAGGAGGCTGAGGATAGTTGCTGGATGTGTCTACCCCATGTTTGAATGTGAAATGGCTCCCATGGCCTCATACGGTTGAGCACTTGGCCCTCCTTGGTGGTATTATTCTGAGAGGTTGTTCAACGTTTATGATCTGTGGCCCAGTTAACAGAAATGGATTTCTGGGGTGGGTTCATATCTTCCTCTGTTCCACCTGAGCTCTCCACTTCCTGATTGAAAAGTTCACTCTGCAAGTGTTAGCCCTCCTCACCCCCACAGTGGACAAAACCACTAGGGCCACTGTATCTTCTCTGCCATGGTAGACTGCGTTTCCTAAAACTGAGCCAAAGTAATTCTTTCTTCCCTCTTCCCTATTCTCTCCCTTTCTCTCCCTCTCTCTCTCTCTCTGTCTCTCTCTGTCTCTCTCTGTCTCTCTCTGTCTCTCTCTCTCTGTCTCTCTCTCTCTCTCTCTTTCTCTCTCTCCTCCATCAGGCATTCATCATCACAGTGGCAAGAAATATAACTAACACGCCTCCTGCCTGCTCCAATCAGAAATTTGATTTATCTCTAGCTTAATATGACCAAACAAACTCGATTATCATCTCTGCTCCACACCTGGCCCTCACTTTGAGTCTCACTTCTAGTGTTCAAGTCCTGAATCCAAGCCTGATTCTAGTCTTGTCGTTTTCTCTCATTACCTGTATCTTAAGCTAACAGAAAATTCTCCAGCCCTCACTTTAAAATACATAGGCATCACCCTACCACCAAGTTCATCATCGATTACTATGCATCTTAATCTGTTGTCACTTATATTGACTTCTCTTACATCCCTTCTGCATCTGGTCTCCAACGTGATCTTAAATGGAAAGGATGATGTCATACACCTGCAGCTTTTTCTGCCTTCTTTTTCTTTTTGGGGGGTGGGGAGGGAGCGTGAGGGGCAGGCCACAAGGGTGGAGGGCACAGGAGGGGGGGACACCTGGGAGGACTGTAAGGTGAGTGTGGTTGGTGTGCATGATGTGAAATTCCCAAATCACCAATAAAAATATTATGTTGGAAAAACAATAAAAATAAATCTTTGAAGAAAACAAACTTCAGTGGTTCCATCTGAAATCTGAGCTCTGGCATTTTTGTCTGTATAGAGGGAACAGTGTTCATCTCTATCTCTTAGGCTGTTGCTGGGAATAAATGGATGATACCCATGTTTG
This sequence comes from Acomys minous, assembly GCF_964271855.1. NCBI lineage: Eukaryota > Metazoa > Chordata > Mammalia > Rodentia > Muridae > Acomys > Acomys minous. The sequence continues at coordinate 85,964,915 of NC_140493.1, read as the reverse complement.
AGACTCTCATGAGTTCTATCGCATCACCTGTTATCATTATTTACTTTACATCAAAATTATGCATGGTTTCAGGCCTTCAGGACATTGAAGAACTATTTTATTTTCATCTGAATTGCAACCCTTCCCCACACACTTACAAAAGTACTCTTTTGTGATGCTTTCATGAGCACCCCCCAGGGAGGTGATCTTCTCATCTTTGGTTCATTTATTCCCTTTGTTAAAGCACACTCCACTGAACATTATTAGTTACTTACACTCCACTCCTCAATCAGCTGAAGTCCTCTTGTATATTTATTCTGCTTTTTACTATGAGTCAGGTGCTGTTCTAGCACTTGTTTTGAGTCACAATCCTTTTAGTCGGCCTACAAAACAGGTGCCAGTATCATTTTAATTTTATGAGTTATTAAAAGAGACACGAAAGGTTAAGTGTGGCAAAGCTGGGACTTGAGCCCAAACCATTTCAGCTCAAAACTATGCTCTTATCATTGTATCATGTCCCCTGTATGTATAATGAGCCCTTGATGGACAGGCACTGGCTCACTTATTCCAGCTCTTTCAAGATCTGATAGAGTTTCTGGAGCACTGAAACTTGCAAGCAAAACAACAGCAGCCATTTACCACATGCTATTAAAAAAAAAAAACCACTGTGATGAACTCTCTTAAAAAAAAAAGCTGACAAAGAAGGCACTGACTAGTCCATGGCCACTGGATCCCAAGGGCCATTCTCTTTCCATGGCATCCTTGTATCCCCAGTAATCTTGGAATGAATGAATGATATATCATGGGAAGCCCGTGTTGGGAAACAGCACTAGGTGATCCACATGGACTTACTTCTACTTTGAGAGATGGAGTCACTGACACATGAGGAAGTGATGTCCTAGGAAGGAGAAGATGGGCTCTGGACAGCTCCCCGTCATATTTGGCTCTGTGAGAGGCAGCAAACAGTGTTCGGCACACAGGCAGGTACATTCAGTGAGTGCACCCAGAGCTGTTCTCACTGCTGCAGTCCTCATGGAGCTCAGGGAGTACGCCCACACGTCCTCCTCTCATTTTTCCTCCCTCCCTTCCTCTCTGAAGCACCCTTTTCTCTCTCCTTTTCTGATCCTCCAACCCTCCAATCCTTCCCTTCCTTCCTTTAAATTATTGTAAAGTTATTTTAAATTGCTAAAGGCATATAGCACTAACTTATGTAAGCATTGTTTGAAACATATATTGTATAATATCTAACCCCATCTAACATTGTCACAGGTTATAATTTTTTTGTTCAGAGAATACTTAAAAATCTAGTCTCAGAATGTTCTCAACTATGGTACAAGGTAACGACCATCATCCCAGGGTTGAACCACAAAGCTCTTGAACTTAGTCTTCTATATGACTGAAATTTTATACCCTTTGACCAACATCCCACCAATCCTCTCCTCGTTCCAGCTTCATGTAACACTACTTTATTCTCCACCTCTGTGAATCTAACTTTTATAGACGCCACATGTAGGTGAGACCATTGGGCGTCTTCCTTCTGTTTATCTTACTTCATTTGGTATACGTTCTATTCTAGTGTGCTGTTACTGTGATAAACTATGGCCTAAACTTAATGTTTAGGGTGATACCATAATGGGTGATTATGGGGTGAAAAGGTTTTATTTCAGGGTACACTCCCAGGTCATAGCCCATCACTGAGGGAAGCCAAGCTAGGAAATTAAACAGGAACTGGAGCAGAACTGGATGAATGCTACTTACTTACTCACTCTCAGATTCTCTCTGTCATTTCTTTTCTACGTCCCAGGCCCAGTTTTCTAGGGATAGTGCACTGGTTGCATCAGTTAAGACAATCCCCCATAGACCTGGGCACAGGCCAATCTGCTCAAGGCGATTATTCAATGGAGGGACCCTTTCCCAAGATGGCTCTAGGTTGTGTCAAGTTGACTAACCAGCACAGTATCCTTCAGGATCTTATATATTGTTGCAAATAAAAGAATTTCCTTATTTTTTTTTGAGCTGGAGCATGTGTGTGTGTGGTCTCTTTGTATGTGTGTATGCCTCGTAGTTTATACATTCTTCTGTTGATAGACATGGGTTAATTACATGTCTTGGTTATTATAAATGCTGCTGCAATTAATGTGTCTCTTTGACACATTAATTGAATATGACAGTTCTATTTCAATTTCCTAAGAAATTTCTGTACTGTTTTCCATAATGACTTTGCTAATCTACATTACCATCAGTACTGTTCTGTGCTTCCCTTTCTCCATCTCTACAGTAACACATATTACCTTTCATATTTTTGAGGATTTACATCTCTTTGATGATTGGTGATGCTGCACATTTTCTCACACATCTCTGGCTATTTATGTTTTCTTCTTGAGGGACGTATACTCAGGTGCTTTGGTTATTTTTAACTGGATTACTTCTTTTCTTAGTATTGAGTTCCTTATGAACTTTGGGTATGAACCTCTGACTTAGTAAGGTTAATATAGTTGTGATGAAATATTATGACCAAAAGAAACTTGGAAAGGAAAGGATTTGTTTGGCTTGTACATCCTGAACCTCAGTCCATTGAAAGAAGTCAAAGTAGGAACTGAAATTGAGTGAAAACCTGGGGGCAAGAGCTGATGCAGAGGCTGTGGAGGAGGGCCGACTCCTGGTTTGCTCAGCCTGCTTTCTTATAGAATCCAAGTCCTTATAGAATCCAGGGATGGCACCACCCACAGTGGACTGGGCCCTATCATATCAATCACAAATTAAGAAAATGCCATGAAGGCTTGCTTGTGGTCTGATCTCATTGGGATAAGTTTTTCAATTGAGGTTTCCTTCTATCAGAAGGCTGACTCTATCTTGGGCCAAGCTGACATAAAAACTAGCCAGCACAACATCTTTTCTTAGATATTATTTAACTGTCAATTATCAATTATCCTGCTGATTGCTTCTTTGGCTTTGTAAAAGGTTTTAGAATAATGATATAGTCCCCCCTTTTTTTCTATTCTTGCTTCTATTGCCTATAATGTTAGATTTGTATCTAAAAGAAAAAAAAAAATCATTGCCCGTACCAATAGTTTGAAACTTTTCCTCTGTGTTTGTTCCTGGTAGTTTTACAGTTTCAGGCTTTCTGTTTGAATTATTAGTACATTTAGAGTTGATTTCTGAGTGTGATGTTTCATCATATTTTAATCCTGAACACCTGCAGGATGCCGTCTCCTCCTCACCATTACCATGACTTCCTCAGCTATGTGTGAAGCTTGTGAACATTATATTCCTCATGTCTCATTGTCTTTGTTCCTTTCTTTTGATGGTGGTGGGCGGGACAGTGAATGAGAAGATCTAAAATTAATTTTATTAATTCTTTGATAATTCCCTGCAGTGTATTTTGATCATATTCACCTACTCCATACATTTTAAAGACACAATACAGGGCTGATAATTAGTGCCACATTGCTCTAAATTAAATTCCTTGAACTTTTCTGCATGGAAATGAGATCGAGTAATATTTGTCTTTCTGTACTTGGCTTATTTTACTTAGCACAATGCCTTACAAATATGTATGTATTGTCACAAGTGGTAAGGTTGCCTTACTTTTAAAATACATTTTTATTTAATTTTATTTTAGCTTTTGAAGCTCAAAAATGATTTTTTTGAGGCAGAGTTTCTCTGTATAACAGAGGCCTGGCTGTCCCAGACTCGCTCTGTAGGGCCAGGCTGGCCTTGAACTCAAAGAAATCTTCCTGTCTCTACCTTGTGAGTGCTGGAAGTAAAGGCATGTACCACCATGGCTGGCCTCCAAGGATGATTTTTAACATTAAAAAATTAATTATTTGTATATGTGTGTGTCTGTGGATGGGGTTGTGCATATGAATGCAGTGTCTGGGGAGGACATTGTATTTCTTGGAGCTGCAGATATACAGGTGGTTGTGAGTCACCTCACATGGGTGCTGGGAACTGAACTGGGGTCCTCTGGAAGATCAGTATGTGCTTATATCTGCTAAGACACTTTTCCAGTCCCAAGATTTCCTTTTGCTTTGATTTGAGACAGAATCTCACTTTGTGTCCCTGGCAGGTCTAGAACTCGCTGTATAGACCACAGTGTTCTCAACTTTATGGCCACCCGTCTTCTCTGCTTCCCTTTTGCTGCGTTGAAGGCATGTGCCACTTTATCTGGTCCTAATTTTTAAAGGCTGAATAATATCCTCCCTCCTCTCTGTCTCTTCTCTTCTCTTCTCTTCTCTTCTCTTCTCTTCTCTTCTCTTCTCTTCTCTCCTCTCCTCTCCTCTCCTCTCCTCTCCTCTCCTCTTCTCTTCTCTCTCTCTCTCTCTCTCTCTCTCTCTCTCTCTCTCTCTCTCTCCCTCTCCCTCTCTCTCCCCCCCCTCACACTTTCACTATGCACTCATGCACTGATAGAAATTCAGGCTATTTGAATGTCTTTCATAGTGTGAATATTTCGATGATGAGCAGAGGTACGACAGAATTTCATTTCTTTTGAGTATTCTCCTGGAAGATAATTTGTTTATCATAAGGCAGTTCTCTTTTAAATGTTTTAGGAACCTCCATATTGTTTTTCAGCTTCCTTCTTCTTGTTGCATCCAGAGTCATGTGTTGTCCTGATCCTAACAAGTTATGTAAATGTCTGTGTACCAGCAGGTGTTTTATTTTTTTCTTTTCTTTTGCTTAGCTTCAGCCAAGACATCTTGCTTGAACATAGGAAAACAAAACCATTCATCATTTTGAAAAAGCGTTATAGAAGAAGTAGATGATTTAATTTATTGAATATTGGCTGATGAGTGTTCTTTCAGAAGGTCTGGTACTGCATGACAAGGCTACTTGCACTACGCAACAGGTGGACCATGGCAATAGAGCACCACTAATCTTGTCACAGTGAAACAAATTCAATGAAAAACTCCCCACAGCAGATGCATGGACCAGTTTCCTTCCCACAGGGGCATCAGTCCCTTCATGAGACATTGCTTCTCTTCCTAATTATAGGCTAACAGTTGTTGGGTAAAGAGAGGGTGACTCTTACTAGTATTAATTGCAATCACTTGCATTTGTCTAGTGCCTTATGCTTTTCAATAATACTTTCACTGTTGTTCCCTCATTTGATTCCTGTGGCATTCCTGCTATGTAGTCATCAGAGTTGAGGCAGAGAGCCTAGGAAGGCATGCAAGGGAGTTTCTTCCCTTCCTTCCAATGCTTCAACATAAATATTCATCAAAGCCACAGGGGGATTGTTTTTAGGTGATGTGCCTGGAGACCACTTGATGCTGTCAGAGAGAACCAGCTCTGCCTGCTAACCAGAGAGTGTCCTTGTAAGGGTTGTGAGTGTCCTTGTCAAGTCAACACTCTTAGTGAGACGGCATCAGTGGCTCCCTAGTAGGTCTTTCTGCTTCTGTCCTTGCCCTTTTTCCATATGTCTTCAATGCAACGGTCAGTGTGAACATATTTCTGATTGAATCATTGCAACGGTAAGAATCTTCTCAAAGATCTTTAAACTACTCAGGGTGAGAGTAGAACCTTTCACGTTCTGTGACCGGGCCTATGGTCCTCTCTTGATCCATTCCTGGTTCTGCTAGTTCGTCCTCTGGCCATACTGGTCTCCTTGGTGTTTCATGAACATGGTACACTCACTCTTAGGGCCTCCTGTGCACCCACTCCTTCCATCTGCCTGGTTCTTATCCCACTTTTCACTTGTTTCATTCCTTTGCCAGCTTCCCGCCTTCTCAAGGAAGCCTGTCTCAGTTACTCAGCGTCTCCCTATAATTTCTTCCTTATCTTTCCTGATCTTTTTATACACTCTGGCCAATAGCACTTGCTGTATGTGTATACTATATGCATTAGATTTTTGGGACGGACACAAACAAATTACCATAAGCTGTTTTAATGGCCCAGTACATTGGATATTACTCTCATAGTTCTAGAGGACCTCCAAACTATGTTAAATAAAAACGCAAGTGTGGGAAAGACTGGTTCTTTCCAGAGAGTCACTGCCCCATGTCTGATCCTAGTTTCTGATGATTGCTGCTAGCCCTTGACCCCGCCCCACCCTGCTCTCTCTCTCTCTCTCTCTCTCTCTCTCTCTCTCTCTCTCTCTCTCTCTCTCTCCTTCTCTTTTCCCCAATTTCCTTCTTAAAAAGCATTCTTTTGGGGAATTGGAAGGTATTGAGAGGTCCATCTTAACTCACTGGAACTTCATAGAGAATATATACCTTGCTTCCAAGTGAGGGCATGATCACATGTACTGGGTTCAAGAATTGACGTGTCTTTTTGGAGGATACAATTTAACTCACATGATCTAATCATTTCCAGATCTGTTCTTGCAAGTGTGGTCAGATGTTTCACTATTTAAGGTGTTTCTAAATCCAATCTAGGTATCATAGTATTTAAGGTTTAAAAAAGGAATACCTAATTGCTCTGAACTAAGCGTTTACTAGACACTTTGTACACAGTAGATGATCAATGAAGGTTGGATGATGACAAACGATTCTTCTTTGCTCATTAGTTATAACGATCACATCCTAAATAACTATAACCAGGAAGAAATGCCACTTGAAATGTCATTGTCATTGGAAAAAAACTGGACAAACCCCTAGGAGATATTATCCCCAATATTGAAGTGAGCAAGCCACTTAGATACTTAGTCTCAGTCTTTTTGCTTATAAAACTGGGGGACAGGAACACTCCCCAATAGAGTTGTGAGGATTAAGTGAAAAAATATATTTTGGCAAAAAAACCTTAAGTCATTTTCTAAGCCCCTCTATGTGTGTCTCCTAGATAATCTTGATTTAATGAGGTGTGAATGAACAGGGGTTGTGGGGTGGCAAAGTATGAGCTCCCAAGGAAACATTCAGGAAACTGGGCTTTCTGCCACTAAAAAAAGTAAATCTTTATGGTGACCTAATTAGAGTTTTTAAAATTCAATTTGGACAGTCAGCAAGCTAGGCTCCTTTCCAGGAGGAATAAAGAGACAGTGCATGACCTAACTGATTCTGGGCTGCTTGCCATCCCAAACAACTAACGTGGTTGTATCAGCTTCTTCCAGGACCAGAGACTGCCTGGACACTGACATGGGTGAGGATGGAGGTCTTTTGGCGCCTCAGTGATGTTTTAGGACCAGCATAGCTGCAATGACTAGAGGGCATACATTTTTAGGAAGGTGGATTATGAAGTATGGTTCTCACTAGGCTAGGGTCAAAGTAACTCTTAGTCACTGCTGTCTGGAAGTTTATGAAGCAAGAAAATCCATCCATTCATCCATCCATGCCTCAACTCACCTACCCAACACACATGGATTATGTACTCTTATTAAATACCAGAGATTCAAGACTAAGTACAACAGAGTCAATATGTTGAAGGAGCCAAATTTCATTGACATGCAAACAATCAATGGTTACAAGTTTGAGGAATTAAGTAAAAAAAAAATGCTTGAATTTGAATGTTGACCTTGAGGTTCTGTGTTAGCTCCTTCTATCTAACTCTCCCCTTTTTATTAATAGAACATGACTGGACTAGATTAAAGCTCTCAGACATCTTCCAGGTCAAATATGCTAAGATTCCATGCCTAAGAACATTTTGTGTAAAATAAGATCATCACTGAGAGGATGTAGTATAATCATCTGCCTATCTCTTCCCATTAATCAATCTTCTGCCATGTGGGAGCAGTTGTATTCTCTCAAAGGCAAGCTTGCAAGATTACCTTTCATTTTTCTCTCTCATGGACATTATTGTCTGCATTAGAATAAAGAAAAACATTCTTAAGAGGGTCTTATGTTCATCTCAACTCTCTCTACCTAATTTTTCATCAAGCCTTGACTTTCTTTCTTTTCCCCTTAAGCTTGTCGTAGCCCCTGTTACAAGGCCTCCATCTGGACCACAGTGTCTAACCATGTGTTTACCCAGAAAGAGTTAATTATCCTTTAGATTCTAGCTTATTCCCTTTTTCCAGTGATACCTTCTCTTACCTCCCGGGGTGGGGCCTGACTTACAGCTATTCAAGTTGTAGGTATACAAGCTATGTTTCTTTCCTCTATACCATATGCCTCTTCCCAGACCTTAACACAGAGGTCCGTGGTTTAACGCTACCTGCTTGACCAGCCTTCAAAAATGCATAAGAACTCTTCATTATCTGGTCCGTTAACCATTGCATTCCTTAAGGCAGCACCTTTCCCGTAGATAGTACTCCATAGCAGCTTTCTGAATAAATACGGAGAATGTGGTGGTTAGTACTGTTCATGGGAAGGTCCTTATGTCTTGGCATAAGGCTAGGAAAGTGCACCCTTCCACACACAAAAGGACAGTCATGGCTTGCAGAGCAGCTGAGCACAAGGACGAGATGCTCTCTGTCTACCAACGCTTGCTCCACGGGACTCTCTCAAGCGTCGAGGTGGCCAACGTGGATGTGACAGGTTCTTTGCCACTACCCAAGGTTAAGATTTGTTTCCCAGCTAGAAAGGTGGTGGGTTAAGAGGAGAACAGGCAGTTCAAAAATTTGGGTTTTTTTTTGTGGGGGGGGAGGGTGTTATTTCATTTATTTATTTATTTATTTATTTATTTTACAAAATTTTGTTTTAAGTTTGGTTAAAAAGTATGGTGAAAGGAGTCTGAGAACCCTCCTGTTGAAAGCCTCAGTCTGCCAGACAGGCTTGAATGACGTCATGGTTCCAGCAGTGTCTTTTTCCCAAGTCCCAATTTCCTTGTCCCCGAGGCCATGGGATCTTTACCATTGGGCTGCTGGAAGAGGAGATGGGGATTTTGTGAGCCTGCTGCCTGACCCAGACCCCAGAATCTGATCCATGCTTCCTGAATGGGAGAGCATGTTACACTCTTTGCTATAATTCTGTGCTTACTTAAGGATCCATCTGCCATCGTGTGATCTCAGATTGGACCCATCTCTCAGAAATGATCCCTTGTGTCACTGTTCCTTCTGGTGACCTCAGACTTTAACTCTTCTCTTGCTACTCACAGCATACCAAAGCCACGAGAACCTACAGTTGGCTCTTCCTTCTGGCTGTATCTAGATCTGACTGCTTCTGTCCCGTTCCACAGCTACAGCCTTGGCCTAAGCTGACAGACTCTTCCTCCCAGATGACTGCAGTGGTCTCCTCTCCAACGTCTCTGCTTCTGCCCTTCTTCCCTCTGGCCTATCAGAAAAAAAAAAAAAAAAAAAACTAGTCTGAGCCAGCTAGAGTCTAAACTGGATGGCACCACTCTCTGAATTGATCCTCTGATGGCTTCTATCACACTAAGAGAAAAGCTTAAACCCAGATCCCATCTGCTCAAAGCTTCAGGGTCTTTTCCAGTGAAGAACTTTTCTGATCACATTTCATTTCCCTCAAACATGTGAGACCTAGAAGTGACTTGGCAGGTGACAGGCATGTTTCTGCCAGAGGGTTAGATGCCCTTTACCAAGAAACCTACAAACTGGCCCCCTGTTCCTCTCAAAAAGGCATGATGCCAAAGATCACCAGGCCTTTGTTCATTTGCCACATTCTCAATGAGGCCTTCCCTGGCTGCTTTATTTAATGGTATAGTTCCCAGTAAACACTGGCACATACTCAGTGACTGGTTCCTCAAGGAAATAACATGTCAGTTATTTATTGAATTCTTCTATGAATGGATGAATGAATGGGCATCACACCTCTCAGGATATGGATACCTCCTGAGTATAAGTGTTCTCACACTTATGACGGTTCAGTGCACAGCATTTTGAGTTCATGATGCCAGTAGAAGTGTACACAAGTGTCCATTCTTGCTATCACTTTCAGTACAGTGTGAAAAAAAATCATGAGATATTCAGCATTCTGTAATCTATAAGCTTTGGGTAGATGTTGCCTGACTGTGGGTAAATGTAAGTGTTCTGAGTCTGTTTGAGGTAGGCCAATATAAGTGATGGCATGCAGTAGGTTAAGAGTAGGAGATGAAAGGCATTTTTCAACTTATAAGAATTTCAACCGAGAATGAATTTATCAGGACAAAATCCTATTGTAATCCCACAAACATACATACATGTGCTTGGGAAGTATCTGGATTATCTGGTTTGCATGAGCCAGGGATCCAAGCCTTTTGTTTACAAAGGAATATGTTGGGCTGCAGAGTCCACCTGTGACCTTACATAGCCTTGGTATCTGCTCAAAATTCAGGCCTTGTGACATATTTGCACCACAGTAGAGCATGACTCAGACTCTAATATGGGATAAGTATTTAGTCTCCCACTTCCGGAAGGTGAATTATCTCCCTCAGTCACTCAGACTTAGTTTTGGTTCCATGGAGCAGAAATGTACTTGCTGATGGATATAAATAGCCAAGACGGATAGGAAAGTAGCACAAGTTGATGCTTTCCATCTTGGTCATAGGCTTTATGCCTACTGGACTAAAAAGTAGATAGCTATGTGTAATGGTTTGAATGAGAATGTCCCTCACAGGCTCATATGTTTTAATACGTGGTCCCCACTTGGTGGAACTGTTTGTGCAGGATTGGAGGGTGTGGACTTGTTGGAGAAGGTATGTCATTGGGAGGAGTCTTTGAGGTTTCAAGAGACTCACCCCATTCCCAGAGTTTCTTTCTCTGCTTCCTGCCTGTGGATCAAGACACGAGCTCTCTGCAACTGCTCCAAGCCATGCCTGCCTGCCGGCTGCCATGCTCCCTGCCATGATGGTCATGGACTGACTCTCTGAAACTGCAAACCCCAACAAAATAGTAGAAAATGCCTTGCTTATGGTGTCTGCTCACAGAAATAGAAAAGTAACTAGGACAATGTATTTCTCAGATGCTTATCCTTAAGTAGAAGGGCATACTCCCTTTTGCAAGACTTGATAGTTAGATCTGAGACTGTGTAGTGTTTTGACATTGGTGGGACACTTCAAAGGCGCGCCGAGGAAAAGGACATGGGCAGTGCCTGTACCAGAAGAGCACAGCAGGCTTCTTCATGTTGTGATACATGTTGGCCAAAAAGGATGAGTTGTTTGTTGTGATGAAGACACTATCTGGTATAAGATACTTATGAAGCAATGCATAGAGGACATGGATCAGAAAAGAGCTGAAGGTAGAGATGAGCAAAAGATGGCACCCGTAGAGGCTAGAAGGGCTAATCTGATCCCCTAGGGCTAGGGTTTCAGATAGTCATGAGCCACCATGTGGGTGCTAGGAATCAAAACCAGGTCTTCTGGAAGAACAGCCAGTCTTCTTAATCACTGGGCTCTCTCTCCAGGACTTCTTTCCATATTGTTTTAAGTTCTCCCCCATCAGAGTCTATAGAAAATTAGTCCTTAAACACAATCTGTCTCCATGGGAGAATAGAAAGGAGGGGAGGGAGGAACACCAATCACTATGGTGAAGTGAGGAATGAACAGGACAGCCAAGTGTTGGCCTGCTGGCCCTAGGGCATGCGTGTAATTGGGGGAGATGAAGGACAGACCATAGATAATCTAGAATCTCATGAAATTCTGAGTTTCAGTAAGCAACTTGTGAGGGTGAGTTGTAGGTTTGCTGCCATTCATAATGTTTTTGCATCCTTCTGTTGAGAAACAAGAAGTAGAAGCCGATGGCTGTCCGCAAAGTGAGCATATTTTCCCAAAGTGTGAGAGTGGAGTCTCTCAGGAAGTGGAGAATATCATCAAAGATAGTAATTTAGACTCTAAAGGAAAGAAGTTCATATAGTCAAGAACTCATTTGCTTATTCACTCAATATATATACTCACTTATTTATTTTCTTATCTAACAACTGTCTTTTGAGAGACTACTATGTATCATGCACATGCTGTGCTACAGAAGTCAACAGAATGACCAGTATCCTTGATCTTATAAGGCTTGGATTATTCTGGGGAAGACAGATAATAATCTAAATTTAAATAAAGGTTAGAGAAGATAATTTTATACAGTGAATTTTATGAAGGTAATGAGATCATCGAGCAATGCAGCATTCTAGGGGACGGAGTTCACACTACTTTGGATGGAATGGTCAGGGGCTGCTTCTCTGGAAAAGGATGTTGCGCTTGAACAGCAGGAGGGCTCAGCTGCGTAAAGGTGATGGCTCTCAAGTTTTAAAACGCCTTAATAGCACCTGGGAGCTTTCAATCAATACTGATGGTGGGCGCCACCGCCTCCCGAGGTTGTGATTTACTTGATCGAGAGAGAAAGTCTAAGATTATTCTAATAGGTACTTAGGCTTGCTCACCACAGACCAGAAGACACTACTAGATAGGACCCTATTTGCAGAGAACCAATGGTAGGGAAAAGCTCAGTTTGGTCCTAAGGAAGAAAGAAAATGGGCATGGCTGGGCTGGAGTGGCAGAAACAAATAAGAGAGATTTGGAGAAGGAGGAAAGGATCATACAGGCTGTCATGAGCTGATGAACTGTAGGATGGAATGGAATCTAAGCAGAGGCTTATGGCTGCCTGCAGAGGCGCGCCTCAGAGGCAGCTGCGGAGGCTGGGTGAGTGGCATGGAGTACCTTCCCATCGATTCCTGTTCTTCCACGTCGTCTCCTAGCAAGCTCATCTCAATTGCAGAATTCTGCCGGCCATCAGCTGCCCGTTTTCCTGGGGTGATCAGTCTCCGAAAAGTTTCCAAACTGTGTTAAAACTGCCAGTGTCTCGGCAAACAGCACAGAGTGTGCTTTCCAGGGAGAGAAGTTCAATAATTAAAATGAGCCCGCACCAAGGAACTGGAGGGCGGTTTGATCTAGTTTAGAGCTGACATTTTCTTAGCAGAAAAATGCAATATCCATAATACATTATTTTGTGCCCAATGAAGTCAACTAGAACAGAACTGTCTCAGGAGAGGCCAAGATCGGATTGCCAGGAAGCCTTTTTGAAGGCGATAGGAAAGCCGGTCTTCAGAAACCTAGGCAGGCAGGGAGGGGTTCATGGCCGCTTCTCAAGTGCCTGCAGGGCAGAGAGGCTTCCTGAGCCGCCTTGACACTGAATCCTCCTCCCCAGAAACTTTAAAAGACAAATAAACACAGAATAACTCCTAGGTAGCCTGAACATCGGGCCTTGAAAGCCCCTCCTCTGTCCTTATCACCAGCAGATAGACCTGCTCAATAGATGGGTTTATTCCAGGGGTGAGGTTTGCCTGTGCCTGGGGGATGGAGCGAAACAGAGGTGGAGTGCTGTTTTTATTTCTCTAAGAGTTGTCAAAAAAGAGAAAATCACTTTCTCTAGGTGGCAGATGTCCCTGCAAAACATGCCCTCAAGCTGAGTTTCCCAGGAAGGCTGTCAGGCTGGAAAGTAGCTTGCCTGGAAGCCCAAGTCCTGGTGAGGGCGAAGAGGCTGTTAAGCTCTCACTCCCTGGGCCTGTTGCACTGTTCTCTTCCTGGAGCTGCCCTTCTTTATTCAAAGGAAGCAGAGAAATTGGCTGCATTCGGGGCCTCCCCTAAGTTCATGCAATTATGGGCCCCGTGTAAATTTGTGTTAGATTATGCCAAAGACTAAGCAATATTTTGTTTTTTTATTTGAACCAATATTTCTTGCTTCACTGACAATAGTCCAAGAGAGGAAGCCTTCAATTAGAGGAGCCGAAAATACTGATTAGAATCAATCAACACCTCTAGAAGTTTAAACACTTAAGTTAATTAAATGGTTCGGTAGACTTGAAGCTAAGCTCACAAACAGAAATCTCAGCATCATGAAAGGATGCTTGCAGTTAAAAAAAAAAACCAAAAAACCAAAAACCAGATAATTATCTGAGAAGCTCGACATCACCCTCACCAAAGGCTCTGTGAAAATGATCAGGCAGGCAGTGCGTTAATTTTCAAGGCAAGCTCACACGTAGGTTAACACCGTAACTCAAAAGCAAAAGCTCGCGACTCCCATGAGCAGATGGGACACTCTCACTAAACCCAGAGATGGGCAACTGGGAAACTGGCGATGACCGGGAGTGTTTAGAAGTCCTGAATATTTTAAGAGACCAGTTTCCTTACCCTCACTGCTAACAAAACCAAGTACAAAACACACATGGATCTTGTTGGTTTTAACTTCAGAAGATACGTTCCGAACGGGCGAAAACATGATAGAGGTGCCTTTTGAGAACATGGTGCAGAGTAAAGACAGATCAGACGTCTTCGGTTGGGCTCTCACTTTACACAAACCCTGAGATGTTGTTCAGGTCACGAGAACCATTGGGAATATGTTCACAGAGTAGGGAGTTTGGAGTGAGGACAGAGCAGGCGCCAACGGACAAGCAAAATTCTCTAGTCAGCTGCAGATATCTGAGCTCCATGGCAGCACTGAAAGAGGCAGTATGGATAATAGTCCCACTCCAGACAAGAAAGGAAGTCCTGGTGTGTTCTAGTTCTGTGTCATGTTGTTGGCTCAGGGTTTCTGTGCTGGTGATGGAGTAGGAGTGTGGGGAAGATTTCCGGGTGCTTATCACATGGTAGTCTCCCCAGGGAAAGGGCAGCTATAGTTTGTGAGGTGTGAACAAGACCACAGAAGGGATCCCCTGGCTCTGGATAGGGGCAGGAGCTCTATGGTGCTGCACTAAAGGACTCTTGCCTCATTGAGATTATTGCTTGGCCCTAGGCAAGATCAGGGTTCATCTTTGCCTGGGTTGAACGAGGTTGGCCTGTAGTTTGTGTGACTCCAGGCTACAGTCCCTGTTTGTTGTACATACTAACAAGGGAGTCAACCCATGTGCTCTAGTTTGGCTTTTAATGCTGTGATAAAACACCATGACTACAAGTAACTCAAAGGAAGAAAGGGTATATTTCGGCATACACCTCCATGGCACAGTCCATCACTGAAGGAAGTCAGGACAGGAACTCAAGAAGGAACCTCTAGGCAGGAACCAGAACAGAGACCATGGAGCACTGCATCCTGGCTTGGTCCTCATGGCTTGTTCAGCCTGGTTTTTTTTTTTCTTCTTTTAAAGAATTATTTTATTACTTATTTTCAAACATCTTTTTAATGTTTATGGCTGTTTTGCCTGTATGTATGTCTGTGTACTACGTGTATGTGGTGACGGTGGAGGGCGTCAGAATACCTGAGGCTGGAGTTACAAATAGATGTTTATGAGAGCTTCCATGTGTATGCCGTGTGTATCAAACCCAGGTCCTCTAAAAGAGCAGTCAGTGCTCTTAACCACTGAACCACCTCTCCGGGCCCTTAACCTTTTTTTTTTTCTCTAATACAACCTAAGACCAGTCCATGGATGACACTACCCATAGTGAAACGAACCCTCCCACGTTATTCCTTAACCCAATAAATGCCCCCACAGACTTGCCTACAGGCCAATTGGATGAGGGTAGTTTTTCACCTCTTTCTAGATGACCTGAGCTTTTGTTAAGTTGATAAAAATCTAGCCCCTATAATATATACAACATATGTTTAATGGATAGCCAGCAGGTTCCATATTGTGTTATCTCAGTACAGAATGCTTTTCATGGCCCTCCCAAATGCTTAACAAAAATGCTGTTCCTTGAGGTGGAGTCTCAGCAGAAGGTCTGGCTTTTAAAGCCTTAGGGTAGCTTCTCCTTTGGTAGGAAGTTTTGCATCTCAGTCGCCCGAGCTTTTAAATAGAGACGACACAACTTCATAGCGTTCTTGTGAGAATCAGAAAAACACAGCCCAAGAAAATGCTTAGTAATTTGCTGTTTTTTTTCCTGAAATGCTTTTCTTTGGCAGAGAGGCTGCAGTGCAGAAATAGACACTTAAAACTACAAGATTAGATGCCTGTAAGGATGAAGGTTTACATTGTAAAGAGAAGGTGATTTGGACTGGGCTGTGCTGTTGATAGGCGCTGTGGATTAGTATTGATCTACAGAACATACTTTCAGGAGTGAGACTGCTGCATAAAACAAGGAGACCTGGTAAGACTGAGCTATTCCCAGCTCAGTGTGCAGGTCAGGCTCCAAACTCTTAGATGGGGGAAATCCTGAGCTGTTTATAAAAAACGTGTGTATGGTGCCACATCTGAGGGCTCTGTACACAGGCAGGGCTTACTGTACTATCTCTCAGAGCATGTGCAGTAACTTCTGTTGTGTTGGCCAAAACAAAGTAACATTGCCTACCACCTGCCACAAATGCAAAGGGAGCGAGGGCGGATTTGTCTGGATGGGACACAGTGCTTAGTTCCTCCATGTGTCAATGTTCCGACTGCCTGTCAATCCGTCCTAGTCATGATAGACTTCTTCTTTCTGCTCATGCAGGGCTCAAGATAGAAAGTCATCACAGAGACTTAGCTGGACAAGAACTCTGGGGCTGGGTTCTAACTCTCTGGGAACACAAAGGCTTCCCTTGTCAAGTGGCATGGCTTCTTAAGGGAGTGCTTTTCTGTTTCAGACTTTCTGGAAGAACTGGGTACCGCTTCTGAAGATGACTTTCTCTCATACTCTTGGAGTGACAATGAACAGTATTATTGTCATCTTTGGTTAAGGGACTGAGCCAATGGCTGCGATGCAGGCACGATTAGGAGGAGGAAAGAGGCTATCACACACTGGTGCTTATTCGAGCACTGGCATCCTCCCGAGGCCTCCACAGAAATGTATTTCTGGAATTTCGTGAGACGGGGAGGCAGGGCACGATATTCTGAGTTACCAGCCCTGTCTCAAAGAGGCAGTACTCCATAAGGGACAAACAGAGTTTATAGTCAAAGGAGATTTGGATTGGTCTCCCATTCTATAAACTTACAACCTTTATAACCTTTGGCCAAGTTCCTCTCAGACCCCCTCCTTTGGATGAGGACAATACCTAATTTATCATATGGGCATTTGACACTCAAATATGGAAACATAAAGAAGGGCTAACTATGGTGATTCAAGCACGGGAGTAGCTTACTTCTTCCTTCTAGGGCTCTTCGGGCCATTTTACAATGTTGGACTTTCTTCAGATATGTGACAGGGCTGCCTGCAGGTAGGTTAGTAGAGACCCTCCATGATTCCTACATAGGAGACATGGTGTGAGAAGGTAACAGATGCTGTTGCTAGAACAATGTTCTTAAATGGTGCTGGGCTGATGGGAGAAGTGGGAGTTAAATGTGAGCAACAGCATAGTTAGGTAGAAAGCAAAGGAGATCTCCAGGAAGACACTGGCTGGGGGGTGGGGGGTGGGGTGGAGAATGAGAAGTCATGGGCTCTACTTGAGATACACGCTAACTAGGTACCCCTTAGTTTGAGAATAAGCCACAGAACAGCCTATCAGCGCAAGAGCTCTTGCTCAACTTACTTATATATTATCAGGGCTCAGGCTTTTCAGTCTTCTGTTTTCATAGTCTAAGTTCACTGTAGAACTTAGTTAAAACAGCTTGTGGAAGGAGCCAGCTTTTAAACCGTTTCTCTGTGAATTTTGTGTTTCATTACAAATTATTATATATATATATATATATATATATATATATATATATATATACACACACACACAATATAACAAATATACAAGGTAACATAAGCACGGTGGTCATTTTCTCTCCTTTTCCCCTCCCCCTCTGCTTAGGTCACTGGGTTCACCTCACTCATGGCTTCTTACTCCAGATTTGATGTAGAAAATGAGGTTAGATGTCAAATGATAGGCCTTGACTCCTTTCTGGGAGGAACTTGGGGTGGCAGATTCCTGAGAGCAGGAGAATACTAGATTAGGGATTGGTGTGTTCTGGAGAGAAGAAATGGCGCTGAGGAAGGAAGCTGCCCAACAAAAAGGACTCCTGCAATGTTCATGGTTCCTCCTTCTGGGCCAGAAAGTGACACGGAAACACTGTGGTGAGACCGAGTCCTCAGTCTTTGGGATCCGACGCTGTATCCATATTGGCATTATCCTGACAGAACGGAACAAGAGAATACCAGGCAGATATATCCGCTGCAGAACTGATTTCTTGGTTGCTGGTAAGGAGGGATCCCCTTATAATCTGGCAACCAGAGATCACAAAAACCTGATTGTTGAGTGAGACAACAAGGGGGAAAAAAACCTTGCATTTCACAAAATGGTGGAGAGGAAGTCTTTTCTATCTTATTTGCTATAGTAGTGTGTCACTGTAGACTGGAAACAATGGGTGTTTCAACAACCGTCAGACCTTTTCCCTCTGACCTCACTTTCGTCCCTGAGTGCTCATCTCAGCATCCCCCATCAGCATGTGTATCAAATTACACTACAGAGAAGATGGACTTGATGACTTGCGAAGGCTCAGACAACACTGGTAAAAGTTCAGGATAAATGGGCTTTGAATAAAACAAATGCCACCAAAACCCTTCCATAAATGATGCATGCCATCTCTTGCAAATTGATGTACGTGAGCATCAATTTTTAAACTCTCGGATGGCTCCCCCTCTGTTCTTTTCAACCTGACCTCACAAGACTTTTGCAGTAGTGCTATCGCTCATCACCCAGCCCAGGCAACACTTGAACTCAGGCCGTTGCTGCAGAGTCGACTACACTGTTGAATCATCAAGAATGCAAGGCCAGGTCCATGCTGTTTATACCCGAGCGCCAGCACCTACTGTAGGTGTGGGACACAGTCAGTCTCAGGAACATTTGTTGCATATCTCCAAATGATGGAGGAGAGCTACTCCTGTCCGAGAAGGAGCAAGACCCACGTTGACTCACAGTGTCATAATTCTATGCGTGAGTTGAGGAATTAACTATGTGCAGGTGGCAATGAACCTGAGCTTCCCAGCTTTTCAGGGGACAGTGAGATGGGTTTTGAGGTCACATAGGACAGAGTGTGGTTCTCAGATCTGGACTGTAGCAGACATGTTATCGCTGGGCTTTGGCTTTCCATCACTGAGATAATAAGAAAAGTAACAATAACTTTAGCATAATAGGAAATACATTTGATCTAAGTCCTTGGCTTAAAAAATTTTGGAATATATATATTCAAAAATGTATATATATTTAAATGTTTTGCTACCATGTACTAATTATACACAATGATGGGTTTTGTTATGAT
Organism: Acomys minous; assembly: GCF_964271855.1. Lineage (NCBI taxonomy): Eukaryota > Metazoa > Chordata > Mammalia > Rodentia > Muridae > Acomys > Acomys minous. The sequence goes on along the minus strand of NC_140493.1, from coordinate 85,946,058 downwards.
ACTTTCATATATTCATGTAATATATTTTGATCACATTCACCCCCAATTACCCTTTTGTCTCCTTCCCCCTTGTACTAATCTCCTTCCTCTTTCCAACTCATGCCCTACCTACTTTCATGACATTTTTGGCAACCCAGTGACTTTCATTAAGCTTGGTTTTAAGAGCACGAGTGAGAGGCTATTTATAGGAACACGGACACCTCTCCAGTGTCTGCATCCCTGGAGAAAAACATCTTCCCTCCCTTAGCAACCATGAACTATCTCTGGACTCTCAGGGAGGAGGGATGCATTTAAGAGTAAGAGAACGGGGTGTTGTGGAACTCTGTCTTAGAGGAAAGTCATGGCCATGGACCTCTTGATGTCACAAAAGCTGTGATTATCCTTACAAGACCTGCACAAAATAGGGCCCACTGGCATTCTGTTACAGATGGGAGACATACTGGTGAGGCTCCACCTACCCTTGAGAATTTATAGACAGTTAATCTCTTTTTGGGGCAACAGAATCTGATTTTTGTATTTCAGGCTAGCCTCAAACATCCAAGTTTAAACTAGCATCAATCTTACGATTTTCCTGCTACCACCCTCTAAGGGCTGAGGTTATCAGCACGTGTAGTTAGCTGTTAATTTATAGCCAACAGGTCAGGGTAAAATAGATTATAGTGTTACTGGAGTAGTCTATGCGACGGATTGCTTCCATCTTTGGAAGCCTACCACAGCGAGGTAGTCTTAAGTACTTCTTTTCATAGTACAGTGGAGTAGCTAGAGGTAGCAATCATTTATGAGTGATGGGAGTATCTGTTGCTACTCACAAGGAGCCCTTTTGTTCATGTCTGAGCTCATGCCAACAAGAGAAACTAGCATAGGATTCATAGCATCAGGGTGGGACAGGACACCGGAAAGATCAACTCAGGGAAGGGCTGGAAACTGCAGTCCCATTGTCTGACATGAGACCTGAAAATAAAGATTGTATAAGAAGTCTTAAGCAGTGAGATTGGATGACCTTCTGAGTTGGTGACCTCTTCGGGGTACTGAGAAGGTGGTCTCCTCATGGGGAATGTGGAAGCCCTGGCTATGGCTATAACTTTGTGCTGTGTATACCTTCTGGCTGGGTGTCCCATAGGTTTTTTTTGTCACAGCCAAGATGAGTCAGTATAAGTTAAGTGTTCCTCTGAAGTCTGCAAACCATTTCACCTATCTACCAGATTAAGTGAAAACAAAAGCCCTCAACTTACTCTTGGCTATTCAGAAGTAAGGATATCCCAGACTTGTGACTGACAAGTAAAATATGGACGATGGGACAGAATCCTTGGTCGTAGGCCACGATGTCCACTCCAGGTATGTAGTGTCATAATGGAATTAAAATGCAGATACTCAGCTAATGTTTGGAGAATTTATTGATGGTGAAAAATGTTCCAAAATCATAATACTACTAATAAAAATATGCTTTCATGTCACAATTGCAAAGACAGAACTAAATGATATAACATACCCAGGACAATTAGAAAGCAACACACTATCTGAATGCTGTTTTCTTTTGCCCTAGCTAGACAGTGCCTTGATTCCACTGATCCAAGATGTTTCTCCAACATCAAGATGCATTGCAATGGTTTTGGATATGTGTGATGGCTAATCTTAGGTGTTACCTCGACACACTTGGGGCAGGGGAAGAGCCTTAGTTGGAGAGTGACCTCCATTGTATTGACTTGTGGGTATGTATGAGAGGTGTTGTCTTGGTTGATGTGGGAGGGTCCAGCCCTAGGCAGCTGATGTTGGGTTGTATAAGAAAGCTGGCTGAACATGAGCAGGGGAAGTATGCCAGTAAGCAGCATTTCTTCCCAGTTTCTGCTTCAAGCTCCTGCCTTGAGTTCCTGATAATAAACTCTTCTTCACCCCTTCCCTCTTCCCCTGCCCCTGGCCAAGTTGTTTTTGTTTAGTGTTTTATCATAGCAGCAAAAAGCAAACTAGGACAGTATGTGACATTCTCTGTCTCTCTGTCTCTGTCTGTCTGTCTCTCTGTCTGTCTGTCTGTCTGCGTCTCTGTCTCTGTCTGTCTCTGTCTCTCTCTCTGTCTCTCTGTCTCTCTCTCTCTCTCTCTCTCTCTCTCTCTCTCTCTCTCTCTCTCTCTGTGGTTTCATGGGTGAGTAGGTACATATACCCATGTCTATACAAGTGCATATTGAGACCATGGAACAAATTGAATTTAAATACCCTTTTTATTTTTGAGGTAGGATGTCCTATTGTCCTGGAACTCATAGTGGGCTAGGACCCTTCTGTTTTAGTCTTCCCAGTGCTGGGATAACAAGGGAGCACCCTCCCTCTCTCTCTCCCTCTCTGTTTCTTCCTCTCCCTCTGTCTCTGTCTCTCTGTCTATCTCTGTCTCTGTCTGTCTGTCTGTCTGTCTGTCTGTCTGTCTGTCTCTCTCTCTCTCTCTCTCTCTCTCTCTCTCTCTCTCTCTCTCTCTCTCTCACACACACACACACACACACACACACGTGTGGATTGTGTTTGCAAATCAAGCACTTTACTCACATCCCTATCTCTCCAGTCCACATATTTCCTCTAATAAGTATCTTTTCACCAGGACAAATGTAGGCTTCCTACTTTGTATGCATTGAAAACATTCTGTGATTGGACAAATGAGGAGGAGGGGTGCGTTGTGACAGCCACAGCTCATACAAGGAACTTCGCTGAGCAGTGGGTTGCAATGATGGCCCAGGGCCTTCCTAGTCCCGGCCCACTCACCCAAATTAACAGTGTGCCCTGGGATTCCATGCATTTCCTTATTTGACACTTACAATAGCCCTGAGAGAAAATTTGGCCTAGACATATTATCATTATTTTCCAAATGAGAAAATGGAATCTCAGAAAGCCAGACTGTAATAAAAGAATCAAAGTATATTAAACCTGGAGGGCATTTTGAAGATCATGTGGTTCAACCTTTTTATTTTATGAATGGGAAATGAAGCCTGGATCAGCACGTGACTTGCCCAAGGCCTCATGGTCATTGGTAGAGCTGGGATTTTTAACTTATATGCCTTTATTCTGTGTCTTGTCCTTTCTCATTTGGCTGCACTACTCAGTTCTTAAAGATAGATCTGTGTCTTAACAAATCCGGTACCCATCGCTACTTCCCCCCTCAATTATTGTCACCTAGGAAATCAAAGCTCCCCACAAAGCTCATTCTTTTTCTGTCTACAGAGACAAGAGTAATTGACTGATTGGGAAGATGCAATTAGAACACTGAAATTTATTCAGTGTTATCAATGGGACTTTTAAGGGTTTCCTCTCAACAGGACTGGAACAAATGAGAGCATGATCCAATAGGTAGTGTAGGCAAATGGTGCCAGGGACCAGTTCAACCTGGATGTGTATGTTTCAGGATGGCCTAGCACCCATAGATGGTGAGACCTGATCTATAGAAGAGTGGCTCAAGGTTGGAGCAGAAGCCTGGGTACCAAGTCTGAATCTGGACAGTGATTCATGATGGTGAAGCCAAGAGGTCCAAGAGCAGGATGTAGTCTATATGAGGACACACACAGCTAACTGGTGTTCTTGGCACTTGAGATATGGTGTAGGGTAGGCATGCCACTTGGTAACACGCATGGACTGGGCATGTTGTTCATCAAGTGATTCTACAGTTATCTATGGAAAAGATACATATTTTAGGGAAATAATGTAATTTCAAAGAATTATGAATGTGTGTATTTTCTTCTAGGTCACTAGGGAAGTTTCTTTTTTTTTTTGAAACCCAGTCAGTTCATCTTTCCTTTGATGTAAGGAAAAAGAGGATCAGACTGAAATCTTTTTTTAAAAACATACTTGCCATTCATATAGAGTACTTGCTGACCCTTTTATCTTCTCTGAAATCAGAATCCTTTCTGCATGATGAGTGTGCTGGTGTAGCACTAGCTGAGGCTCCTTGTGAAGCTGTTTCCCCACACTGCTCTAGTCTCCATCTGTCCTCCTATTTCTGTGCACAGATAAAAAGCCTGGCACTCATTAGCTGGGCACCACTGCAGCCAGTCAGCTTGTGTTTACTGGGTGTCCACAGCATGCATGGCATTGCCCTGGGCACCTGTGAGGGAAGCCAATGGTTCTGACATCTTTGCCTTGAGTCCTGGATCCCCACAGTGCTGCTGGGCTGTGCGGGGGGGGGCCCAGGGGCAGAATGGCAGCAACAGTCAGGCCTGATGGAGCTTAAGACAGTGTGGGGTGGGGGGTGGGGGTGGGGGGATGGGGGTGGAACAGGGAATTTGCCAGGAGGCTAGAGAAGAATGAGAGAATTAGAGAGTGTAAGAGATTTTTGAAAGGAGCCACTCTAAATGGTAGGAAGACTCTCCAATAAGTATGACCATGCTGCTGTCCTTGCAAGGTGGGCAGACAAGCCCATTCTGGTGAATTACTACACTGCGTAAAAATAATCACCCAACCAAATAATTCTTTGACCAAGACTCGTGCTACAATCAAGTGGTTCTTTACACTTATTTCTACTTAAGGAAGTTTGTTTGTTTGTTTGTTTTCCACATATGCACTAGGAAGGTCTAGCTGAGCTATGGAGTATTAAATAATGTAAGTGTTTATTATGCATTTTTCTCCATAAACATCAGCTAGTCATCATCAAAGGTATAGAGTGGGTCAGTATTCCCATCTTCTGCATGAGGTAAAGAAAGCCCAAATGCCTCTGAATGAAATGTCATTATTCATTTCTGTCTTTGCCTAAAGTACCTTTTAGCTGACCTTGGGAAATAAAAAACAAGTTGATTTGTTGAGTTGGAGGTTTGTGGGTAAATTTTTTTCCCATTTTGTTTTCTTGGGATAGTATCATGACAGTCTCTCAAAGCCAACAAAGGAACAAAAACCAAATTATGTGTTCTCTAAAACAATGAGAATGTTGCAAGTGAAATTACAACTCCTAGGGGCTGATTTGAGAGTGAAATCAAACTATATCTGTCCCATGGGGAATCCCATCTCTTCAATAAGACTCTTGTCTTAAGCCTTCTATGTACTATTTCCAAGCCCCCATAGCTAAGGGAATTGGTGTTTGAGGCTTCTGGTCTACCTGCAAAAGTGTGAAGATGACAGACATAGGGATGGCTCATGATTATGATGAGACTTTTCACTTGAGTGTTGATCAGATGCCCACTCCCCTGGGAGCTACTTCAAGCATCAATAGTCACTATCTTTAGCCCTCTTGATAAGCAAGCAGGAAGGGAATTTACTCTAGCTTGTGTTTGAAGTGCCCCCTACAGGTCTAGTGGTTAAAGGCTTGGTTGCCCACTTGGGGGCAATTGGGAGGTTTTAAGAGGCGGAGCCTACTGGAAGCTTTCCAGACAGGCTACCTTCCCCTCTATCTTTTTTTTTTATTTCAAAGTCATTGAATAAGCTGTTTGGTCACACATTCTCACTCTCAGGTGCTGTGAAGCAATGTTGCCAATAAATCTTCTAAAGAAACTTCTAGTACTGTGAGTCAAAAATAAGCCCTTCTCTTTGTCAATTGCTTATCTTAGCAACTTGTCTTAGTGACACAAAGCAGATTTACACACGTTACACATCATTCTATAAACGGTCAGACAGAGACTCAAAGACATGACGTCCATGGCCATAGCAGCAGCAAGTGGAAAAATCAGGCTCAGTTCCACATTCCTTAGATTCCAAGCCTTGATCTCTCTCTGTTAGAGATCTCAGGGCACCAGTGGCTTCAGAGTGAGACAGGGCAGACATTGATATGACTAGCCAATGTGGCTCCCCTTTCTCTCACCTGAACAAACTAAAGAGTCACGAGCATATCAGATCTCCTTTGAAAATAGCTCCTGAACCACCCACACAGGAAAAGATATGTAAGTCCATTTGATTTCAGGCTCTAACAGAATACAGATCTTCCTCATTTCTGCTTTCAGTAAATGTCAAGGTTTCATCGGCACGCGCCGCGCTCTTCAGGGACTGAAGTGTAGGAGGCTGTCTGGCATATCAACAAGGGGAAGGAGAGCTTTCCTGGTAACCTCTGCCCAGTGAGGCCAGAAGCCCAGCCCTCTGCCCAGCGAGGGCCAGCAGCATTGCCCTCTTGGGCACTTCCGCGCACCCCCAGGATGTGAATTAGATTCAGGGGAGTGCCCAGTAACCACTTGCTGGCTGATAGGTGAAAGATGATTTTGAGTTTGTATTTCTCTCTAGCATCTGCCTCTCTGAGGCAGAATTGTTTTCCTTACAACTTCTCCATGCTGTTAATTTCCCCATTGATCCTGCACACTTCTTCCTCAAGGCTGAGTAGAAGGTAGCTACCTACCGTCCTCTTTTGGTTAGCGCTTGCTCCAGGTCATTATTACTGTTCTCATTTACTAGATAATTAGTTAGTTAAGTCACTAATTATATAGACACCATATTCTGCTAGGTACAGTGTTCTTTACTAGAGACAGAAACCTGGACCATTCTTGAGGACGGAAGGTACCTTAAGATGTAAAAAGCATATGATGCTCAATAAAAACACATTGTATGCACTTATGTGGGAGTCTCAAGGAGTCATTAACTCTGCCTGGGAATGGAAGCAGTGAGGCTGGAGGGGCAGAGGCTGTGTGAGGTTTTGGGATGCATTACTCTTCAGCCATTGGCTGCCACTTCCCACTTCTTGCAGCAAACTCTCTCCTACCACAGCCTCCTAAGAAGCCCTTCCTAGAGCAGCTGACATTTAGGTGGAGGGGAAGAGGAAGGGAAAGAGCTGTAATTTCACTTTTTCACTTTCAGTTCTACTGGATAAAAGGTCTCCCCTTGTCTCTGTCAGCTGTTTTCAGAGTAGTAACCAGCCGTGGAGTAGGAGAGGTATCCTATACATTTTTAATGAAACTGGATTAGTAAATGTCACCAATGTGATGACTGGGATGATGATGATGAAGAAGAAGAAGAACATTTAAATGAAGTTTCTTTTGTTTTAGAGACACAAAAATCTTTATAAATACATGTTGCAGGTTAGTGATATTCAGAATTATTTGCTCAGATTCAGTGGCTTATCCAGTGGCTTACCTTTTGAAATTGTGCCTCAGGAAATGGGCAGTCCTTCCCCATTAAAAAAAAATGAGATATTAATGACACTCCCTTGTATTTGTAAATGGTTACTTGCAAAGGACTTTGCACTTGGCAAAACACTTTAATTGCTTCATTTATTTTTTGAAGATGCCATTATTGACTTTGCTGAGCATCTATCTCATTTATTTATTGAATATTTATTAAGCAACTATTATCATTCTGAACACTAAAGAATCAGTATGGAAAAATAAGACAGTGTCCTAACACTGAAGAAAATAAAATTAAAAACATAGTTTATTATTTTATATGTACAAATGTTTTTCCTGCATGCATTTCTGTGTACCACATGTGTGCCTGGTGTCCAAGGAGGTCAGAAGAAGGTGTGGGACCCTCTGGAACCGGAGTTACAGATAGCTGTGAGCTGCCATGTGGATGCTGGCAATCCAACCTGAGTCCCCTGGAGGAGCAGCCAGTGCTCTTAACCACTGAGCTATCTCTCTGTCCCCCAGTTTTTATTTTATAATAATTTTAGATTTATAGGTGTTAAGGTATTATAGAGAGCTGTATATACCTTTCTTTGAGTTATCTTCTTTTAATGTTTAATATCTTAAATTACCTTGTGATGCTTTTGTTGAGGTCAAGAAATTAATATTAGTGCTACCCCGTTAACTAGACCTCATAACCAGACAATGTTTCTAGCATTGTCTTTCTCCTGGTTCAGGATCTACTCAAGTTTTTAACATTTATTTAGTTACTGTCTCACCTCAGTGTCTATCAATCTGTGATAGACATCAGTCTTCTCTCCCTTTTCATAATCTTAAGACTTCTAGAGAGTTCTTATTAGTCAAGTAGAATGCTCACCAGTAAGTGCATTTTTCTGATACTACCTCGTGATCACACTGGGCCTGTGGGCTTTTGATGCATATCATAAAGGCAAGGCTCCTTTCTCACCACACGTTATCAGAATCAATCTGTCCGTGGGCCTCCATCTTGGTCACTTAGCCCGGGAGGTGTTTTTCCAGATCCTTCATAAATTTACTATTTCCTTTCCTACCTTCTTTTCTTTGGAAAGAAGTCACGGCATACTTTCGTCATGTAAAAAGACAGTAATTAGTAGAATTTGTTCTTACATGAAAGGAAATAGAAAAATAAGTAAACGATAGACAAGAACCATGGTTAGTGAACGATCAAGGCTGAACAGATCATTAAGAGAAGGCGACATGATGGAGAGTGACCCGGGTGGATAGGGACAAGTTCAGCTCTGACCTCGGTCACAAGGGGTCAGTCACAAAGGGGCCGAGGGAAGAGCGCTTCAGGGAGAAGGTACAGCTTCCAGCGTAGGAAGAGACATGGCACTGCCAGACAGCCATACCCCCTGCTCAAACCCTCTCACCCCACCGTAGGGAAAGCCGGACTCCCAGTGCAGCTTAGAAACATTGCCCAATCACCCCCACTCCCATGCCACTGCTCCCACCTCTCAAATATCTTTCCGGTCTGTCTTCAGCTCTACTGAGCACTTTGAGCACGCCTGGTACACTCAATAACTCCACACTTAAACCTTGCATTGGCTTCTCCACATGAGGAGATTCCATTCTCCACCCAGCCCTCATGGGCAGCTACACCATGTCTTTTAATGTTATGACTAAATGGGTCTCTTCTCAGGGATGCCTATATGGGACTTCTTATGCAGAAGAGCAGTATACCATCTCCTCCCATAGCCATGAACTGCTTATTTAGCTCCTTTCCCCATATTAGCTTCTTTAAGTCTTCAAGCACACACACACACACACACACACACACACACACACACACACACACACACACACACATACACACTCTCATTTCCAGTATCAGGTTGTCTAGACACTAGAATTTCAGGACCTGGGTTAGGAGAAAGTTCAGAGCCCATAATTATGCACTCAGCACTTTCTTTAGCTAACTGGGTTCTTTGACAAACAAATAGGTTCTTTAGTGACCATCAATTTAATGCTGAATTTAAAAAAAAAAGAGAGAGTGCTATCGCTTGTAAGTTTACAGGCTTCTTTCCTCTCACTGCAGCTCAGACAGTAGGGAATTTCATTGTCTTCTCTGCATTATCTGGAGACAAGGAAGAAGGAAAGAAAGAACGCTGTGGACATCGAGGCTACATTTTTTGTAGAAAACATAAAAGGGAGGCCAAGTCACACCGTCAGGTAAGGTGAAATAAGTCTGGGATAGAAATCTGTGTCAAATAACCAAAGAATTGGGAGAGAAAATAAGGCAGTGAGGCATGGACTGGCACCACTGTCAGGCCTGCTTTATAGATCAGGAAATGGTGACAGAACACAGTAAATGACCTGCCTGGGGGTAGCTAGTGCTCCAGCAGAACCCAGAGACAAGTGAAAGCACCCCCAGTGCTCTCACGGCCCCCTGCTAGCAGCTCCAGCCCGAGAGCAGCATTTTGTGTCCACTCCCACTGCAGACAGCGCCTTCCAGCACAGTGCGCAGCAAGAGAGACACACAGGAATGAAGTGATTTCTTCTCAGCACACGGGCTGAACATTACTCCTAAACACCCTGAAGGTTAGCCGACTCACACAGTAGGAGCTCAGGCTCCTTGTGGGAACATGTATGATTCATTATGCCAAATGTTGGAATTAGAAATTGTTTTGGATTAGTCATTCTTTCATTTATTTGACAAAGAAGGTATTGAACACGCTGCTCAGACTTTGGCAAACCCTAGGAGGGAGGAATGCATTTCCCAAATTGGATTATTTTTCTGAACTTGTTGGTCATTATTTCCTGGTTGACATGTTTTGTAAATCTGTCTAGAAAATCAGCAGGGACTTAAGGGAGGTTAAAGGGATTGGTGCGTGCTTGAAATGAAGCCGGTCACGGTGCAGCTAAGGAGGCAGCGATTTTACGAACTTAACCCTGATCCCCAGCTTTTCACCCAAATGAACATTCTTTTACTTTCAGAAAACAAATAAAATGCATGTCTATGTTGAAAAAAAAAAGCTTGCATCTACAATATTAAAGATCCATTGCAACTGAACTTTTCTTTTAATTAAAATGAGCATTAAAATTAAATAACCTTAAATAACACCTTCAAAGTTGATTAATCTTGGTCTCTGCTCAAGAAACCTATGGGCTTCCAACCTGTTGGCATTTGCTAAAATATTAGTAATGGGAAAACTATCCCAGGGAGGCTAACCTGGGCTTAGGTATTCAAAAGGCTTTTAGAAAGTGTCCTATAGCTTGGACTTTGAAGAGGTAAGTCGACACAAGGGACAGAGGAATTCCTTGGACTTTCCACTGCCTAGTTACACTTGTCATAGACTTGGGACCTATAGTCCCTGACAAAGGTCACCAAGAATTTGAAAATGGTCTACAAGTCTTTGGGGCAACAATAACCAGTTCTTTGTGTTCTGAGTTCTAGAGAGTGAGAATTTGAAAATGGTCCACAAGTCATTGGGGCAACAACAATCAGTTCTTTGTCTTCTGAGTTCTGGAGAGTGACAGAGCCATGAAGTGGAGCTATGTTTGGTGGCCACTGATAATGATAGAAATGTCTTTTTTTTTTTTTTTTTTGGTTAGGGTAAAGCTGACCGACCCTTCTTTTAACAATTTCACCTCTTTATTAAATCAAGTTGTCTATCCCTGAGATTACAGTTTTATTTTTCTCTTTTGAATCAACAAAAGACTTCTAAGTAGTCAACTACTGGAGAAGAAAGCAAAGAGGGAAGAGGGGTCAAAGTTGCATTTGATATCTACTCTGGCCAGACACCACGATACTGTTCCATAATGTGTTATTTCCTTTTATTCAGCCAGGAATCATCAGAAGTTGATATTTATTAGCAATTATCCTTGTTTTCATTTGGTATAAAAATCCATGTAATTTGTTAAAGGGCATAGAGGAAGTGAGAGAGTTGGTACGCACATGTTTGTTTGACACTAACTCCTGGGTGATTTTTTTTTTTTTGAGCCCAGCTGATGATGTATATGTATTGTCAGAAACGAAGGCTGTTCAGACAGTGTTAGTAGATAGGGTGAGGCCAGGACATGGCACTGATATCCCTGTGATGGGTAAGATTGTTGTGACAATCGTAAGACACTGGCTTTTCTGCTTGCCTGTTTTGAGTTGCCTGAACTTACTCCTTCTACATTAGTAGAAGGCGATTCTGCTGGCCTGGGATGCTCTCACTCTATTTCATCCATATTCCTACTTCTCTTTCCAGATCTTACCCAGGGGCTGGGTTATGACTTTAGTGGGTAAAGCGCTGGCTATACAAGCAGGACCTGGGTGTGGATTGCTAGCAAGCATTTAAATGCTTAATGTGGTGGTATGCATCTATAATCCCAGCATTGGGGGAAGATCTCTAGGCCTTGTGGGGCAGCTAGTCTACTGAAACAGAAAGCTCCAGGTTCAAGAGAGACCCTGCCTCAAAAAACAAGTTGGAGAATAAAATACACTCAATGCTGATCTCCGGCATCCACATGTACACACATAGGTATCCACTCACATTAACACACACACACACACACACACACACACACACACACACACACACACACACACGGAGTCAGGGATTTCTTTTTAACTGTTAGATCTGGATGTGTCCTATTTCAACTTCTGAATTTTGTCAGGCTAAACTAGAGTAGGATGAGAGATACACCTTCTCTACCACAGTGGACATATTTTGGGATGTCAGCAGGAGTTATAGATAGCACATCTCTTGCTAGACAACTCTTCTTCCCACTGGTCTCCAAGATTTGGGTGTACTTATTACCATGCCTAGCATGGCTGGCTGATTGAGTGAAAGGGGATGTTAGATGTGTACTGGGAAATTCAAGTTTCTTCTTTGAGGAATCTGGGTTTGGGATGAACAGCCAGCTAGTCCAGGATGGCCTTGATCTTGAGATTACTTCATGTGAGGCTCTTCTCTCAGGTGATTTCTAGGCATCTCAGGGTGACAATTAAAGTTACCTAGACCATTCAGTCATCCCTGAGTCCCTTGACATATTTTAAAGGCATCTCATCAAGTTCTTCTGGTAGCTTACTCTCAGTTGAGAGCATTTCTGTGATTTACATCTCAAATGTCTTACTAAATACCTTTAGTGATTTGTATTCTGTATTTTTGTTTGTTTGTTTGGCTTTTTGAGACAGGGTTTCTCTGTGTATCCCTGGCTGTCCTGGACTTGCTTTGTGGACAGGGCTAACCTTGAACTCACAACGATTTGCCTGCCTCTGCCTCCCTGAGTACTGGGATTAAAAGCGTGTGCCACCACACCTGGCTTGATTTGTATTCTTAAAGGGCAGACAAGATACACCACAAGACTGGCACAGTTTGTGGCCCAGAGGGTTTGTCAAATCTCACTGACTGGATACAGTTTTTTCCTCTCTAAGAGACAGAGCTAACACCCCATGGTAATGATTGCTTTATGTTTCAGGCACCGGGGGTGTAGCTTATTGGCAGAGTATGTACCTGGGTTTGATCCCTACTACTTCAAAAACTGGCTTCAATGGTGCTCACTCACAATCCCAGGACTTGAGAGGCAGAAGAGTCAGGAGCTCAGGTCATTTTTGGCTAGACAGTGAGTTTAAGGCTAGCCTTGAATATATGAATATTCTCACCTTGTCATTTCATCTCTGTGCTGGATAGTTTCATGTCAACTTGACACAAGCTAAAGTCATCTGAGAGGAAGGAACCTCAATTAAGAAAATACCTCCATAAGATCAGGCTGCCGGCAACCCAGTAGAGCATTCTCTTAACTGGTGATTATAGGGCAGAGCCCAGCCCATTGTGGATGGTGCCATTTCTGGTCTAGTGGTCTTGGATTCTATAAGAAAGCAGGCCGAGCAAACCATGGGGAGCAAGCCAGTAAGCAGCACCCTTCCATGGCCTCTGCATCCGTTCCTGATGCAGGTTCCTGTCTTGTTTGAGTTCCTGTCCTGACTTCCTTTGATGAAGAATAGCAATGCGGAGTTATAAGGCAAATAAACCCTTTCCTCCCCAACGTGCTTGGTTTTGGTCATGGAGTTTCACCTCAGCAATAGAAACACTAATAAAGACACTCTCCTTTCCACCCCGAGGAGTGAGTGAGGTGATGCAGGAAAACTGCGAAGCACTCAGAAAAGAGAGAGAGAGAGAGAGAGAGAGAGAGAGAGAGAGAGAGAGAGAGAAAGAGAGAGAGAGAGAGAGAGAGAGAGAGAGAGAGAGAGAGAGAGAGCAGTAGTAGGGAAAGTAAAGAGAAAGGTGAAGATGGAAGGGCTGGTCTTGCTCTGAGATTTTTGGGACCAACTTGCTCTTTAATTAAAGAAGAAAAAAATTCCCACCCTTTAGCTACTAAAGATGCCCCTAAGAAAATTAAAATAATGTAAATTAAGCTAAATGAGTACTCTAAATGCCACTAGAGTTTGGTGGGCTTCAGTGTTTGGATGCTCTAGTGATCTTATAAAAGAAGAGCTGGCCACTGCTTTCTGCCGCACATGACTGAGAAGGAGGTTAGATGACCACACTAGAAGGGAGTCACAGAGGTTAAGGTATTGTCTGCTGTTCTGGTCTCTACAAACCACAATAAAAACAGCCTAAATGAGGGATGACGGCGATTTCATGGGTTCCTTCCTAGGGGCTGTCAATGCAGAGAAATCAGTTAATTTGTAATTAAAATACACAAAATGGCTCAAAGGGAGTCCATAGTTGCTAGTGAAATATCTTATTAACCACAAGGACATCTCCCTTGGAGGCAGTGAGTGGCTGAGATGTGACAGAACGTGTGCAAGACATAGCATGCGCAAGCAAGCAGAATGGTCTGAGCTTTAACCTTTGGGGTCATAAACAGTGACTTAAAACCTCCTAAGATTTCTCCTAAGGCAGACGTGAAGGTGATGGCTTACAAGGTGTATACTCAGTCTTCAGAGTCAGGTCTCCAAGATAACACAAGGATTTTATTACACCCCAGTGGCTCTGATGCTCTGGGGACCACTGTCACCCTCATTCAATATTTATACCGTGAGATTACACAAGAATATTTTATTTCCATTATGGTACGATGGTATATATCTTCAAATGCAGCACTCAGAAGGCTGAGGCAGGAAGACTGTAAATTCCGGGCTAGCCTGGGCTTCATAGTGAGACTCTGCTTCTATACACCTATCGAGGGGCATGGTTGGACTATAGGGGACAGAGATGAACTATAGGGGGACACGGTTGGGCTATAAGGGACATGGTTGAACTATAGGGGGACATGGTCAGACTACTCTAATCCTTTAATTTTATGAGTGAGGGAAACGAGAGGTTAAGTGGTTCGCATAAAGTCATCTAGATCTATAGTGACCATGTGCCCATCCACCGAGTAAGCCAGGGTACTTGTTTTGATTTAATTTATTTAATGTTTAATTTTTCACACAAGTGTATTTTGTATGTTGAGAACATCATGCCCCCATCTCCCTCTACTCTGTCTTCTCTCCCCCTCTCACTGGTACCCTTTGAACCTCTAGAGTTTAACATCCATACACACACACACACACACACACACACACACACACAATCTAGGAACCACAGATGGAGAGAAAACACATGGTAACTGTCTTTTCCAAGGCCAGCTTAATTCACTTGACATTATCTCCAGTTGTACTTGATTTCCTGCAAACAACACAACCTTGTCCTTTCGGGCTGAAAAAAAAAAAACCTTTCACTGTGTGTATTTATATCACATTTTTCTTTATCCATCCCTAAGATTGGTTCTATAACTCAGCTACTGTGAGCAGTGTTGCAGTAAATCCTGATATGTGAATGCCTCTGTGATCTGCTGACTTGGAGTCCTTGGCAATCATTAAGAAAACAAATAACAAACGCTGGTGAGGATGTGGGCAAGGGGAACCTTTACACACCACCCGTGGGAAAGAAAATAGACGCGGTTACTATGGAGGTTGGTACGAAGCCTTCTCAAACCAGGACAGTTCCGAGAGTGAACTCAGGAACTGGTACAGTTCTTCTAGGTCCGATGGTGTCAGTCTGAAGTGCCCCACGGGAATCAGGTCAGGTGACTATCCTATTGCAACAGGTGGACTAAAGTGTGGGGACCCAGTCTGTTCACTGCTGCCATTTGCAAGAAGGAGCCTCTCCGTCTGGGGACTTAGAAAGGGCACCATCTGTTGTGCCCTTAGAAAGGGACCAGGGAGACACTTCCTTGACTACCCTCCAACTCTGAATTCTTCCCAGCACTCAACCTGAGTGAGTATTTTAGTCAATTTGTGTGGTCGTAACAAAATACCTGAAGCTGAGTAGTTAATATAAAAACATCCTGTGGAAGTTTTGGAGGATATGAAGTCCATGAACAAGGTTCTAGTGACTTTTGTTGTTGGATGAAGGCTATATCTTTTAGAGTCTGGGTGGGTACTGGGTACTGCATTTTCTCATGGCAGAGGGTGGAAGGGCAGGCTGGCCAACTGTTTCATGGCTCATCTTTTATAAGGTTTTATAAAGTTCTTCATCACACTCATGGCTTCACTATGCTGCACAGTCGCGGGCAGTACCGGAACTCTGTAAACCATCACTGTGGGTATTGGGACAAGTCACAGTACCGAGGAGGGAACACGCCCCAGCAAGAGCTGGCACTTTTTGCAAAGTGGTGGAATTTCTCAAAGATCAAGGGCTCAAAGAAAACGCCAACCAGCAAATGGTTCTACAGTGGCTGATGTAATTTATGACGTTCACTTTGGCCTGGATGCCACTCTGGATTCTTGGTATATGGGGTGAAGGGTTGAAATGCTGATAGATAAGGAAGTCTGGGGTAAGTGTGCCACTGCTGAGGAAAGCTACTGTGTTTGGAGCAGCTGCTGCATGCAAGACCTTGGTGGGCAGACCGTGTTGAATCTTGTTGCCTCTTCAACTTCTCTTTATCTCTTAGAATTTAGAGAACCATCCCCCCCAGGAAAGCAAGTCAACTTTCCTGTCTGTGTTATGTGGTACTTTCCCATGAAGAATCTATGAACAAACATCTGATCACCCAGACAGACCAAAGAAATACTTCCACTAAAGTTTAGCTTGTTAAACCTCCTACAGGGGTATGGTTAACCACTGAAGAAAAATGCCCCTTCCCAGCAATCGTTAATGGCATATATATCCTTATGAAGGGATGTGGTCTTATGTGGTTAGTGTGCTGCCTTTTGAGGCTTCCCTCCTCTCCTTTCCCCCTATCTTGCACAGGTCTCCCATGGATCATCACAGTTTAGGCAGGCAACAGCCGTCTCATGCCTAGATGACAGCATTCTACAGCGGTGTGATAAAATAAAACAAAAAGTCCAAGCATGTCAAGGATACAGTGGTGGTTCATGAGCAGTTACCAGGGTCAAGGCCTGGAAGATTGACTGTGAGGGGCTACAAGGATATGATGTAAATAACAAGATGGTAGCAATGGTACCTAGTGAGAGTATTTGTAAGATTACATCACACTGTACAGTTGAGTCACTACTACTCAGTTGAGTACACACTAATTTTGTTTGTGTGCACTAAATACATTAAAGGGAGGGAACAAAATGTCCTTATGGCACAGGCAACACTATTTAGTTTGTCTTATTAATGAGGAAACTCATTATTGAGGTCCGAGGAAGTTGAATAACTCTCTCAGTGTCATGAACGGTAAGCGATGGAGATGTCAAACCCAGGAACTAAATAAGTCTACCAACTGTCACCTCCAAACTGTTAACAGCTGCTGATGCAAGTAAGTTATAGCTCATCATCTAGGCCGGAAAGCACATCATCCCTAAGAGGCAGGTGCAATGGACAGGAAATACTTGACCTCTCATAGTGCACCTTACAGAAGCAGCAGCTGTGTTGGGAAGGCCACTCGGGTCCATATGCAGTTAGTCATTGAAGCAGACACAGTGGCTTGCTTTGAAGATCTGGTACAGGAGCACTGAGGCTTGGCGCAGAGACCCGTGACCCCAGGGGACTTTCCCCTTCTGGCTGCAAGTGTGATTTAAAACCTCTAGGCTAAGCTCATTTTGCCAAATTGCTCCTGCAGGATCCACTTTCAAGGCCAACTCCAGAAATTTCTAGCTCAGCAAATCCTATTCAAAGCCAGAAAACGTATCCATCCAAGCCACCTCTGAAACAGAGGAATGCAGTTTTTTTAAAAAAAATTTTGTGCTTTGCAGAAAGCAATAAATGTATTTATACACAAATTTACAGGTATACAACACCATGCTGATTATATTTGAGCGAAGAGAGAAAATTACATCTGTACATCTGTGCGTGGTTGCTGGCCTGGCCCTCTGTGTGGGGAAGGTGCTGCAGTCCTCAGCACGTACACAGACTGCTGCGTGTTGTATTTCATATTAGGTAGTTCAGTTTAGAGAGATAGGCTCCTGCCTTACTTCACAGCCTCGGGTCGGGGAATGCAGACTGTTTTAAAGCGGAACCCAGAGGACCTGAAAGGTCACGTCAGGTCTCAGAGGAGGACGTTCAACATTAGAAAGATTGGACTTAACTGTGACCAAGGAACTACTTAGAGCCAGAGATGCCATCACTGGGCAGGCTGGAAGTCAGAGATCTGAGTTCAAATCCTAGTTTACCCCTGCATCCACCAGGGTGGGGCTGGACTGAAAGCAGGTCCTTTAACCTCTCCAGATTTCTTCTTTTCCATGCACGAATTGTGCAGATCAGTACTAATTCACTCAGTTATTGTGCAGATCAGGTATATAAGAAGGACATATTATATGCTCAGTAAATTATAGCTAATAGGGTTGGCCACATTAAGGCATGCAGCTATTCTGATGTGTCTTGCATGCAAGAGATTTGAGTGCTGTTGGACTGGCCAATAATTGACCCAAACAGTACTTTCTTTATCACTTAAGGGGCCTTGGCCCAGTTGTCATTTTACTGTGCTTGGTGGATACTCCGCAACACATATGGGACCATCACGATTGTTCAAAGTGGCCAGAGATGATTTACCCAGCTCTTCCTTTATTGCACAGCCACCAAGTGACAGGGCAGGCTCTTGGAATCCAATATTCTGAGTTTGGGGTGTTGTCCTGTGTGGCGTGCGCGGCTCGCCCTCGGGTCAGTGCCCCTTCCCCCTTCGCATGCTTTCTCTGTTTTCCTGCAGCCCCTGCCCCAGCAGAGGCAGCCGGGTTCCTGGAGATTACCTTAATGAGCAGATCCAATGAATAATCATGAACGCGGTCGGTTCTGGTGTTGCCCTTTCAGTCCTGAGCTAGGGATAGATTTATAGACACTGACTCTGGCTGGTATTTGGGAATGGATAATTACCTTCACTTACTATATCCTAGCTGCTTTGCCTCAGTATTTACTGCCCGGACTTCTGCCCTTTCCCAACTGATTGTGAACATGCGCATGCCATAGACAACTAAGTGGCATGATCCATTTGAGGTGGCCATAAACCTAAGGCTTCCACCAGAAATGATGCAAAAAAAAAAAATTAATGGGACATGAAATCAAGTAAATGAAGTTGAGTACAGTAATTAGTTCATATTTTAATCCTCGGGTCTGTTTATTATCTGTCGACTGGTGAGCAATTAAGTGAGTGCCATTGAGATGATTAGCTTTGTTTCAGAAGAGGTTTATCGATATGTCAGAGCAGATGAATCTAGGAGTTCTAAATGGCTTTATTTTGAACTGCATAGTAGTACATTCATGAGGTGGATAGACAAGATTAGTACATAGATGACTTTTATTTACTGTAACAGGACCATTCTGGAGGATATTGGTGTGTGATCGAGTGGGAAGATTCAACGTGCACAGAAACAGTATTTATAGCCCTAGGTTCTTTTCTTGAGCATGAGTGTATGTGTGATAGGTGTACATGTGTGTGTGTTACATGTATATGGCATGGGCGTGAGGTGTGTGTGTGTGTGTGTGTGTGTGTGTGTGTGTGTGTGTGTGCATCCATGCATGGGTGTGTGTATGCTCATGTGTGTGTGTGCATCCATGCATGGATGTGTCTACGCTCGTGTGTGTGTGTGTGTGTGTGTGTGTGTGTGTGTGTGTGTGTGTGTGTATCATGCATG
The DNA here is from genome assembly GCF_964271855.1 of Acomys minous. Classification (NCBI taxonomy): domain Eukaryota; kingdom Metazoa; phylum Chordata; class Mammalia; order Rodentia; family Muridae; genus Acomys; species Acomys minous. The sequence continues at coordinate 85,927,029 of NC_140493.1, read as the reverse complement.
GGTGTGTGTGTGTGTGTGTGTGTGTGTGTGTGCCTGAAGTTGACATTGTGTGCTGTGATGGCTGGTTTTATATCAACTGGACACAAGATAGAGCCATTTGGAAAAAGGAAAGCTCAGTTGAGAAAAAAAAAATACCCTTCAGATTGGCCTGTGGGGGTGTTTTCTTCATTGACGTGGGAGGGTCTAGCTCCTGGTAGGCTATGTCACCCCTGGGCTGCTAGTCCTAGGTGCTGTAAGAAGGCGGTCTGAGCGAACCACGTGGAACAAAGCCAGTCAGAAGTGTTCCTCCATGACCTATCCTTCAGGTTCTACCTCCAGGTTTCTGCCTTGCCTTCCTTTGATGATGAACTGAACGCTTACCTCTCCACCTTGCTTTTGGTCACGGTGTTTCATCACAGCAGGAGAAACACTAAATGAGACAGGTGTCTTCCTTCATCACTCTCTGCTTTACTTATGGAGGCAGGACTCTCCCTGAGCCTGGACCTCACCAATTTGAGCTGGTCGAGCTAGCTGGCTTTCCGTGGGCATCCCTTTCCTCTGCTTTCCAAGAGCTAGAATTACAGGCAGCCAGTGCATCCACCACACTTTTACAGGTGTTCTGGGGGGATCCGAGCTTGGGTCTTCAACTTCTGGGGTGAGAACTTTCTCCAGTGAGCCATCCCCATGGGCCTGTTCCTAAATACTTAACTGCAACGGTGTGATCAACTCTTCCTTCTGAGACCCGGGGAAGCATCTTCGAGGGCTACATTTCTTGGTTTGAGCTTTATTTCCACATTTCTTGCAATATTTTTTTGGCTTGGCTTGATATTGCTGGTCTTTTTTTTTTTTTTTGGAAGGGGTAATTTGGCGACTTCTATATGCATCTTTTGTGGCTGCTTTTTGTAGCTTATGTTTGAGAAATAATTGGCCCATGGCTTTGCTGTCTTGAGGCTGCATCTATTAATGGCCTCGGGGTGTTCTGCTCGCTGATGCAGGAAATGTGATCTTGGGGGGGTATCCTTACTCTCCGCTGGGGTGACTCATTTAAATCACCTAAAATGGTTCTTGAACCCTGGGATTTGGTAGAACTGTAAATCTAACGTGGCACATTAAAAATTGGAACTTTGAGTCAGGAAAATTAGGATCGGGTCCTAATTCTACCACTGGGTCTTAGTGACCTTTGGCAGGTCTCTTGCCTTTCCTGGCACTTGGTGATGGTTCTGCAGGTGTGTTGGAAGAGATGACCCGACAGGTGCTCCTGGGTATGGAGACCTGGAGTACAATCATTTGTTTCAAGTATGAACCTTAAAATGGAAGGTGTAACTTCTTTAAGTTTTCATGAACAGTTGACATAGGTCAGAACAACGAAGATTAGGTAATTCAATGTAAGAAATTCTTCTTCAGTTGATTTTCATTCCCATGCCTTTGGAAAGGAGATTTTTTTTTCTCAAAGTCTGGCTAGTTCCCAGAAGTGCTGTGAGCACTATTCCTCCCTTTAGGTGTGCTGTCATTGGCTTCTTTTTAAAGATTTATTTTATGTGCTTGTGCCTGTGTGAATTTATGTACACTACATGTGTCCAGATACCTACAGAGGCCAGAAAAGGGTTTCAGCTCTCCTAAAGCTGGAGTTACAGGCAACTGTGAGCTGCCTGATGCTGGAAACTGAACACGGAGTCTGTGCAAGAGCAGTGGCTGCTCCTGCTTCCTGAGACATCTTTCTTATTCTCTTTCGCTGGTTTTAAATAAACCAAGACCACACTCAACACTTCTGTAAAATGATGACAAATGATCGTTGCCATGGCGACAGTCAGGTCTGAAGCTGAACCTCAATCAAATTCCAGTTTTTAAGTTCTCTGTCTTTAAAATTTACCTTGTGGTACAGCAACTCCCTCCTTGCTTTAAGGAAACAATACAAAAGAAAGATGTTAAGTCTAAAGGAAGAGGATGGTGGCCATCATAATGTCACTCTAGTGAGCCAGACCTGAGGTACATGCAGGCTAGGATGGTGTAGGTGGAATAGTGACTCAACAGACTGCCTTCAGATGCAGCATCTTCTTAGACTGCCCCACTGTGAGCATCTACAATCGATGATCCAGGAAATTGCTCAAGGGACTGAGCTCTCCTTTCCCAGATGTAACTATAAAAAGGCCCCAAGACACCCCCCCGCATGGATCAGTCACCACCCTCTGGCAGGTGCGTTTGTACTGTGGATGGTCAGCATCTGGCATCTCAGCCCCTGTTTGCTAGACTTCTCAGAGGCTACTTTGCCCAGTCTGGGTAGGACTGCTTCCCAGAACTTCAAACATTGGCTTCTAGCACTGGCAAAGACAATCACCCTATCTTGATCTTGGGAGTGATTCCAGGGCTGAGACAAAGAACTGAAATGAATTATTCTAACACACTACCTCGCAGCTATTCCATTGCTCTTCCCAGGCACCCTGAAGAATTCATTTACCTTGAATTTGTGAATAATTTAACATATAAATTCAAAAATCTCTGTTAATATTGACATTAACTTCATTAGGGTTGACATTATGACTATAGAATTTTGATTATGACATTCTGGGCATAATTTAGGCACTTTGAAAGCTCTAGTCTATATTATCTTCATTTACACATTCAATTTCTTTGTTCAGCAGTATTTACCCACAGCTCATTATGTGTGTAGGGAGATATTTTTAAGGAGTACAACCCACTCTGGGACTGCCAAGAGTTAACAGTCTAGTTGGAAGACAGGGTCTTCTGCTAGACCACGAGCTCCTTAAAGACAGGCCCCCTGGTTTTCCAGTCTGAATTCCCCTACTGAGCTAGAGCCAAAGCTAGGCAAACAGTTATTAGCGTGGGGTTTACAGAGAAACCTTGGCCCACCTTAAGCAGTGTCACGAATCAGAAGTCCCGAGTCAAACCCAACCTTGGCATGCTGGTTTGCATGACCTTGGCCCTTCATTACCCTAGTGAGGGGCTCACATCGAGAGCACACTCACTGAGCTGATGTGGGCCGACAAAAAGAAAGTTCTTTTTGGTCGTCAGTGTGCTTTAAGTTAAGACTTGCGATTAAAAGCTAAAGACCACGTAGAGACAATGGCAGAGGAGCCCAGGCTCTCCGTTAGCACTAGCATTCACGTGCAAGCCCACACTGCTTCTGCCACTGTGCTAGGTGCTGTGCTCACCTGGAAGGTCCTTCCAATGGCTAATCTCCCTGTGAACCTAACAACTACCATTCTCTCAGTGAGACCCACACTGGCTACCCTGTATAGACTTGCAACTCATGCTGCCATGCTTCGCTCTGGCTCTCTTTTCTTTGCTGTTTAAGTCCTCAAAGCCTTTGCTGTATTCTGATGCTCTATATTTACGCTCTTCTTCTTCTTCTTCTTCTTCTTCTTCTTCTTCTTCTTCTTCTTCTTCTTCTTCTTCTTCTTCATTATCTGTCTCCCCCACTGGACTGGAATCACTTTATAAATAGGGATTTGTAGCCGTCTTATCTGTTCTTTGCATGAGATAATGGGGATGAGATGATGGGAAGTTCCTTATAAAGCAGGTAGATAGTGGCCAGGTATTGCCAATGAGATTCCATAGCCATTTGTGAGCCGACACCATGCCTTGTCCCTCTAATGGATCTGAAATGCCTTCAGGGCAACACTTAACTGTTTAATCCTTCTATGTCTTCTACCATATATAAAAAAAGGTAGACACAGATTGGTACTTTATAAATATACTTTTTAAAAATTCATGAAGTATATTCTTTTATGAAATTTCCAGAAGATGTCTTAGTGGTAATTATCAAAAGCCCTTACTTTCTGCCCTGTCCCTAAGGGCATTTGAAGCTTTGCGCAGATTTTATCCCAATATTCCAACTTCAATTTATATTTATTTATTTTTATTTTATGAGTGGTTGTTTGTCCTGTGTGTAGGAGTGTGCACCACACACATGCCTGATGCCCATGGAAGCTGTAAGAGGGCATCGTATGCTCTACTACTGGAGTTACCCATGGTTCTGAACCACCATGTGGGTGCTGAGAATCAAACAGGAGTCTTTTGGAAGAGCAGCCAGTGTTCTTAACTACTGAGCCATCTTTCCAGCCCCTCCTGCTTCAATTTAAATGCTGAGGTATATTTCCTGTATAGCCAACGAATGTAACACATCTCTGGATTTCAAAGAAAACAAAAGTATAATGTTTTTGTTCCTGGGACACCAACAGTTGCTTGGATTATCATTGTGACTGAACGACTCATTTCACAAACATTATTTAAGCACTTACTGTCTGGCAGATGCTGCATTAGGTACCTGGTATCTAAGGATAGATTTTGCTTAAGAGGTTTACTTAGGTAATTCCTTCACCCAGTAAACATGTGTTGACTGCCCTCATATAACATGTGTTGACTGCCCTCATATGCTCAATGTACTAAGTGCTGAGAGTACAGCACCAGCCAAATAAAAATTTCCATCGGCAAAGAATTTCTGTTCCAACAGAAGCAAGAATAAACAGATACAAGACCCACAGTGACGGGAATCATAGTAGATTGGTTGGAGTGAGCACATTTTTAATACAAAAATGTAATTTTTTTTATCCTTTCCAGGCCACATATGATATCTGTTGATTAACATTTTTGTTGTTCTCTTTCATTATTTTTTGCCAGGAAACTTTAAAAAATTTAAACCATTCTTAGGTCCTGGGCTTGACTTGACATACAAGGTAATGATTGGCAAGATCTCAAGTACAAGAATATACAACTTTCTCTGGAAGGGAAGAAGAGGCAACAACCAATTGGCTGAGTGGAGGGAGGGCTCTTGAGAGGCTAGAATAGGGAGACTGAGGCAGATGATGGCTGGAGAGATAAATGTGGCATTCATAGTGGAGGGAAGAGCTTTCTTGTGGCCTACGGCATACAGTTGCACTTCCATGTCTAACTTCCCCATTTGTGTTATATTTAAGTACTCTGGTTCTTATTCTACCTTAATCTCTAATTAGGCAAATAAGGCATTTCTACCAAGAGGTCCCAGCAAAGTGCTACAGAGAGCGCTTTTACTCCCTACACTCTTGCACATGTCAGGGCAACTTGGTTTTACTTGCTTATTCCCAGCAATTCGTGTGCTCATGTGAGGCACTCTCTCAAGGACACAGATACCTGGTTCCTTTGATGAGAATGAGGCTGCATTGTCTGTCTCAGTTACTGATTCTGAAATAGTCTCATTCCTGATTTAGAGATGCGCAAGTCACGGAGCCACTCCATATTTCACATGTGACTTTTAGGATCTCTTTTCAATTAAAAATATAATCTACAGCACAGCAGCAACACCTATGGACTTTTCCCTTGACCCAGGAAAGTCAATGCTGCTACTTTACCTTCTGAGGGAGCAGTAAGCATGGCGATCTGAAGGGCTGGTCATCATTCTTCCTTACTATGATCCAAGATAGCTATTTCATCACTTTCTCTTGGAATCGACCTTAACTATAGACATGTTGTCATGCATGATGTATGCACATGTATGTATGTATATACATGTGTACTCAATATATGTTCAGATTCCCCAATAGACGTGTGGCTTTTCTGAGTAGAAATTTGGTGCTGTGTGCTCAGAGCCCAGCACACGCAGCAGGAGCATAATAGCCATAGAGAGAGGAGAAAATGAATCAGAGATCGGGCTGAAGATGCCCTGTGAAGAGGCTAACACATTTTTCAGGGCACTACTTTATCCTTTGGGAATGAAGAACTCAAAGGAGGTTTTGAAGATGAAATTGTCCAATTTCTCCCAAGTAAGAGAGATTGTTTTTGGTCTATTCTCACTATTGGAACTTAATCCACAAAACATTCTTTCCTAATATTATCTTTTGTTTCACCCTACAAATAACCTACTTTATACTAGATATTAATCTAAGCACTTAAAATGATTAGCAAGCTAAGGAGCTTGATTATTAAAAATAGTTAATCCCTACTTTTTAAAAAATTGAGGCATTTGAATCCCTGAATATGTCCATTTATCACCAACCTCCAATAAGGCACCCAGGAATTCCTCATGTAGGACATGAATAATTTTACCAAAAAAAAAATGCAGTTGCTAATGGTGTCTTACATCCACACAGTTTTATAAAACAAAGCAAATGATTACCATCAATTATAATAACCTCAGCAGACAAGGCTACATGCAACATACAGCTCTTCAGATACCAGCCACCGAGGTATGCCAAGGAAAATGCCTGGTATTAATTGACTCATCATGATCAGCAATGATAGATAGGGCAGATGGCAGTGCGATTGCTCACTGCCAACAACAAAAACACATGCTTTATTGCCAGAAGTGTCTACTGGGGTCCTCTCAAAAGACACCCAGGACCAAGGGAGGCTCTGTAGGTGGCACAAAAGAAATAGGAGAAGTTAAACTACAGGGTGATAAGTATTTGCCTTTCCTGAGGCTAAGTGGAATGTAACTGGAAGAAGTTTCTGGAAGAAGGCTGTGGACGGTGTAGAGTTTAGTAATTAGAAGGTACATTAAAGCTAGTAGTTCACCCATTGTTTAAGAAGTGTTCAGGGCTTAATAAATCTAGCAGTGGGAGTTCACTATTTTCAGAAGCAAACTCATTTCATTGATAGATGGCTCCCATTGTTAGAACATGTATTAAAGTCTTCCGTCTGCTGCCTCCACTATTGGCCCCAGGTCTTTCCCTTCAGCTGGCATAGGTGTTCAACACTTCTTGCTCACAAGGGCAGGTTAAATATCTCAAAAGGCAGCTATGTGAACAGTGATATTCACAGAGCCCATTTTGGAGCCTTCCAAATGCTGGGTTCTAGCACCATGAGCTGGTCAGTGTGTAGATCATATGAACAGGTGCTTGGGAACAAATGTGATGACAACAGTGTGATCTACCCAGGTGAGATATAGCTATACCCACACTGGGGCTGCTTCTCAGGCCTTCCCTGCAGGTGTGTGTGTGTGTGTGTGTGTGTGTGTGTGTGTGTGTGTGTATGTGTCCATCCCGGTCTGTGTGTCTTTATTGCTTGGAAAGCTGTTTCCCAAGTCTCATCAATCTACATAGTACCTCAGCTTGTCATTTCCAAGACACAGCTACTATTAGTCCCTTCTCTTTCCTTTCCTCACAATAAAGAGGTGCTAAGTTTTCTCTGTTTAGAAAAGTGGAAATTGTCAGGCACTGTAACTGGTATGACAGCTGCTAACCAGTATGTCCTGGGAAGCTTTACAAATGTTTGGACCCAGAGCACACCGCTCAAGACACAGGTTCATCTAGTCTAGGGAAGGACTGGGGATCAATTTTGATGGGACCTTGTTACTTCTTAGTTGTTGCTCTGTGTAAAGGTACCCACTAATGGGTGCCCAAGAGTAATGCTTTTCGCTTGGGAGCTTTTTATTTTTGTTCTGAGATAGGGTGTTCCTAGGTAGCTCAGGCTAACTTCAAGCTTACCACCAGCTTGCTTCTGTCTCTCTAGTGCTGGTATTACAGACATCCGTCACCATATCTGTCTCTGTGGAAACTTCTAAACAGAGATTCTTTGAAGCACCTAGTCCCTGTAATAGGTCTAGAAAAATTAATATGCTGAAATTAGACTATTACGTATCCATTAAGGCTTTGAGATGTATTCAAAATGGCAGGTTGCTAATGTACGTGTTACAAATCACCTACTTAAATGTTGACTCAACAGAAGGAATGGTGTAAAGATTTTAGCCTAGCAACTATCTATATTTTTACCCACTCAGTTAAAGAGTGTTTCTACTTTGAAGTGGTGCTGTGGTAAGCACTGAAATATGAGGGAGAAAAAAAAAACCCCAGAAACAACGGCAATGATCAAGTCAGTCAACTGATAGAGTAAACTTTAAAACAACACATTATCATAAGGAAGAGTTTGTCTTTAAATATTCCCTACTTGAGACTGATGCCCCCAGTGCCTCTGAATTGTGAGCTTTTACCCCGTTTTGGTTATATTTCCTGCCATGCTCTAATTTAGGACCTGTAGCTCTGGAGAGGAGAGAGGTTTCAGTTACTTGGTTCCTTTTAGCAGACATCCTTAATCAATCCTAGCACGTCTCCCCCTACAGATGTAGGAGAAAATCTCATACTGCCTGCTGAAGCCCATTGTCTATGCAGCCATTACTAATAGATGACAGATAAAGTTCCGCATGAGATCTACGTGCAATGTCTCAAAAACACAGTGCCCTGACATGCCCGCAGGCCCTTTTCTCACGCTATCCCTCCTCCCCTGTTTTGTCTTTTCTTTTAAGTCTATCAGCCCAGTACTTCTTACATCTGGGATCCCACTAAAACTTTAAAATATCTTTGAGAGGTGTCTAAATTGAACCTTCGAAGGATCAAGCGATGTCCCAAGATAACATAGTGTGTATCAAAGCAGGGGCTACAAATTCGGGCCCTTTGACTCCAAAGCTGATGTTTTAAAATTACTCTTTTTAAGCTTCTCTCCACAGCCCAGTTCAAAGGGCACCTCCTCTGTGAAGTGTTTCCTGACCCCTTCAAGTAAAATGTGTCCCGTCTTTCTTTGCTGCTGCCAGGATCTTTGCCCATCTCCGTTTCAGCATGTCATTACATTTCAGTGATTTGAATATAGTCCCCTTTGAACCCCCTCCGGGGCAAGAACTCCTTTCTTCTTTTCCACATTTAAATCCTTATATCCCTAGTAACTAGTATGGTCCCTAAGCCAACCCTTAGTCAATGTGTTTTGAATGCACATTCAGATCTGGCTAAGGGCTTTCTTGTGGTCTATTGGATGGTATATGGCTTTAGTACATAAAAAAGAAATACCAGGGTTAACCAGGGCCTCAAAGAGCAAAATAAAAAGACCATATAAAATGCACACTTTAAAAATTTAAGGTCCTTTTGACATCAGTTATTGAGGACTCTTACTAGGAACCCAGTTAATGCCTTCTTATGAGATGAGGACCCCCTGATCCTTAAGACATAATTATCCATAAGTGTAAAGAGTGAACTAGGTCAAGTGCCACATCACAGATGGAATCTGGCTAAACCTTATCTCTTTCTCATCCGAAACTGTGTTAGTTGCATTGCTTCTATCTATTTTCTTGTCTGGACGTGACGGCGGCACACTCACCATCAACGGTGTGACACAGTGGAATTTCCAATAATGCAGAATTTGAGACAAACTCTTCCATTCCTTGACACTGATTTTTTCCAGTGCATTGCATGTTTAGTCAAGAAAGTCCCACTTTACCAGAAGGGAAGCTGTTCTGTCATATAGGGTGTAGAGGGGTAAAGGCAAGGAAGGAGACATAGAAAAGGTGAGGCCTTGAGGTTAAATGGTGCTGTAGGAGAGCAGTTCTCAACGTGTGGGTCTGCACCTCCCATGGGTCGTATATAGGACATCTCGCATATCAGACATCCTGCAAATCAGACACTTAGACTACGATTCATAACAGTAGCAAAATTACAGTTAGGAAGGAACAACACAAATATTTTTATGGCTGGGGGGGGGGTCACCATAACTGTAGTAAGAAGGGTCGCAGCATCGGGAAGGTTGAGAACCACTGCTCTACGACATGCCAGGGCGCGAGTCCCGAGAGACCCCATGCCAGTGTTTCAGATGGAAATCCTGTTCCGCTGTAGCCTCTCCTGGGAAACTGAAAGTCGGCACGCAAAAGACGCATGGAGAAAGGAGGCAAGGGGCCTTCTTTCCCAGATTCCAGGAGAGCCTTCCCCTCTTGTTATTTCACTTTTGATCAAAACAGGCATCGAATCCTACAAGTTGGCGCTCAACCTTAGCACGTTGGCAGAGTCACATACCTCCCCAGAGAAGGCCTGTCCGTTGAGGAGGTGCTCAGACCCCTGGCTGTCCTCACTGCCAAAGTGGAGCCGGATCTCCTCCAGGCGGTGGCTGTATGTCATGGGCCCGCCTGAAATGTTGACCAGGTGCTCCTTGTCCAGGCGGAGGGACACATGCCTTCCAGTGTTGTACATAGTCCCACTGACCTATAAGGCAATGGGTAGCGAGTCAGACAAGAGATTCCTCCCATTTCTCCCCAAACCCAGAGAAGCGCATGGTGGACCCACGCCATTACATCTTCTGATGATGACATCAGGCTAAATCCACAGGTGTGGAAGATAGAGCAAGGCAAAGGGCCTTTCCAGAAGGCTTTTCCTTTCACACTTGACCTCTAAGGTACTTCTGGTGAGACGTAAGTCCGCATTATTATTCAGGAGCTTGAAGGGAGAACTCAAGAGATTTTTCGCCAACTGTGACAACTACTTTGTACACTGCACCTTATAAAAATTAGCTTTTCCCTCTCATCATAGCCGTTTAGAAGGTAGAGATGGCATAAAAGCTAAATATCTCAAGTGTAAGAAACCACAGAAAATGATGAGCAGATCAGAGATAAGAACGGCCCAGTGGGCGACTGAGAAGTTTCAAGCACTCAGTCCAGCCGTTTGGGTCAGGTCCCTCTCCCGAGCCGGTAGCAGACATCACACAGAGACCTCAGGTCCTCACTCAGAGAACACGGTCTCAGGGCTAACCGGAAGGGAGTCACATGGGGTCCCCTGTTCTCACATTCAAAACGTATTTCTCCTTCCCAGTCCCATCTCACTTCAGCTCCTCCTCTTTTTCTTTCTCGGGACTCCATGCTCAGCTGCGGTTTCCAGGCGATGACCTCAGCCCAGCTCTACAAATGCCCCGGGTCATTGTTTTACCTGGGATTTCACCTGGAATTCTTCTTCCTTACTTGGGCTGGCTCTGGGCGCTTAAACAACCTTGGTGGGTTGCTTCTGGGTTATTGGATGCTGAATTACTCAGGTTTTCATCCTACTTACTCTGACCCGCTAGGTGCATTTTTTTTCTCAGCAACTCCGTAGAGACTTCATGCAACTTCCATCTGTCTGTCTGTCAGTCAGACACCAATCATTTATCTATCTACCATCTATCAATCTTCTATCATCTATTACTGTCTGTGTGTCTATTCATTTAGAGAGATTCAAGCTGGTCTCAAACTCCCTTGGGCCTTAAGTTTTCGGGCTTATAGCTACGCAGTACTGTGCCTGGCTTCAAGGAGTGTCTGGTTACCTCATTAGGTCTGGTCTTTGGATATTTGCCTGTAGCCTGCCCTTCAACCTTCCTGACCCTGGTCTTGTAAGTGGTCAGTTGGTTGAATGGTTCTTACATGGCTCACTGTGTCAGACAGTGGTACTCACCAGATACTCTGTTTTTGTTTTTTACTGTCAGGCAGGGTCCATGTGGGACAGACAGCCAAGGGGAAGAGAGAGTGGGAGAAAATGAGAGCAGGAACGTGCGAGTGCACAAACAGGTGCTGTAGATTCCTTTGCATCTCTGTACTGCAGCTCTTTCAGGACACCTGAACTGTGTTTCTCAGGTATGTTGCATCATATTGATGATTTTGTTTTTTGTTTTTTTCCCTTCTTAAGTTCACTGTTCCTTGTAACCATCCCTGTTCTCCAGCCTCAAGCATGTGTATCACCGTTACTAAGTTACTATGACAGAAAGAGACTGTGTCTGTCTTCTTTTAGGCTCTAGTTCAGGACTTTCTTTGTGTGTAATAATTTAAGGTCAGATGATGCTTCTATCATAAAATAAGATCTATTCCTTTCTGATTATCAAAAAAATTATATATGGAATTGTATATGATTCAGGAAACAGAAAAATTAAAGGAAAAAAAGAGATAGTCATAATTTCAAAATTAACCAGATAACACTAATATTTCGGTGTGCAACCTTTTCATACTCATAAATACATACTTTAGGAGATTGTTGTATGCATGTATGTATGTATATATATATGTATATATGTTGTTTTCACATATATAGATGATATCTGACTTACTAACATTATATTTTACTAACACAAATATTTACAGACCACAATTTGTTCCTCAATATCACTTTGAAATGGCTGCAAAATACTCTATAGTAAAAGTATCCAGTTTGTTGTGCAACCTTTACACTTCTTTCACCATATTACATATCCTGATGGCTGAAACAGTTCACTGATCCAGGAGGCTTTCCCTAGGCAAATTCTGAGAGCCTTTACTATGCATTGCAGCACACAGCCTCTCTGCGAGGTGGCTCCCACAGAGCAGAGCTGGAGGTCTGCAGTGCTGTTCACATGCCGGTCAGTACAGACCCCTGGAGCTTCGACTCCACACTAGAAAGGACAGCTTCCAGGAGTTCTTCTAGCTTGGTGACTTCTACCATTGAGAAGCCCCACATTTCAAGAAACCCATTCACCAGAATTATGTGTCTAAAAAATTGTTGTACAGTTGAGCAGCACTTCAAGCAAAGCCTGTTTCCCACACTTATCTGCACTCCCTCCCCCCGTCACCCCAGTGGTTCAAAACCGCATTGACACAAAGCAAGGGTAAGAATTGGAGTCTTTGTCGGGTGTGGTGGTGCATGCCTGTAATCCCAACACTCAGGGAGGCAGAGACAGGTGGATTTCTGTGAGTAAGAGGCCAGTCTGGTCTACAAAGTGAGTCTAGACAGCCAAGGTCACACGGAGAAACCCTGTCTCAAAAAAGAAAAAAAATTGGGCTTTTGGTGTCAAAAGATTCTCAATCCACTTCTTGTCAGCTATGTAAGATTGGAAAATATATTTACTATTATAAAGTTTCAGTACAGTAACCATACAATAAGCATAACACAAATTTCCTCATGGGAATGAGGGCTGGAAAACAAAACAAAACAAAACAAAACAAAATGCAAAACTATAAGCCATTTTCAAAACAAATAGTCAAGTGACGGATCTTGCTTCTAATTAGCAGTTTCTTTAAATGTAAAGGAATATTGCTTATATGAGGCGTTTAAAGCAGTACAAATTGTAGAGACAGCTAGTAGAATAGAGGTTGCAGAGGCATGGGTCAGGAAGGAAATGGAAGTTAGTGTTTAATGGACATGAAGTCTCAGTTTTGCAAGACACAGAGTTCTGGAGGCGGCTGGGGTGAAGGGTATGCAGTGGCATAAATGTACTTAATATTGTTGAACTTAAAATGGTTAAGATGTCAAAGTTTAAGTGACTCATATTTTATTCACAATAAAAATGAAAAATAATTCCTTTGTGAAGTCGTATTATTAAGTTTGCTTTGGTCAAGCGTTTTCATTCTTTTCCTTTCTCTCTTTTGGCCATTGTATGCCTGTCTCACTGGAGTGGAAGGATCCTCCCTCATCTCCCTCCCCCATCTCCCCCTCTTCCTCCCTCATCTCCCTCCCCCATCTCCCCCTCTTCCTCCCTCATCTCCCTCCCCCTATCTCCTCTTCCTCCTTCATCTCCCTCTTTCATCTCCTCCTCTTCCTCCCTCATCTGCCTCCCCATCTTCTCTTCTTCCTCCATCATCTCCCTCCCCATCTCCTCCTCTTCCTCTCTCATCTCCCTCCCCCATCTCTTCCTCTTCCTCCATCTCCCTCCCCATCTCCCCCTCTTCCTCCATCATCTCCCTCCCCCATCTCCTCTTTTCAGAACCAGATACGTCATAATGGGTCCTTGTGGTACATCACTCCACCTCTAAGTTTAGATGATCCACTTGCCTCTCACTTTGGACTTTTAATATGCTAGATATGGGGAACAGACAATACATTTTGAAGACTGAAATGTAAAAACAGAATGAGGAGAATAAAATATAAAGCTTTAAGTTACTTATTTTCTCCAGATCCTCTTCTATACACATGGTTGTATCTTTGTTGATTGATTGATTGATTCATTCATTCATTTTTACTTCCTCCTTCACTCAGCAATTCATCCATCCGTGTTCAGAAAGGGTTGTATATCACTGGCTGTGCTAGAGCTTGGGATACTATGAGGAGAATGCATGGTCTTTGCCTTCACAAAGCTCACCCTTCCTTATGCAAGCTCCCAGTGTGCAGGCAGCTGGGGGAATATATAACACAAACCATTATGTTGTTACAACTAGATGCAACGTCTCCTTATCTCTACCCTTTCCCTAGACAATGAAATAACATTAATTTGTATTAATCATAATAATATGCGTAGCCAGGGTATGGTTTGTTGCACTTTAATTTAAAAATAAAGGCTTGACAATGTTATGTATGATATCTGAATCTAACAGTACATCTGCATGGTAGTAATTAACACTGCACCAGTGTCATTTTATCTGTACTGCTAATTACTGTGTTTCCAATGAATGACTTTGGTGCACAGCATGTTGGGAAAAGCTTGTTTGTGCAGACCAGGAAACAGAGGTGAGCAGAGAAGTTAGAGTATTGGGGCATATCTAGGTTGCCTCTGGCTGCCCCACAGCTCTCTAGCTTTTGTCTGAATTCACTGCAACCTGAGGCAAGAGGTAGGTTGTGTGTGTGTGTGTGTGTGTGTGTGTGTGTGTGTGTGTGTGTTGCCCATTTTACAAATGAATGAATTCAGGGAGGTTGACAAGGATTCGGTCACTTGTCCAGAATCATCACACAGCTGGCAGGAGATGAACCAAGGTCCAGTTATCTTGATGTGAACGAAAGTAAATGTCACCACTTGTTTCAGGTGAGAGCTTGGTGTGGGGGCCATTACTTCTACACGCTGTAGATGAGGTCTCATGCAGTTTGTTTTCCAAGAACACGGAAGACTCAGATTGCATGCCAGGCATCTTAGGACAAAGGTGAGAGAGGAGAAGACCTTGTTTCCCTAACTACAGACATTTGTACTATTTTAAGACTAGTTGGAGCTACTTGTATTAAAGGAAGGCGGGACATAAATGCCTGTTGAGATAGTAATGCCCATAAATAACACCAATAACTTGAGGTCATATAAAATTAATGCTCTTTTGTAAACCAAAACCAAATAAGCAAACATAAAAAAGAAATTAAAATAGACAAGCAAAAATTCTGCACCTTCAAATCTGCCATGTTTTTTTTTTTTTTTTTAAAGCATTGGCTACCCCTGTAGAGCAAGCACAGTTCTGGTACAGTGGTTAATGATCTGCCAGACTTCTTGCTAGTGTGTTCATCTTCTAGCTCATTCTATGGAGAGCAGTGTATTAGAGGAATGAGTTTGGTCAGGGCCTTTTTAAAAGTAAGAGGAACATCGACTCTTTGAGAGTTGGCCACAACCTGCCACTAGCAGATGGCACCTTGGTGTGAATCCTTACTTGATGTCAGAACGGGTGCTAAATTCTGATCCCAGATTTCCTCTTTAAATCCTCACAATTTTATACCTTGACAAGCCCAGCACCACTCTTAGTATAGTACTCAGGCCTGGGCCATTTGCCTCTCTTTGGATGGGAAGATGTCAGTCTAAACCCATGTGTGGGATGGCAGCTTCTCACAGAGAAGACCTCCCTCTGTTCTGCTCTGCGATCCTTTCCTGTCCCGGGACAAACAGCAGGACTTGACCTAAGGTGTCTCTTGCTCTTCAACCCATTATTTTAACCACTGAGAATGAATAGTTGGTTACAAATTACTAGGAGATCACTTGGAAATGTAATATTACAGTGTTTTCTTCAAGAAGCAGGTTGGTAGTGGTAGGACCTTGACCTGGCTTGGAGTTTAGGATGTTTCGGATTTCTTATAGTGTTAGATAGTGTGAGCAGAAGTGACTTCTACACACACACACACACACACACACACACACACACACACACACACACACGCACACACACACAATTGTCAGGTGGCATACTAAGAGCCAGTGCCCTTGATCTCACTGAAGTTGAAGCTCTCAGATTGAGCTGGGCTGGTTGGTTGGTCAACTTACTTCATGGAGCCTACTTTTTCCATGCCCTCAGCACTGAGGTTATAGACTTGTGCCAGCACCTGAAGTTTGTTTGTTTGTTTTTCCTTTTTATGCACTATGGGGATCTGAACTCAGGTTCTCACACTCTTGTGCCGGGTTCTTAACTGACTGAACCATCTCCCCAACCTGGAGTGTATTATTTTTTAATGCAAAAAATTAATAAAAACATGCCAAAGATCCACTGGACACTGTGCTCACAGGGTTGGTGTTTATTGCAGAAAGCTAATCTTGAGTGAACATTACCCGTAGAACATCCAGAATATTCGGCAGTTACGTGTTTGTGGTCACACAAGGCTAATGTGAAGTTTATGCTCCATATCCTCACAGTTAGCCTGCCTAAAATACCCTGTAATAAACTGAAGAATATTTCTGATAGCATAAGTGGAAATGCAGGTCTAGAAACAGAGTCACTGGAATAAACATGATTCCTACTGTATGAAAGAAGAAGATGGCCATGAGACCTGTGCAGGAGATGCTTTGCTCTCTGCTGCTGCCTCTGCCTCTGCCTCTCACCTTTGAGACATGGTCTTGCTCTACAAGGCAGGTTGGCCTTGACTTCTCAATCTTCCTACCCCAGCCTCTCTAGGGCTGGGATGATAGGCATGTGGTGCCATGTCATGCTCATCTTCCTGTCGCTTTCTAGATTAGGAGAAGATGCACAGCCAGGCCAAGCAATCACTCAAGGGCACAAGGGAGGAAGCAAGAGGACCGCTATTCTCTTGCTACCATTCAAGAATCAAAAGTCTTCTAGGATCCCAGAAACAATGTTCAAAAGCACCAAAAAAAATAGAGACTACACTCGGCTTCTCAGTCAAGTCAGAAACATACTGCTGGATGTTAGCCTACGGATGTCAGAATTGTACTCCTGGATGTCAGTCTATAGACGTCAGGATTGCACTGCTGGAGATCATTAAGCTGAGCATCACAGAAAAGACAAACATCACATGCTCTCACTCATGTATGGAAACCCATAAGACAGCCTTGTAGAAATACAGAATGAAATGATGCACACTTGAGTGAGTAAAGGTATAGAAACAAGTTAAGCATATTTGGGGACAGGGGAGGTCACTGTGGGAATAGGATGGGGAGCTGGGTAGAAAAGGGGTTCAGGGAGATGAACTTTATGATGCATAATGTATGTCAAGTCACAGTAGCCTCTATTGCCTTGTGTGCTGGCTCCATGTCAAAAATGTAAAGATGAAGGAGACACACTTACCCACGGTCTCTGTGCTAGCTGTGGTCCATATCACTGTGAAATAAGTGAGCCAGGGGAAGAAGGATTCATTTTGGCTCATGGCTTCAGGGAGCTTCACAGCAGGGAGGGCATGCTGATGGCCACAGCCATGGTCACTTAGGGCAGAGCATCTGTTCTTGTGGTAGCCAACCAGTAAGCAGAGAAAGAGGGATGGAACCCAGGGTGAGTGTGACATTGGATGGCTGGTCCCTGTGACCTGTCTCCACTAGTCAGGCCCATCTCCTAAAGGCTCCACAGCCTTTGACCTGGAGTCACAGGCTCGGGAATGAGTGTTCAGAAAGGAGCCTACGAAGGGCCCTGCAGATTCAAACTGCATTGATGTTTTTATTTATTTACCTTTCTGTGTGGGTCTGGCACATGGGATGTGCTCACTGGCCACACGGGAGTGTGGCTTTACTCAGCAGATTGTACTTTTGCGGTTGCCTGAAAGCACACACGACTGTAGACGCACTATAAACGTGGAGGATAAACACGGCATCCTCAGCAGCAGCAGTGGCTGGCACGGTCCAGCATCGTTCTTGAAACCATCACACCTATTATCTCATCTAATGCTTCTGCTGACCTCGTGAGGGAGGTTGACTTCTCTCCTGTCCTTAGCTGGAGGGCTTTAAGGAGGCTAAAAGACTGCATTTAACATTTCTCCATGAGAAACCACAAGAGGCAGAACTGTCCTCCAGGATTTTGAGATGGTTTACAGCTTTTTCAGCTAACTGGCAATAAGTCGGTAGGGAGAGAGTTGTAGGTTATATGTGGCTTCTGAGGTTAGGAGCCAACTCAAATGAAACGTGACAGTGATGCAGTTATGACAGAAAGTGTTTAATTTGCCTAGGCCTGGGATGGACACGTGTGTGTGTATGTGTGTGTGTGTGTGTGTGTGTGTGTGTGTGTGTGTGTGTGTGTGTTGTTTTTAGATCTAAGTAAACAGGAAAATTGAGAGATGGGTAGTATATGCCCAATGTAGGTTTAAGAAACAAATGTTTGATCCCATAATTAGGAAGACCACTTGGTGCCAAGAAGGGTTAGCGAAGGGTGGCCAGCTGCCTGTCATAAATTAGGTATCTTTTCTTTGCAACTCAGCTTTCTTATTATGCATCTTTGACTGCTCTGCTGAGGTGTGTAATAGTTCTCTGCAATGTAATTAGTGAGCGGAAGAGATTTAGCCTGGTTTCCTGCATAGCCCTCCCCTGGTATGCCAAGGGTATGATTTGTGAAGGCTGAAAGCAAGTTGCTGGGGTGGGACTGTGGGGGGAGGGGGCGCATTGTTCAAGGAAGAATGGTGTGGAAAAATCAACTCAAGTTCAATCATTGACAACACTGCAGCATAGTGAATGCACAGGTGGGCAAAGCGAGGGTCAAATAGAGCCTAAAGTTAAAAGGAATTCAGAAACAATCAAACTCGACAAAACATAAAAAAACTAAACAGGTCGAAGTTAGGAGTAACCCTCACTGACTGCTCATTGATTGGAGGGGACTCTACCTCATGAGATTTCGCTAATTTCATTTTTTTTTTATCAGCATACAAAGACTTAGGCTACATAATGGCACTTCTCAAACAAACTTTATTTATTTTCATATTTTCTCTTCCCCCCTCTTTCCTCCCTTACCCCTTCTTCCTCACTTGGGCTCCCTTCCCTCCCCCGTAGCCATCTTTACACTTTTAGGTTATATATGATCTGATGTTCTACACACATTTCCGGACACCTCTTTTCCTTTCTTGTGATCTCCTACCTATTTCCGTGGTCTACACCTCCACTCATACCTTTTCGGTATAAACTAATGCAGCCATTATGGTTATTCAAAGTGCTAAAACCAGAACCACTATATGACCCAGCTATACCACTTAGGCACATAACCCAAAAGACCATGTCCTACCATGGAGACACCTGCACATCCATGTTTATTGCCTCATTGCTCATAACAAGAGTGAGACCAGCCTAGGTGTCCAACCACAGAAGAATGGAAAGTAAAAACATTGTATCTATACACAGCAAACTTTCAGTCAGCTACAAAGAAGCAAAAATCTAGCCAGGCAGTGGTGCACGCCTTTAATCCAAGCACTTGAGAGGTAGAGGCAGTCAGATCTCTGAATTTGTGGCCAGCCTGATTTACAGAGAGAGTTCCAGGATATCCAGGCCACATAGAGAAACCCTGTTTCTAAAAACCAAAACCAAAACAAACAAACAAACAACAACAACAACAAAAACCTGATACCCTTTTTTATTATTTTGTTTCTCTTTTTCCTCATTTTAAAATTTCATTTTAATTTTTTAAAAAGTCATTTTTTCGAGAATTTTTGTACATGAATAATCTATCTGTATCACTTCTGCCCTTCCTTCTCCCTTAAATTTGTTTAATCTCTCCCCCATCTCTCCCAAGTTCATGATCTCCTCATCTTTAATTATTATTGTCACATACACACACACACACACACACACACACACACACACACACACACACACACCCTACTGAGTTCATTTAGTATTGCTCGTATATACATGTGCCCAGGGCTGACCACTCGGAATGGACAACCTACGTGCAAGTGTGGAGGAAATGGATTCCCACTCTCAGCAGCCCTTGACATCCTGTGTCTCATCTAGGTATAAGCCATTGTGGAGCCCTGTGTTGGCATGGTAACTGGAGTGGCCACTATAGTGCTTGTGTTCAGGTAAATCATTTCTGGTGATGCATACTGACTGAGTTTAAAGTATGTACATAGTACTGGCGTGCTTAGTGCATGTACATAGCACTGGAGTGCTTAGTGCATGTATGCAATAATAGAGTGCTATGTGTAAAAACCATAATCTATAGAAAAATAGAAACCAATTACCCTTACACTTTCAGATGCTACTTACATGACATGCGCATCTAGGCATCACATGGTAACATTACATTTTAAATTATGTATGGGTTTTAATTAGGAGTGGAAGGTGCTGGACATGGAGTAGATAAAGGCTGTGGAGCTTTGGGAGTGGGCAAGATGTTGCCCATCACTCTTAACCCTGCAGGGAAGACAGAGAGGGGACCCTTCCCTAGCACTGCTCAGCTTACTATTTCTCCTTTTCATCTGAGCCAGCCTGTGCTGGGCCTGTGTAAAGACTGGGAATATTAAAATCAGCTCTTGACAAAGAGATGAAACAATCATATATGATGCCTACTCTTATATCAGTTCTACTGTAAAAAAAAATAACTAGACCCAGTTTATGGCACTATTGACTCTTCAAATAAGGGATCATTTCCTCACAAACTCCAGGGACGCGAAGCTGTGCCATCCCAGACCTAGACTGTATCTGATGCTAATGACAGGATGAATAAAGAACATGTGTGTAAGACAATGTGCGGGCTAAGCGAAGAGGGAGTTTCCTATCCTCCATGGCCCTCGAGGGCACCATGAGGTGGTGCCTAGCATTATACTGAACATTGTCTTGAACACAAAGTTATTGGTACCTCAGCCCTGCCCAAACCTTGAGCATAAAGGGAGACCTCCTAGGTATCTAGAATGACTTTTTTCATTACAATTCTGGTATATGAGTTCCCAAATGGGAGGCC